>NC_135894.1:78056616-78570402 GCF_964194155.1 Cetorhinus maximus | reverse complement strand
GGCCCAATATAATCTCAGGTTTTTGCTCGATAATACGAAAAAAAAAAGGGACAAAGATGGTCAAGCAGCCTGCCGTTTGTACAAAAAAAAAACACATTTCCCTGCATTGTTGTACAATCCCAAAAGCTAAAAATGAACAGCCAGCCCGGTTATGAAATGCGCGTCCATTTATAACAACCTGGAAAACGTGCAAACCAATCTTAATACAGGGAATGAGCAGCTTGATGCAGGTAAATGTTACGAAAGAAAAGTCTGCAGAACTCGCGCTGGTAAAGCGGGATGATTATTGATCCGTTCAGTGGGATTGTCAGGAAGTTTCGGTAAACTGTCTGGCGAGAGGAATGAAATTAAGCACCGAATTTTCTGCCAAACTTTTAAGTGTATGCAGTAACACTGATTTGTGTACAGACCGTCTACTGGACGGTATCAATGAGCAACAAAGTTTCGTTAGGTGCCTACGAACGGACAGTGCCGATTAACCAATCAGAAAATCCACTTTGGGGCAAACCATGTTATTATTCCGCACCGTGAGTTTTAATAATAAGAAGCACGTTTACTTTTCCAATGCATTTGAGGAGAACTCATGTTGATATTTAAATCCAATAACAACTGTATAATCCCAATGTAAATTAAAACCCAAATCCATGTTCTAACTGTATACCTTACACTTCCTGCGTTCATGTCATGATTTTGCATTAGTAATAAGGAGTAAACTTGAGTTTTTTTCCGTCAGATTCTTTTCCCTCTCCCAGCCACACTAACTGTTTTTACCAACTCATCGAATTTTATAAATTATATTTACAAAGAACTTTACTCCCCCTCCTTCCAACCTCATAACTCTACATTGTATGTCACTCCCGAAAGATGAAACTGTCTGATTTGGGCATAACTGTTATTTGTGTACCAGACCCTTTCCTCTAAATCCTTTAATCTCAGGGGTTTTGTGTGAATGAGGTGTGGAGACCCATTCGGCTTTTACTCCTACAACTATCCGTCTGTATACGTGTATCAATATTTGAACACAAGGTGAGTTTAAAAACTCACTGGATCCCACGCAACCCCACACAAGCAAAATCTGTTTCTGAAAATCTTTCATTTTCTCCCGTCATTCTGCTGTGACTTCAACATTCCTACATTTCACCCTGTACAGTTCGTGCATTAGTTACTGAAGTCATTTCAACCTCTCCTCTCAATCTACGCGGAGTAGAAAGGGGTTTTAACCACGGGCTGTAGCTTACATAGAATACAGGCAGTTCAAGGTTAAGAAAATGTCAATGATGTGCTGAGTATCTTAATACCATGTCTCAATCTAAACGGCCAGTTGTTTTTATATGACAGTTTTTTAAAAAAAAAACCCCACAATCAGCAATGTAAAATGAATAACACCCAAGAACAGAATAGTAAACAAGGTGTAAAGTTTCTCCCAAATTGCTCTTTGCGTGATTTGTAAATTTCTTTACGTAACCCCCCCAGTGAAATAAACAATGAAGTAGAATTTAAATTGTCGTCAAACTTTCCTAACTTGCTTCGATCTTGCCCGTATTATAAATACTTGGGAAGGTGATGTCAGCAAGGGTTGTGAATCATTCAATTTGTCGTTTGAGAATACACTTCACAATATAAACACATTCTCTATTTCCTGATTAGGATTTTAACGACGGGTGAGATTCCTTCCTTTCCTACGCGTTCCTGATGGCTGTCGATATAACTCCTCTGTGGATGGATCACCTTACGGCACCCTGTATCAATTCTCAAAATAACACAGGACAAAAACCTCATTTAAAATAATTCCCTGCATTCCTGCTGCGTTAACCTTCGAATCCCATCCTATGCAAACTTTGTCTTCGCATTTTAACCTCTGGCTCTTTGTGAGATCGATTTTACTTAATGGGTCGTTACTTTGCAATAATACTTGTTATACCGTTTAAATATTACAGTGATCACATTATGAGACCGTCACTGAAGCTGTTTGATGGATTCGGTTTGATAAATTAATGTTGTTAAATTGCGCCCTTGACCACCTTAAAAGATGATGGAAGCGCAACCTCTTGCTGTACAGTACCACCCACCCGGTGTGTGCTAGACCGTCTCTAATACTTCAGTGAGGAATAATGTCCCGATCTCTCTTTTTAGTTCTTACCTTCATTTGCAGAATGCCCAATCGATTGTGCCGCACAGAACACACAGCAGAGGATCAGAGGGAGAATGCAGATTTGGGAACCCAAGGCCATTTTGGAGCTGTGATCGGTTGTGAGTGGAGCATATCTCTGTGAAGCATGCCAGCAATGATCTGAGGGAGCTGTGATCGCCGTGGAAGTTACCATGCACAGCTTTCAGGGTGATGTCAAGTTTGACACTACAGATAAGGAGGAGTCAGCACTGCCTTTCTACTGCCAGCAGAGGGCCGCGACTGGGTCCTAAAGCCCACCCAGCCCATTCTCAGCCAACGATCTGGTTCGGACATTTAAAGTTCAATGGCAAGAGATTTTTGTTTTTTGTTTTGTTTTCAGCGCTCGCAATCTAATCATTCTAAAACCTTTTCCCTTGATCGCTCTTTGTTAATTTTCAATATAATAACAAATAAAGTACTTTATGCCGAAATAGTGCGTGCTGGATGGAGGTGGGGGTGGCGGTGAGGTGGGATGGGTCCCTTTAATTTCAATATAGTAAATGCTGGAACGTTATTTACAAGATAAAGTACAATTCCATTCGTGCAGACACTGTTAAGCCCTATTCCCAGTAAAGCCTTTAGCCTCTCCCATCTGTTCCCCCACTATGGCCCCTATCTTTGCTCCCAAAGGGCGCAGACAGACACATGACTGAGTTAGCTATCCATCATGAAATCTGGCTGGACCACATCAAGTACATTGGGCCGCACTTCCCGCAGCCACTACTCCAGGCTCACTCTGGAGAGCTGTCTTCTTTTCTCCATTACCCTTAAACACATATACTCTTCCCCTTCACCGTCACTTTCAACAACAAAAGTGAGACACTTTTGTGTACTACGTTTTCTTTGCAAATATTAAAACCATTCATTCTCTTGTCTCCGTTGTTTCTGTCCCTACCCCTTGCCCACAAATTCAAACCTCCCTCCTGCCCTGGACCTGAACGCATTTTCTTTCTCTAGTTTAACTCTTATTGCTCTTCACGCCTTCTCTGAGCTAATCTGCCCATGTGACATACCTCCTGTTCCCTTGGTCTCATTCTCACTAAACTGCTGGCTACCCAATTTCATTTCCTAGCTCTCATACTAACAGACAAAATGTATGGTTTCTTCTCCTCTAGTACTGACCTCTCCCTTCCAAAAAATACTGTTATAACACCCCTCCTCAAAACCTATCAATAACTCCACCTCCCTGCAAATTATTACACTGTCCCCAACCTCCATTTTTTTGGCTTAATGCCCACTTTTGACTGATTAATCCTTTGTGCAACACCGTGGGATGTTTCCCCACGTTAAAGGTTCCATCTATGCCCATTCTTTTACCATTTAATTTTGAGTTGCTTAGATGAATGACGCTATCTGCCATTTATAGATAAGTCATTGCAATCAAGCCAATAAATTGTCTATTACAGTGGAGATGAAAGCATGCTTTCTTAGGAGTTTAGAAAATGCTACTATAGTAGGTCTTAAATTTACACTATTGTCTCTCATTTCCCTTTCCCCTGATCCATCTACTCAAAGTAGTAATTAATGTTTAAGCTTGTCAAACTGAAATTGGAATCTGAAGCTGATTAAAGCATTGTGCTGCATTTGGTGCTTTAATCAGCTCACTATCCTGTATTTCAGCATTTAACACACCAGAGCATTCATTAGAATCATGTTAATGCATAGTTAAGCTACTGGCTAACAATAATTATAAATCAGTGAAGATATTAGGATTGAAGGGCAAATCCTAAATTCTTACAGCAACAACACAAAAAAAAATAGAATAACAAAGTAACATTCACTGGATGAATTCCATTCCAAATCCTTAACTGTTAACACAAACAAAATGTTTTAAAGATAAAAGTCAAATTGGGTGTATTTCCTGTATGACTGTAATGAATGATCCATTCTGATATTGGGAATTTAAATTCACTTAATTGAGACTCAATGCTTCACTACTCTCCAATCCATCATAACACCAGCTAGAACAAATTGGCTACTGTCTTAGTTACTCAGATCTGAAATATTGGCATGCTACATGTATTGCACTATAACTGGTTGAAATACTGTAAAAATATTTTAATACAATTCTTTTGGAAAGATTGCGATCTGAACTTCATGAACATGGGCATTTTATAACATTTGCTTGATAATTTAATTAAATACATCTAGAAGGAAGTAGATTTTTCTGGTAACATTGCAAGGGAGTACAAGCACAAGGTAAGAGTACCTTTAAATGGGCCAATTATAATAGATGTCAATAATATAAACTTGAGGACCATACCGACTTTTATTTTTGAAAGATGCCCTGTGTTACACATGAAACTTCTTCTAGTTGTAATGAATCTGTTGTATTTGACCTTGTTTTCAAAATGTGTGTCAGTACTACAAAGCCAAAGGGTGCTGATAGCTATTTTATGGAAAAACTCTCCAAATTTTCAAATTGAATGTAATTTCTGTAAAGTGCATTGCAGAAGGTTGGAAAGTTACATTTGTCCCTTCAAATGGTAACTTTTCATTGATCCACAATGGCAAAATGCAACCAGTTTAACTATAAAATTTAATTAGAAATAAAACAATCTAAATATTGTAATGTTGAACTTTGTAGCAAAATGAAACAGCATTAGAAAACCTAAAAATTGTCTCAGTTTCCCACTTTCTCTTATGTACAACATTTATCACTACATATTGTGATCATGAAATGAAGGCTGGAATATAATGAGAGATTCAATATGTACCATAAACTTGTGGCATATGCTAATCTTTTAAATTTTAAGATGTATTTAGAGCCATTTTGCTCATTATCCACCTTTTGTGTTTTTATATATTTATTACAGGAATAATAAAATAATAAGAGTACAATTATGCTGATTGAAGACTGCATGGGTGTATTATGGTCCAATAACTATAGAATAAAGTTATCATGGGTTTTATAATAAGATATAATAAGGAAATGATTTTTGTACTGGAGGAATGAAATTACAGGGCTACTGAGACTAAATGCACTTCTACATTTGAGTTGAGGTCATGGGAAGCAATGCTCTCTTCGCTGATTTTCCTTTGCCACCTTCTCCTATTTACCTTTGTTAGTCAGAACTCCAAAATGTGGTTTGTTTGAAGGCTGATTTTCGAATACGGACCTGCATTTTGTACAAAGCTGCTACTTTTTATCTCATTATGTTGTTATCCCCCAGGTTCCCTATCTGACAAAGTTCATATTTGTATCTTTGGTCTTCTCTCTTTCACTCACTATAAAAAATACATCTATTTTTGAAGAGCCTCCTTCAGCTGGAGGAAGAGCAGCTTAGACCACGGGTATTACCATCAAATATCAGGACTTACACACTAAGCATTGCAGAGCTTTTTATGTGCATCTGTGTGCTTGCATCCTGATGTGAAATAGCATGGTGATATAAGGATGCGGCACTTGGAACCTGCTGCACGGGTTTACCAGGTTTACTTAATCTGACAGCAGTGCCAAGGTCAATGAAAATCTGGTTCTGCAATTTTACTGGGTCTCCAGGAATGAAGTTCTTTATATATTGACCAACATCAATGGGAGGGGTGGGAACAGGGGGAGGTGGGTGGGGGAAATTTGTGCATCTGCCATTGATACTCAAGACAAGAATATAAGAACTAAACTGCATTATCAGACAATAACCTTTTAAGTCTGTTGGTTTAATCTTTTAAAGCTTGCATAGCTGAATATTGGAATACTTTCCTAATAAATGTATCATTCACCAGGACAGAGTTTGGAAATATTGGAAATAGTGACATAATTAACCCACTTTCAAGAAACTCAATGCATTTTAAAACAAACCTTTAATAGCATCTTTTCAAAAAGTGGGCTTCAGGGCTCTAATTCTCTCCAAGGTATTTATTATTCTCATTGTAAACTGCTTGAGCTGTCTTTCTTTACTCTCAGCTTCTCCACAGAAGAAGCCCACTTGGGAAAAGCAAGGGACATTTTCTGTTTTCTCTGATACTTGTTGGCACCTCATTATAAATAGGCAGTTTTAAAATGTTTTTTTTAAATAAAAGCTTTCTGTTCCTTGCCATAATTATCTGTCAGAAATATAAGTTAGGTATGAATCACAAAACATCTGTTTTGGATTTTTAACATTGTTTTTTTTAACAATTGTATTATTAAATTGTATCATTTGAACAAGTGACTATTTCTTTTGGATTCCATTTTTATACATTGCATTGGATCCATAACTCATCAAAATTTTATCTTACAGTTTTTATTTATTTCTATTTTAAGTTTGATTTTTCAAGCAGGATTGCAAAAATGTTTTTGAAACAAAGAATAATCTGTTATAATAGTGTCAAGAGTACTGAGAAATTGGCTCCCAGCTTCTGGTCAATTTTTTATCAAAATATTTATGTCATTTTAAACATGCCTGACATTAAAATTATGTTGTCGGGTGCTTCTATATAATCATTTAACAAATTCATATGTAATTTGCCCCTCACTATCTTAACAGAGGCATTGACCTACTGATTTTTAAATGGGTTGCTATCTCTGGTAAGCAGCAAGGAGAGCAATATTTAAGTTGAACAATTGCATCTCAACATCATTATAAAACTGAGAGAATTTTTAAATGAGTTCTGATGAAGGGTCATCATTGACGTGAAACGTTAACTCTGTTTCTCTCCACAGATGCTGCCTGACCTGTTAAGTTTTTCCAGCATTTTCTGTTTTTATTTAAGGGTTTTCTTTTCACTGTGACTTACCTGCCTTGTAAGTTGTAAACTTGCAAAAACTTCCTCTCTAACTCTGAACTCCCCTATTTTCTGTGCAGTAAAAGTTGTTCTTTGGAAATTTGAGCGTCAATAAGTCATTTATTGGAGTCCTACCTTGCATCTAATCTGGGCTACATTTGACCCTGGAGTTATCAATATTGACATTGAATGAAAAATACTGGAAATGCTTAATTTACCAACACACATATCTTGATGAACATAATTCTTACTAAAAGAAAAAGGCAATTATTTGTAATAAACATATGCCCTTTGTCCTTAAGGCTTCCACCCTTTACAGTACTCCTTTATTGGACTGGTGAACCTCTGATATGCTTTGTAAGTTTATTCAAAAACCATCTAGTCAGTTTCAGATTATTATGTATATTAAAAAAAAAGGAATATTTGTTTAATCAAAATGATTTCCCAGAATTGGGTGCCAATGAAAAATAAATTCCATCTTCTCATTGTAAAGTTAAAGAAAATTCTGACATGCTGTTGAGGTTCTGTAGGTAACTACGAGGATGAGAAGCCAAAGCATTGCAGGAGATTTCTGCCTACAACTGAATAAATAATGTGAGGGCAATTCCACTCAGTTGGGTTCAGGAGACAGGCTTTGGAGAAAGCTGGTGTGGTCTACCTTGTCAAAGGCTGCAGGGTGATTGAGAAGGACAGGAAGGGATAGTGCACTGTGGTCACAATGACAGGGAATAACATTTTTGACTTTAATTTGGAATATCTCGGCATGGTGGTAGGGGCAGAAAACTGATTGTAGAGATTCAAAATTGGAGTTGTAGGAAAGATGGGCATTGATTTTGGAGACAGTACGTTCAAGGACTTTAGAGATGAAAGGGAAATTGGGGATGGGGGTTATTATTTTTAAGGACAGAGTGCTCAAGTGTGGGCTTTTTGAGAAGGGGTAAAAATGGCAGATTCGAAAAGGAATGAAACAATACCTGAGAAGGGGGAACCATTTGTAATATCAGCTAGCATGGACAGCAGAAAGGGAACACAATCAGCAGTTTAGTTTAATAATGATAGGGCTGAGAGAGCAGAGGGTTACCTTGCATTCTAGATGGTCCCAGAGTAGCGAGTAGTTTTTGCAGCAGAGAACAAGGGCTTATAGCACTTGGTGTGGTCCAGCCTGATCCTGCAATGAATGATTAAACCAGTGCACCATACATGTTCAAACTGGCACCCTCTAGATTTAAGGTAGAGAAGATGTGGCTCCTACCAAAACAATGGTCAGAGTTGGAGAGAATGTTACTGGGGAAAAAGGTTTCAAAAATAGAGGGTGACGATGTGCTTGTGTAGATTTATAGCTGTAGAAGGAGTGAGGCAGAGAACCAGAAGTTAGACAGTTGGGAATTTGGAAATGCCATTATAAGTGACTTGGGGGAGAGGTTGCTCAGGGGCGAACACAAAAGAAAATAAAGTTTGAAGGGGGAAGAGGGATGCAAGTGATGAAGGATGCAAGGAAATGATCAATGATGGCCCTGCATTTGATTAAGACAAGGCAAACAAAGAGGTCACATGAGAAGTGGGGCTGTCCATGAATTTGTGGAGAAGCTGATATGCAGAGGGACTTGAAGAGAAGAAAGGAGGTTAATGAACACAGTGGTAGAGTCAAAGGTAAGTTCAGATGGAGATTTAAATTATTGCAGATGGAAAGCCACCAAGCGCCAAGGCTGAGCATTGAAAGAAATGAGGATATCTCAGTGAGATACATGCTATTATTGCTCTATTTTCAAACTGTGTCATGAGAACTTGTACACATACATTATTACAGTAAAAGATATTTTGCCATTCTATTTTTGCACCATAAGATTCTTTGTTTAAAAACATCCTTTCAAATAGTAGAAAGATTTTAGGTTCAGTTCTATTCGTCATAAGATTAAAGTAAAGAAAATAGTTAAGTTCTGTCAAAGGAAAGCCCTGCAATGTATTGCTAATGTGAGGTCTGAGCTGTACAGCCTGGGTCGTTGGTTAAAGCAATCTGCCAGCCAGTGGAGCAAGTTTACATAGGTGAAAGAAAGAGAATGTTCTTGTAACCTTTCAAACGGGGCTCCCTAGTTTGTGGGAAGAATCCTCTTTTCCATTTGTTCATGGAATGTGGATGTCACTGGCTTTGCCAGTATTTGTTGCATATCAGCAATGTATAAGTTCTATGCAAGCACTGACCTTAATGATTAAGAGGAGCTTGCTACCAACTGCTCAGAATGGCGACAGTTTGTGTGTCAAGCAGTATCACACTCGGAGTCACAGTGCCTTAACGAGATGGCAGAGAAGGAAAGAAAAGGAAGCAGATCCTGCACTCTGGATTCCACTACCTCATGGGGCATCCTGCTCCATGTTCCTAAACATCTGCAGGTCGAAAATCAGCCTGCCATGTCACGTGAAGACCCCTGGCAGAAATTCGTAACCCTGAGTGGATGTCATCCTCGAATCGAGGGACAGCCAACAATGATTACATTTCAAAATAAGCCAATTTAAATGTCTGTTTTAAAATAAAAGAAATTGGATTCTCCAATAGATCAGTTGGAACTGCTCAACTTTCATTTCTGCCCCTGCTGAACTCAATTAACTTCCCGTCACCAGAGTATTGACTGCAAAATCTTTATCTCCAAGTTTGTCCATGGGTGTGCTGTACCCTACCATAACTTTTTCCACCCCTAGGTCCCTGCACTCTGATTTACAATAGCTCCTCACTCTATCAGTGGCAAGGCCAATTGTTGCTGTGCCACTTCCCTCCGAAAGTCAACACTCCCTCACCTTCAAAAAACCCTTTGGAAATTTGCATTTTGTACTTTGCCAACAGATGCCATGAAAAGAGAAAAACAAAAAAGGGAGAAAATGAACAAACAAAAACAACGAGTTGGCTACAATTTAACAGATTACTGCTATAATGTGGAAGCACCTCCATGTTCACAACTTTCATTGAGATACCTATGTGGGCCTGTCTATGGCTATGACAGTAGCATCATTTTCAGTTAGGTTTATGAAGAGTTCAAGGGTACAGCTCCTCACACTCTTCCAGAATACGTCGGGCTTATCCTTTCCTCTCTGTCTCTTTCACTTCCGCCAATGTAGATCATGTAGCCATACTAAAGAATTTTCATTATAATGAAGCTCACAGGTGACTGAACTTTTGTTGATCACAAAATATACTGCATGACTTTCTGTTGGCAACTGAGTGCAGACTTATTAAAATCGTAGACTTAAATTGAACCTTTTCATACTGGAACCGCCCATACACAAGCATCTGTATGCAAGAAAGTGTGTACAAAGGCTTTAGCATTGAAACTGTATGTTGCCTGAGTGTAAAGGCTGTCTCTGTCAGAGACATCATTACTTAGTTACGTTTAGTCTCTGACTTTGTGCCAATGAATGAATCACTTCTCAGGATAAAGATGTGGCCAGCTTACTTTTGTTGCAAATGTCAACATATCATTATTTGTCTAAGCGATGGGATATAACAATGAAATTAAATCATGAAAACTATTCCAGCTTTCCTGTTGTAATTCACTAAATTGGCCATGCTCTATTATGTTAAAATGGTACTGCTCTTTTGCTACATAACAACATTATTGAAAATAATATGATATACAGGTACAATGCTGTGCAATTAAAACACTTAATGTTAAACCTTTAACTGAAAGATCTATGCATTTGGCATGTATTCTTAACTATTTGCAAGTAGTTTTTGCTGTGAAGTTGTATATTACTTTGTTGAAGTCCATTTCATCATAGCCATAACTTCTGATATTGGGACACTAGGACCCAGGGGAAGTATATTTGTCCCCTGTGGATGGGCTGCCAGTTGCACTTCTTACACAGCGGGTGCTCAATGGTGTCTGGAGGACTGTATAACCACAAATCAGAATCAAACAAGACTCCTGTTTCAAAGCTTCAGCAGAGCTACATATTGGAGAAGCCACCCTTCATTGTTTATACAATCCCGCAATTGCCAAATGTGTGGTTGGGCTCATCTGAGTTCCTAGTATAGAATCAATAAGGGAAACAAGCTGGATGAAAACTAACGTGTGTGTGTGATTGTTAGTACAGATTATTGCAGATTCCTTTCAACAAAGTTGGACAGTGATTCAGCAAGAATGTTTTTTTTGGCCTACCAACATTTTTTATCCCTATCTTAAATATTCTACTATCATATGTTTTCTTTTAAAATTGAATTAAATAATGCTATATTGATATCCTGTTGAGATAAGCTGTGTTGTTGGTCACTGCTACAACCAGCCTCCACCTGCTGGCTACCATTGAAGATTAACAGTACTTGAACAATTAAGTAAAAGCAAAATAGTGCAGATGCTGGAAATCTGAAATAAAAATGGAAAATTGATGGAAATACTTAGCAGAACTGGCAGCATCTAAAGGGCCACAGATGTTCCTGTTGGTTTACTACAGTCAGGTTCAAATGGGGCTCAGAAGCCCTCACTGTGTGTGAAAGTCATTTATGTGTCATTATCCCTGGATTGGCCAATGACCAGAATTGGTGGGGGGTGGGGATGGAAGCAGGAGGACCAATATGAGCTTGAAAACAGTAGCAGGATGCCAAGTGAGGGAGTGGGAGCCCCAAAGTGGAAGCGCCCTCTATTCAGCTTTTACAGATATAAAATATAAAATGAACTTTGTAGCTTCAGGCCATCGCTGTGGTGGAAGCTGACTCCTCCACAGGGTGGCCTGCAGCTCCTGCTGCTCCCAGGTACTCAGAGAGCTCTATTTAGCCTCCCTGGAGTGTTACCCCTCCAACAGCCCCCCCCCCCCCCCTCCCCCTCCACCAACCACCTCCCACCAGTCTGCCACTGAGAGGCCACCTCCAGGCAGCTAAACTGTCCCCCACTCTCCCCTCTCAGCTGCAAGGACCTGGAGGCCAACCTGAAAAATCCCTGTCCTTCCATAGGCATTAAGTGTCCATTAACTGTCTCAATTGACAACCCTCCTCTTGTGGGTACAGAGCACTATTGCCACCAATCGCCCACCCCCTCCCCCTCCCCAGCTCTGGAAAAGTGGCCCAGGAGCGGGATGGAGCTGATGAACCAGCCGGCAGTGTGAAATTCCACACCAGCCCACCTCTGTCCTCACAACCCTGGTGGCAGCTTCAAACCCTCCTCTGGGGTAACTGGTGGGATTTTGTCGGACCGCCCACTGGTTGGAGATCCGGCAGGGAATCTTCATCGTTTCAGAGGCCACCAGCACGTCTTGGCTGCCAGCACGTCTGCACCGGGGCGGGGGGGGGTGGGGGGGAGTGGTGGCACTGGCAGCACTGGACCCACCAGCGGCACAGGATCATTATGGGACCCCAGATCAAAGATGAGCGCTGATGGGGCGAGGGCCGCAGGAAAGGGGTGCAGAGGCAAGGGCAGGGGGTGGCTTTCAGTGGCTACTCCTTGCCCAATGCTGGGCCCCTCGATTGGGCACAGGGTGCTTGACTGCAAGGAAACCGCACACCCCTGACCCCCTGAGAGGCTGCTGACAAACCCAACAGGCCTTCTGAAGGCACAGCAAAGCCATGCAGTCCCCATTTAATCCCTGAGCCACCACTAATTTGCAGGGGGCTCAGGGATAGTGGGTGTCAATTGACTCATTAATTAGCTTAATTGACATCCGGTTGCTGGTGGCCAGTAATCTCGCGTCAGCCCCTTCCGTCCTCCGAATTAATCGGGGAAGGTTTTGCCGTCACTCGGAGACTGACGCAGGGCCTAGACTCTCGCAGTTAAGTGGACCCAGCCGCCATGTTTCACACCATAACCAGCTGGATTAAACCCAGCCCAATGTTTTGAGAGTTTCATCAAACAACAATAGCACCATTTGAATAAACACCTGCTTAAAACAGAGGCAAGCTCTGGACAACCTACTCTTATCAAAATGACTGTTAAAACATTTAATTGCACAATAATTTTTTTCCTAAAGGCTTTTAATCTGTCCAATTATGTTTTTTTGTTACGACACTTGGTAAAGGTATTTTTTCACAGGCTCATTATTATTCTTCAAACTACTTGACTGCGAGTGGAAAATAATTATATCACAAACTAAAAGTTAAAGGGCACTCTTCAGCGTCAGGCTGCAACTAAAATGATGATTATGAATTCAAATGAATCATTGTGTTGGAAGGGGGTGAGTGGGAAACAGCAGATGTATTTTAAATTCTTGCCTCCACAGTGCTTAGCAAACAGGATTTTCACTTAGTTGGTATAAAGTATTTTGGTGTTGGTGAAAACGCACTCCAACAGCGAACACTTTCACACAATAATTAAAACAGAAAATACGGGAAGTACGCAACAGATTTATCAGGAATGGTGAAGATCAAAGACGGGTTAGGTTCTTGGGGTGTTTTTCACTTATTATTCTTCTTGTTTTTGCACAACATTCTAGTTACACCACAGCGGCTGTGCAAGCACAGCAGGGTGTAGAGAAGGGATTTATACAAGACAAGCTATTATAACCGCCATCAAATTGAACTCCTGCTAACAAGAGCAAATTGACCTGTCCTAGCGAGTTTGTGTCGGTGAGGCGTCTGTATTCAAAAATAGGAAATAGGTATAATGAAGCAATTAAACAAAAAAAAATAGAGAGCAAAGAGACCCGATCAGACAAATACAAGAGGATCTGTGAAGTGCAGCATCTGATAGTGATTAATTATCATCTACTTACCAACATCAAAAGATGAATTTAATAAGAGACAATATCAAGGTTTACCATATTAAAAAGGATAATATTAGAATTATTATAAGCAAGGCTTATCAGTTTCACTGCTCTATTTTTCAATGCCATCAATTGAAACTATCATACGGTGAAATTCACTATGATAGAAGTTGCATATATTCCGAGACAAAATTAATTTGACATCTCTTGTTTTGTCAGTTCATTCTTTGTTTCCTTTCCTGCATCTCTCTAGGTTTCACTTGATTTGTAAATACCCTGAACACCCCCAGTCCTTAGATTTAATATGCTTTATTTTCACTAATAAACTTTTCTCAGATTTCAATTCTTGAGCTTTTCTTCCACTGTCCTTTCATTATGTCCGAAGAGAACTGTCCTATCAATGTGGCAGAGTCACTTTGACAGCAGTCTGATTACTAACAATATGTAGGTGGATGTGCTATTAAAAATGAAATGTATTCTGTTAAACCAATTATCAGGTGCTGTTTGTCCCAACACTATACTGCCTGTGCATGTATTACACATGTGCCTTTCATAAAACAATATTAATAAAGAAACTAAAAAGGTTGCAAGTTGTGAAGGTTGGATCTTTTACCCCTGCCATCTGTACTCTCCCATTTTGTACTTAAGAAAAGAACGCAGATTACCTTTGTAACATTACACAGGGTTATCTCAGAATGTTCTTAAAGAAGCATTATCAGTATTTTGGACATTGCAGATGTCAGGCCACCCTCTTGAGATCAGATATGGTGCAGAGAGTGTCAGCTGTGTCTTCCATCCCCATCTTTTGCCTGACACTAGTATTCCTTAGAATTATTTTACACAGACACAATCCTCATAACCAAGTTTATTACTAAGGAGAAGCAGAGCACAGCACAACATTGATGTCCCACTCCCCTAATAGTAATTAAGCAATTCAGAAATACATTTTAATAGTCAACGTTTTGGCCCTGTTTAGACATTTCAAATTAGCTTACATGACAAAGCGAAAACTTTCCGTTTACTACAGATCATCATTTCTGCACAGAGACACAATTTTTTCCTTTTGTATGAGTCTGGCCCCCTTGTATGCCCTAATTTTACCTCACCATCTTGGTATTTAGCAAATTACTGGCACCACAGAAAGAAAGCTAGATTCCTTTTGAAAACTGAATAATATTCTTAGTAATTTAATGTGTGTGTTTGGGGGTGGCGCACATGATTCCAAACTTTAATCACGGAATCACAGAATCTTAACATCACAGAAGGAAGCCATTCAGCCCATCATGTCTGCACCAGCTCTCCAAATGAGTATTATGACCTAGTGCCATTGCCCTGCCTTTTCCCCATACCCCTGCACATTGTTTCTATTTAAATAAACATCTAATGACCTCTTGAATGCCTCGAATGAACCTGCCTCCACCACACTTCCAGGCAGCGCATTCCAGACCCAAACCACTCGTTGTGTGAAAAAGTTTTTTCTCACGTCACATTTGCTTCTTTTGCAAATCACTTTAAACCTGTGCCCTCTCGTCCTTTTATGAGTGGGAACAGCTTCTCCCTATCTACTCTATCCGGTCCCCTCATGATTTTGAACATTTCTATCAAATCTCCTCTCAGCCTTCTTCTCTCCAAGGAGAACAATCCCAACCTCTCCAATCTATCCTCATAGCTGAAGTTTCTCATACCTGGAACCGTTCTTGTAAATCCTAGACAGTTTACAAGACTATCCAGCTAAAGAATGAGTTAGGATTTGGACAATTAGTAGTTAGGATGAACATACGTTCCAGCTTTGCCAGGACAGTGCCATTTTATTGAAGGTGCAGAAAATTTGGATTTATTTGAAAGTGCCAGACAGGACCAGCAGCTAGGGTGCCAAAGCGTACACAGACAATCACAGCCTTACATGAAAGCTAAAAACTTGTACCAAGGGCTCAGCTGTAAATTTGCAATTAGGAAATGGGAGACACACACACAGGATAACTCAATCAAGCAATGGGGAAGGCCATTTCACACCATTTGATGACCTCGAACCACATCCAGTCAGCCCCCGTAAATCTTTTGTATAGGACAAACATACATTCTTTGCTGTCTCTAAAAGGACAATACCCAGTCTCTGCATTGCAATCGCTGTACAAGAACACAATTATCAGCCCACCGGGGGGTCATTGTGCTGTGGCCTTTGTCTAACTAATATCATTAAGTTGTAACGGATAGTGAAAAAGTATATAAGCTGTGCTCATTTGAACCTCAGTGGAGAAGCGCCCGGATTGCCCAGCATTTGCTCCCCGCATGTGTAATAATGGAACCACTTGAATATTGCATCTGGACTCCGAGTGTTGAAATTTTGTACCAGAGTATTCTTCGGACCTTTCATTATCATCAAATGCCCCTATGTCCTGACAGTTTTCTCCAAATTGCTCAAATATCTCCTCACTTTTTGTCCCCAGAGTCCCTTCGCCTTCACTCCACCCACACATTCCATTTACTGTTGGCCCCGCCTTCCCAAGGCTTTTCAATGTGTCCAGGTTTTCACTTTTGAAAGTCTGGCCACCCTATCAATAGCTTGGCAAGGTGAAAATAAAGATTCAAATATGAAATACACAGTTTTAATGCTTATCCCTCAGTACTAGAAAGTTTGTGCACCATTAGGGATGAGGACATCATTGGTATTTTGAAGCAATGTGGAGATCAGGAGAGGCCTTTACAGTAGAGGTCTCACCTCCCCCATCAGGGTTCTGAAAGATAATTGCCCTCTAACGCATTTTCCAAAACTTTACCATACGAAAAGGTCGAACCATTGATGAAGAACAGGTCAATAACATCCAGGGCTTGGTCTCCTTATTTAAGGAAGGATGTAAATGCGTTGGAGGTGGTTCAAAGGAGGTTTACTAGATTTATACCTGGAATGAGTGGGTTGTTTTATGAGAAAAGGTTGGACAGACTTGGCTTGTTTCCACTGGAGTTTAGAAGAGTGAGGGTTGATTTGATTGAAGTATACAAGATCCTGAACGGCCTTGACAAGGTGGATGTCAAAAGGATGTTTCCTCTTGTGGGTGAGTCCAGAACTAGGGGTCACTGTTTTAAAATTAGGGGTCGCCCTTTTAGGACAGAGATGAGGAGGAATGTTTTCTCTCAGAGGGTTGTGCGACTTTGGAACTCTCTGCCTCAGAAGGTGGTGGAGGCGGGGGGTCATTGAATATTTTTAAGGCAGAAGTAGATAGATTCTTGTTATCAAGGGAATCAAAGGTCACTGGGGTTAGATGGGAATGTGGAAATCGAAACACAAGAAGATCAGCCATGACCTTGTTGAATGCTGGAGCAGGCTCGAGGGGCTAAATGGTCTACTCCTGTTCCATCCAAGATAAAGATGAGGTATTAAACAGCCCCTTTAAGGAATCTTCCTGCTTACATGGGACCAAGAAAGTGGCTCATTGTACCTTCAGCAAGGTTGTCCTCTGCACTTCCTCAACTACCCTCAGTCCACAACATTTGTTGTATTGTCTTATTCTACACCTCCCCTTCTTGTTTTCAGATCAACTAATAGCTTGAATGACAAGATAGTTCTCTTATATACTGCGGTCCAAGGGCTGGATTTTAAAGCACTGCTAAAGCTGGGAACTGAGGCAGCCAGGCACTAAAAGCAATGCTACCACCCAACGTGCTGATTCCTCAGCTCCATCCCTCCCCAGGCCATTTATCCAGAGGTGGGAAGATAGGCGGGGTGGCAGGGTGTGGGACGGCACCTGTCAGCAAGCAGTGGGTATCCAATTCAGCTAATTAATGATCACTTAAGGCCAATTGTTGGAGGCAGTTGATCCCCAGGTCCCCACAGGCAGCGGGGGACAGTTCAGCTGCCTGGAGGCAGCCTCCTGGCAGCAGAGCAGGGGGAAAATGCCCCAGATAGGTTTAGTGGCCCTCCCTGACTGCCTGGGTTCCCATCCACAATGGTAGAATCCATTTTGTACTTCAACTTTGAAAAAATTGGACAGATAGCGTCTCCATTTTGAAGCGACCTTACCTGCAATCCCTCCAATTGGCCCTCCAGCTTTGAGAGCCCGCCCACATAATTAATTGGACCGTGGGCTGCCTGCAGCCATGAAGTGGCTGATCCAGGAGAAATCACAGGTGAGTATTTTATTTAGTGAATGCAGATCCCCGAAGCCAAGCAAAAGCCTCTTCATTTGCTGAGTTTAAGGTGATTTTTCAGCTACTTAGTCTGCAGAGAGGACATTCTTCGTTAATGTGCAGCATTGTTTGAGTCTCTCCACAAGTGATAAGGGGTTGCTACGAAGCCCCAGTGGTGGAGGTTGGCTGCCCAGGGGCCTTGACCTGTCAAATCAGTCCGGATTTCTGACCCCCATTTGAGCTGAACGGTGGGGTCAGAAGCTCACAGGAAGATTATTTTCCAAGTTGTGTTGCAGTTTGTGAATTCATGAGAAAAACATCAACTAGTTTTATAATCTGTGTCAAAGAATGCTCACTACAAGTACTGCTGCAATGCAATACCTCTTCATCCATGATTTCAGAGATACTAGTGAACTAGGTTTCTAATAAATTTCTTCACACAACTAGCAAGACTTTGAAGAGTTTTTTTTGGATTTTTTGGATTTTTTAAGTGAAATCTGTAGATGACCTCACTCAGACACTACCTTTATTTGACAATGGTCAGAATCCATTGACCTTACATTTCAAAAAATGATCATCCTAACCTTTTCGGGAGGCACATTTTAAAAAGTTCTTTCATGAGTTGTGCGTGTCACTGTCTAGGCCAGCATTTATTGCCCATCCCTAATTGCCCTTGAGAAAGTGCTGGTAATCCACCTTCTTGAACCACTGAAGTCCGTGTGGTGTAGATATGCCCACAGTTTTATTAGGAAGGGAGTTCCAGGATATTGACTCAGCGACAGTGAAGGAACAGTGATATAGTTCCAAGCCAGAATGGTGAGTGGCTTGGAGGGAAACTTGTAGGTGGTGATGATACCGTGTGTTTGCTGCCCTTGTCCTTCTAGGTGGTAGATTTCATGGGTTTGGAAGGTGCTGTCAAAGGAGCCCTGGTGAGTTGCTGCAGTCCGTCTTGTAGATGGTACACACTGCTGCATCTGTGCATCAGTGCTGGAGGGCATGAATGTTTAAGGTGGTGGATGAGATGCCAACCAAGTGGGCTGCATTGTCCTGGATGATGTCAAGCTTCTTGAGTGTTGTTGGAGCTGCACTCATCCAGGCAAGTGGAGAGTATTCCATCACACTCCTGACTTATGCCTTCCGTGGACAGGCTTTGGAGAGTTAGGAGGTGAGCTGCTGCAGAATTCCCAGTGTTTGATCTGCTTTTGTAGCCACAGTATTTATATGGCTGGTCCAGATCAATTCCTGGTCAATGGTAACCTCCAGGACTTTGATAGCGAGGGATTCAGCGATGGAAATGCCATTGAATGTCACGGGGATATGCTTAGGTTACTTGTCACTTATCAGCCCAGCCTGAAGGTTGCCCAGGTCTTTGTGCATATGGACATGGACTGTTTCAGTATCTGAGGAGCTGAAAACAGTGCTGAACATTGTGCAATCATTAGAGAACATCCCCACTTCTGACATTATGATGGAGGGAAGGGCACTGATGAAGCAGTAGAAGGTGGTTGGGCCGAGGACACTACCTTGAAGCAGCAATGTTCCAGGATTAAGATCAAATAACCACAACCATCTTCCTTTGTGCTAACAACCAGTTTCGAGTTTTCATCCTGATTCCCATTGACTTCAATTTTGCTAGGGTTCCTTGATGCCACACTCAGTCAAATGCTGCCTTGATGTCAAGAGCAGTTACTCTCACCTCACCTCTTGAGTTCAGTTCATTTACCCATAATTGGACCAATGCTGCAATGAGGTCAAGATCTGAGTGGCCCTGGCAGAACCCAAACTGAGCGGCAGAGAGCAGGTTATTGCTGAGTAAGTGCTGATTGAAAGCACTGTTGACAATCCCTTCCATCACTTTGCTGGTGATCGAGAGTAGACTGATGGTGCGATAACTGGCTGGGTTGGATTTGTCCTGCTTTTTGTGTACAGGGCGTACCTGGGCAATTTTCTACATAGCCGGGTAGGTGCCAGTGTTGTAGCTGTACTGGAACAGCTTGGCTCGGGGCATGGCCAGTTCTGGAGCTTTAGCTTTCAGGTCTATTGCCAGAATGTTGTCAGGGCCCATAGCCTTTGCAGTATCCGGTGCCTTCAGTGTTTCTTGATACCACATGGAGTGAATCAAATTGGCTGAAGGCTGGCATCTGTAATGTTGAGGACCTCAGGAGGAGACTGTGATGAATCATTCACTTGGCACTTTTGGCTAAAGGTTGTTGCAAAACATTCCTTAGCTCCCACTACCATTGTTATTCCTCACCTGGCAATTGTGGCTCACTCTGTATTAACCCATGGAAGCTCATTATCTATATCCTCCAGGGTTTCGACAGGCGCTTAATAAAATTAGGCGAGTTAGGAAAGTGAATCTGGGTGCAGTAAGGCATTGACTTTACTAAGGATATCTGACATGCTGGCTCTTATTGACCCACAAGTATAGATGAGAAAGATGTTATAATGATGCATTCAAGAAGCTCCTTCAAGCATTGCTTGCACTGCAATAAACTGTACATAATATTTTTCTGGTTGAGTAAGGGGGGTGCCTACTACAGCCTGAGGTCTTGTCCAGTTCCTATCTCGGTTCTTTCAGAAAGCCTTAAGCCTGTATCCTCTGCCAAGTTTGTTGTGCCAGCCACTTTTAAGGAGGATGGCATTCTACCATATATGGCATTGCTCTCAGTGCGGCCTGTGCTGCATCATGGAATCAAGCAGCTCACATTCTAGTGGCTCCAATTTCCCCCTGAATTTTTAGCACAAATTCCTGCCATGTGCTTCCATGCAGAAACACAGCAGTGTAAATGGTTGCCGAAGACATGCCACTCAACTGCTTAAAAGGCACGAGTACTCTGATGCCCAGCTTTCTATCTGGGCATAAACTTACAAAATTTGCACAGGATAAGAAAACAAGCAGCAATACTAGGAGATAATGGGCAGGTAAATCTTCTAAAACTATTAGAAGTACAGTTAGCTCCGATGGAACACAGCAAAGTAATTTCCAGGCTATCATTTTTTAATTAGTAATTGCATTAAAAAAATTTCTTGCACTCCCCTCCGCGAACCCACTCTAGTAAAAAGCCCTTAAGTTACTTGTGTCAGAAAGGTTGGACAAGCTGAACTGACACCACACAATGTGCAATGTGCCCACATTGAAGGCAATGGTATATGTGTGCCTGTGCTTTGTTTATAGCACTACTGTGGATTGCTTTAATCTCCATCCTTAAAGAGCAGTAGCTCAAATAATCAGCAAAGACTGAGAGAAAGCTAGCAAAGGTTAATCTATAAACAAGGAGTTCTTATCACCTAGGATTATTAGAAAATAAGTGAAAAAGAAAGTAATTACTTAGATTTAAATTAGGGTAAGTATACACTATGCCTAGTAATTAGCCTGAGAAAAAGCATCAAAATAATGTTTGGAATAGCAGAGATCAAAGCAGTCCACTGTTTTCTTGATTTCTATCAGTTACTTATTTTTTCTCTACCAACAGTCACTTGGTACAGAACTTGGATATCGCTGATAAGAGACATGTTGTAGAAGCTTTTCATCTTGCACTCATTAGGACAAATGTAAGAATACCAAATTTTAAATGATCAAATTGATACTACAAAAGAAAAGGGTACGGACTGGTTGGCAAGTCAGCTCTGGTTGGCCAAGGTGTTGCCATGAGAAAGCAACAGGGAACTATAGGTTCCTCAAGCTCCTGGGTAATTCAAAAAGAGGCTCAAGGCTTGAACATAATCTTTTTGTTTTCAGAGAACAGGTTCCTGAGTATGAATGTTAGTCACTTCTAGCAAGCATAAATGAACTATGTTATGAGTTTGCCTGATTATCGTAAATTGCTTTTTAGTGTATCTATTAGCACACTCTGGATTGTTCAGGGTTTTGTAAGTGCGGGCTGGTTGAGTGCAGTTTGTACTCTGCTATTAAAACCAAAAGAACGTGCTGTTTGATTTGATCAGCCAATTTTTGGGACATATGGCCTATGTATCTGACAGCGCACTGAAACTCATGTACAATGTTGCTGAATTGTGTGGTAGGCAGAACGTCTTTTTGGACTGATGGAAGCATTCTATTAGTGATAAATACCACACATAGCCACTGCAGGCTTCCTTAACCCGCTGTTCAAATCTTTGAGATACTTCACCTTTCCAAGGTAATTTGAGTTAGGCCTTTGGCACACTTACAAGTTTATGTGACCTCCGCCAAGGCTGGATTCTAAGGCCGGTGGGGTCAACAATTAGCGAGCAGGTTCCCTGGCTCCATCACATCTCTGGGTCATTTTTATGGAGGTTTGATTGGGAGATTATCCTGCACGTGGCAGATAGCTGATTAGGCTCATTAAGGGTTTAATTAAGTCCAATTGAAGGAGGCCAACTGGGATTTCCAGTTGGTAATCAATACTTACACTGGTAGAGGCCAATTTAGATGCCTGAAACTCTTTCGAGTTATCAACAGTCACAGATTGCAACTCTTTGGAGTACAATCACAGTTCTTGGTTTCCGGGAGTGGGACATGAACCCACAACCCTCTGATTCAAAGGCGAGGGTGCTATGAACTGAGCCACAGCTGACACCTCCCAATTTAGATGCCTGAAGGTGGGCACAGGGCAGGCCAGGGGAAGTCAATTCTACAGGCAGACTTAAAGGCCCTCCCTGCCTATGTGGGTGTAAAATCAGTCACAGGCCATGCTGGAGAGCGACTCTCTCCCACAGTGGTGGCATGGCTGCTGAATCCATTTCTGAATTAAACGTCGTAAAAAACTTGCAGAGAGAGGATGCCTCCATTCTGAAGCACCCTCACTGTTACTTACCACCTGCTGCTCCTCTCAACTGGAAAGCCTTCAGTTTTGAGAAGCCACTCATCAGCCTTAATTGGACAGAGAGCCTGTCCTCATGCCAATTAAGGGGGTGCCCCAATGAAAATCCCAGTGTGTGACCGCTTCTCCCAACAAACGCCAGAGGCAGGATTGAACCTGGAAACAGTCCGACTCCTGTTCCCCATCCCCAGAGGGAAATACAGCCCATGGTCTTTCAGGTTTCTCACTGGAAAAGATATATTCTGGGAATTTCCTTCAGGGGGTCTTCATATCAGCCAACACAACTTTGAAATAAACCATGCAATTGGGGGTTGAAGTGATCTTCTGCCAAAGGCTGACTATGAGACCCCCTAAGGAAATTCCTGCCGTGTTCTCTAATCATGTGATACAACTTCTTATGCAACTCCATTACACAAGGAACTCCATATATGTTAAATGATGCAAAATATCATAAAAATGAAATGAATGGACAGAATATCTAAATTGTTAGCATGTATTACATTTGTATAAGGCAAAAACTAAAGGGTGAGTTTAAACACTGCTGATTTGAGGAAAGCAGGAAGGCACACAGTTTAAACTGACTGGGTGGATTACCCGGGGACGTATCTTCATTTTTAACTTACTATCCATAGTAAAGGGAAAGGGACCCACATGAAACCTGTAAGGTCTTTCCTTAAATTTGCAGATTGGGGTCAGATGATGTCTTCAGGCCCGACTATAATTTTAACTTGATCAGGGAACTGTTATGGCTTTGCAGTAAAGTGAAGGCAGTGGAAAGAGCTCTGGAACTGGAGAGCTCCAAATAGGTAGGTTTTATTACTTGTGTGTGGGATCAGGAGGAACAGGAGTTTAAGCCTCACCACCCTGCTCCCCTCTTTTCTCTCACAAGACTCTCCCCAAATCCCTTCCCTGCGATTTACCTGAGTGCTTCTGAGCCATCTTTGTGGTCACCTCCTGCTCCCACACATTGCCAGCAGCGTCCTCTGCTCATTGTTGGCAGGCTGTCGACTGGCATCATACAGTCAGCCTCATGCTACTACTGAGGGGTGGGTGGGGGCACCCATCCCATTTCCATTCCAGGTTCAAATTGATGCTTAACTTTCACTTTGGAGAATCTTCATTCTCCTCTAGGTCATTTTTTTCTTTTATTCATTCATGGGATGTGGGCTTCACTGGCTGGGCCAGCATTTATTGCCCATCCCTAATTGCCCTTGAGAAAGTGGTGGTGAGCTGCCTTCTTGAACCGCTGCAGTCCATGTGGTGTAGATGCACCCACAGTGCTGTTAGAGAGGGAGTTCCAGGATTTTGACCCAGCGACAGTGAAGGAACGGCGATATATTTCCAAATCAGGATGGTGTGTGGCTTGGAGGGGAAATTCCAGGTGGCGGTGTTCCCATGCATCTGCTGCCCTTGTCCTTCTAGATGTTAGCAGTTGTGGGTTTGGAAGGTGCTGATGGGAGCCTTGGTGAGTTGCTGCTGTGCATCTTGTAAATGATTACACACTGCTGCCTGCCACTGTGCATCCGTGGTGGAGGGAGTGAATGTTTGTGGATGGGGTGCCATTCAAGCGGGCTGCTTTGTCCCGGATGGTGTCAAGCTTCTTGAGTGTTGTTGGAGCTGCACTCATCCAGGCAAGTGGGGAGTATTCCATCGCACTCCTGACTTGTGCCTTGTAGATGGTGGACAGGCTTTGGGGAGGCAGGAGGTGAGTCACTCACTGCAGGATTCCTAGATTTGGACCTGCTCTTGTAGCCACAGTATTTATGTGGCTAGTCCAGTTCAGTTTCTGGTCAATGGTAACTCCCAGGATGTTGATAGTGAGAGATTCAGCAATGGTAATGCCATTGAATGTCATGGGGTGATGGTTAGATTCTCTCATGTGAACAGTAGTAAGATTGTTTTTCATCTCAAAGGCTGACTTACATCAATGAAGATTTTCCTTTCATATTTATATGTCAAACAATATTCCACTGGAAGCTACCAGTAAAGCAAAATTCTCTTCAATTATTTGGTAAAACTATTTGACAATAAAGTGCTTTGAGTCAATATTCCTCACCTCCGGTCTTTTGCTGTTATTAAAAACTGAGGAAGAAAACAGAAAGCAGTCTATTGGGAAAAAGACAAGCCAGTCAGAATAATCCTCTAAATTACCCAAAGGGAGGAAGGGAAGAAGGTAAATAGGGGATGCAGCATTTAGAAAGTCCCAAAGGAGCAACATTACACAGTCAGTTTCACACAGAGTGCCCTATCTAAAAATCAATGGCTATAATTACGGCTAACTTTTGATATCCTTTATTAAACCTGCAAATTGCATGAATTAAAGCAACCTGGAAGCATTGGTAATGAGCTGTGTCAGTTATGACCAATATTTTGCAGGTCATGTAATAGCTCAACAGGCTTGATACCATCCAGGACAA
Source organism: Cetorhinus maximus (assembly GCF_964194155.1). Classification (NCBI taxonomy): domain Eukaryota; kingdom Metazoa; phylum Chordata; class Chondrichthyes; order Lamniformes; family Cetorhinidae; genus Cetorhinus; species Cetorhinus maximus. The sequence continues at coordinate 78,545,503 of NC_135894.1, read as the reverse complement.
AGCAGCCCACTTGATTGCCACTCCTTCTACAAACATTCACTCCCTCCACCACCGACGCACAATGGCGACAGTGTGTACCACCTACAAGATGCATTGCAGAAACTCACCAAGGCTTCTTAGACAGCATCTTTCAAACCCACGGCTGCTTCCCTCCAGAAGGACAAGGGCAGCAGATACATGGGAACACCACCACCTGCAGGTTCCCCTCCAAGCCACTCAAGATCTTGACTTAGAAATATATCGCTGTTCCTTCACTGTCGCTGGCTCAAAATCCTGGAACTCCCTCTCTAACAGCACTGTGGGTGCACCTACACCACATGGACTGCAGTAGTTCAAGAAGGCAGCTCACAACCACCTTCTCAAGGGCAACTAGGGATAGGAAATAAATGCCGGTCCAGCCAGCGAAGCCCACATCCCGTGAATGAATAAAAAAGAAACACCCTAAACTGTCCTGTCACCCATTTCTCTTTCTTGTCAAAAAAGGCACTCAGAAGACACTAGAGCAAGGAGATTGCTGAAGGAAAACTAGATCACTGCACTGCACAGCAGCAGATAACTCCCAGATCTTAAGAAGAGTTATGCATTCCATCTGACCAGTGTGACATCTGTTTCCACAAGTACTTGCCGTCTCTCAGCACAAACTGTCAAATTGCCAGCATCAGTGCCCCTCCTTGTGATGAGCACATAGACTATAGATACAAAATGAAACGATTTTAAGAAAATTTATACAAGTCTGTTAAGTCCCAGAATAATTGGCACTGCCTCTGGTGCAATTAGCTGTGATGGAGCTAACATCTGTATTTGTTTAATTCTGCACCATTAATATAACTTACCCATTGTATAACCGTGTTAGTCTTTCATGTTTCATTTAGAAAGCAGCAGTAGTTTTTCTTATTTATCTGCCACACTAAAACAATCAGGGATTCTGCTGGGAAACAGTTTGATTAATCTGCCTAGACAGCAATTAACCATGGCTTTAATTTCTTGGGCAATCTAACACTAATGCTGACATCTTCATCTCTTTCTTTCTGGGCTAATTGGGTTAGGTTTGGCTAACACAGGAAGAATATTAACAAAGCTAAAGCAAAGCGCTTTGGCTGTTCAGCTGTTCAAATGGTTCATTCACATTCTGTCCTGGCAGTGGGGGTGGGGAAGGGGGGCTGGGGGGGTACTTGGTGCTGGAAAGGCTTTGGTGAGGAAAGTCTTCCACTGGTGACTTGGTTTGTGATCTAAGGTGACTTAGTACAACTCACTCCTCTAAGCTCAAAGCCTGGTTTAGTTTCAGCTTTAATTTTGACTTTGAGAATAGAAGCTATAAGGAGTTGAATTCTGATTGGTTAAACTTAAATGTTAATTATCTGGATATCCCCAAAACAGAATTTGAACGCAGTTTTTTTCCAGATCAACAGTAATCTAAGAATTAGTATACATTACTAAATACATTATGAAGGGATGATATATGTAGGTGTTTCTCTACATGAGAACAATCACTACACTTAAAAAAAAAGTACTTAACTGGCTGTTAAGTGCTTTGGGATGTCTGATGGCCATGAATGGCACCATGTAAATTTAAGTCTTTCTTTCTTTCGACAGGACAACAGCATTTCATTTTGCCAGTGATATGACATCAGTTTCTCTTTTCCCTTTCTCAGTTATTCCATAATCCACTGAGTTTACAATCTAAGGCAGACCACAAAGGTGAGTCGCTTTCCCTAGAGAAGGAATGGAAATTAGCAGACAAGCATTCCCATCATTTTTGTGCATTTTCTGGAAGTTGATTCAAGGTTATTGAAACTTGCAAACCTGAACCTCTCGCTCATTCAGAATCCGAAGGACTGGAAGGGAATCAATAGGGGAAGTAAACAGAATGAAATTTTAAACTGCTGGTGCCCAGCATGGGGAATGCATCAAGCCTGCAGGATGATATGATAAATAAACTCAAGAGATTTGCAAAACTCTACCTAACTTAGTGATTGATGATTAATCCAATCTTTATTTAAAAAGGCTTTTCATATCACATAACTGGCAATGTGTATATCTTCACATTTACCTGGCTTTGTAAATTTAAAAGCACATATTTGGTGAATGCAATTCTGTACAAAGTTCTTACTGTTAGTCAATATATTTATGCTCCTTCTGCTGAAGAACTGGAACATTAGCCTTCTGTAGCATGATTTTTCAAATTATCATCTTTTATAACAGCTGTATTATTTTGCAGCAAGAAAATATACTAATATACGTATATAATGGTTCAAAAATCTCTTCTTTGAAATCAAAATACCCATCCAAACAACTTCTGTTTTATCTATTTGCCAATTACTGCCCCATCAGTCTACTCTCGATCATCAATAAAGTGATGGAAGGGGTCATCAACAGTGCTATCAAGAGGCACTTGCTTAGCAATAACCTGCTCACTGACAATCTGTTTGGGTTCCGGCAGGGTCACTTAGCTCCTGACTTCATCACAGCCTTGGTTCAAACATGGACAATAGAGCTATACTCAAGAGGTGAGGTGAGAGCAACTGGCCTTGAAATCAAGGCAGCGTTTGACCTAGTGTGGCATCAAGGAACCCTAGAAACACTGGAGTCAATGGGAATCAGAGGGAACATTCTCTGTTGGTTGGAGTCATACCTAGCACAAAAGAAGATGGTTGTGGTTGTTGGAGGTCAGCCAACTCAGTTCCAGGACATCACTGCAGGAGTTCCTCAGGTTAGTGTCCTAGGCCCAACCATCTTCAGCTGACTCATCAATGACCTTCCTTCCATCATAAGGTCAGAAGTGTGGATATTTGTTGATGGTTGCACAATGTTCAGCACGATTCACAACTCCTCAGATATTGAAGCAGTCCATGTCCAAATGCAGCAAGACCTGGACAAAATACAGGGCTTGGGCTGACAAATGGCAAATAACATCTGTGCCACAGAAGTGCCAGGCAATGATAATTTCTAACAAGAGAGAATCTAATCATTACTCCTCGACATTCAATGGCAGTACCATTGCTGAATCCCTCACTATCAACATCATTGACCAGAAACTGTATTGGACTAGCCATATGAATACTGTGGCTACAGGAGCAGGTCAGAGGCTAGAAATGCTGTGGTGAGTAACTCACCTCCTGACTCCCCAAATCCTGTCCACTATCTACAAGGCACAAGTCAGGAGTGTGATGGAATGCTCTCCACTTGCCTGGATGAGTGCAGCTCCAACAACACTCAAGAAGCTTGACACCATCCAGGACAAAGCAGCCCACTTGATTGGCAACCCATTCAAAAACATTCATGCCCTCCACCACTGATGCACATTAGCAGCAGTGTGTAACATCTACAAGATGCACTGCAGCAATTCACCAAGGCTCCCTAGACAGCTCCTTCCAAACCCACGACCGCTACCAACTAGAACGACAAGGGTCACAGATGCATGGGAACACCACCACCACCTGGAAGTTCCCCTCCAAGTCATTCACTATCCTGACTTGGAAATATATCGCCATTCCTTCACTGTCGCTGGGTCAAAATCCTGGAACCCCCTTCCTAACAGCACTGTGGGTGTACCAACAGCACATGGGCTGCAGTAGTTGAAGAAGGCAACTCACCATCACCTTCTCAAGGGCAATTAAGGATGGGCAATAATTCTGGCCTAACAAGCGATTTCCAAATCCCATGAATGAATTAAAAAAATATATAATGCAAATCTATCTCATTTCATTTGGATGACCAGAATTGGGTAGCCTAATAACATGCTAAACTATTAAAAGATAGAGGGGATGGTTGTGCAATTGGGTGTTGTGTTAACACTGGTCCAATAAGAGCAAATGGCGGCGCGTTGTCAATTGAACAGGTTTCACCCAAATTGACAAGCTGCCATTCTGCAGCTAGGCCTCAATTTAAGAACAGCGAATAACTGTACTTTTTTTTAATGCAAAACTTCCTGTAAAAAAACAGATTTCTGTCAAATATTTTTGTTTATAATATATTAAGGTGTTGGCCTTTCTACCATAGCATACAAAGGATTAAAAATTGCAGAAAATGGCCCAGTTTGCTTTGATACAGCAGCTTCAGAATTTAGGCATTGGCACCTTAATTCCAGGAGTCCTGCTTTTCCCATTGGAATTGCAGGAAACTGGAACTCTCATCTCGCCATGGAATCTGCTATAGACTCTATTAATGTAGTCAAGGGAGATAACCTAGTTCCTCCAAGGCATCCGCCCACTTATACCTTATACTGTTCTCAGAGTTGTACACAGACATTCTGTCTGGGGAACCTTATGGCCCAAGGAGGGCCAAGGTAAATTAAACCAATTTTCCTTTCAGCTTCTGAAAAAACTCAGGACAATGATTTGTAAAACCAATAATCTCTTCCATGATTAATTAGCTTACTCTTGCTACCTTTTGAGGATCTCTCCAAGTCCTCAACAGAACTCACGCTCGCTTTGAGATGTTGAGAGTGTTGCATTGGGCCTTTTAAAAGCTTATCATGGAATGTTACGACAGAGAAGAAGGCCATTTGGCCCATTGTATCTGTGCCAGCTCTTTGATAAAGTTACCCAATGAGCTAACAGGAGCTCGGAAATCTGGACTAATAAAAACAAAAAATGTTGGAAATTCTCAGCAGGTCTGGCAGCATCTGTGGCGAGAGAAACAGAGTTAATGTTTCTGGTTGTAATCTTTCATCAGAATGAATTTGGAAATCTGGGCTAGTTGCTTTACACGAGTGCACTTTGACTGATTGGTTATTTCAATATTTGCCATACCCAGGTGATGCAACATAGCTGCGAATGGACCCAGGATAATTGGCCCTGTAGAGTTAAATCTGAAATGCCAGCGACATTTAGTATGTTAAGTTAAAAATGCATTCTTTATAATATTCACATGCAATGAGGTTTATTTTGTTTATTTGGTCATCTTCACTCTGTCTGCTAACACAGTACTGAAAAAAGCCAAGCCTTTGTTCAATGGTAGTGTTTGTTGCCACTGAATCAGCAGGTTGTAGGTTCGAGTCTGACCCAAGCACTCGAGCACATGATCTAACCCGAAACCAACACAGAAAATGCTGGAAAAGTCAACAGGTCTAACAGCATCCGTGGAGAGAGACAGAGTTGACGTTTCGAGTCCATATGACCCCTCTTCAGAAGAAGGGTCATATAGACTCAAAACATTAACTCTGTTTCTCTCTCCACAGATGCTGTCAGACCTATGAGTTTTTCCAGTATTTTCTGTGTTTGTTTCAGATTTCCAGCATCCGCAGTATTTTGCTTGTAATCTAACCTGACACTTCTGCGCAGCGTTGAGGGAGATCCTGAGATGTGACATTAAGCCAAGGCCTGCCTGCTCTCCCAGGTGGATGTAAAAATCCCATGGTAGCATTGGAATGCAACAGCAGAACTCTCCCTTGTGCCTGGGTCAACGTTTACCCTTCGACCAACATCATGAAAAACCGACTATTTGATCATTACCACATTGCTGTTCGTGGGGCCTTGTTGTGCACAAATCTGCTGCTGTGTTTCAGACAAACAGCGTTGACATTTTAAAAATGCTTTGGGACATCCTGAGGTCATGAAAACACTATATAAGTGCAAGTTTTCTTTCTTTCACTTACAAACCTAACCAAAGAGATCATCAGGGATGAACCAGTGTTGTGTATCAGAAGAAAAACACCTACCTTCCCATCCACATCTGCAAAACAAAACATGCTTCACACCCATTCCTTATTCACCATCTATCAGGCATCAACACTTCTAGTGTCACACTTTTCATCACCATGCCTTCATCCTGCACATTCTTAAATGCAAATTCCTTGCAGCTCATTTCAAATTCATAAAACAGAGACAGATCAGCATTTTGCAGAAAGGGAAAGGATTACTAGAGTGCCAATGTCCTATTTTGTTTAGAAAGAAAAATTAATGCCTATTTAAAGGAAGATTTATTTCTTTTTATCAATGGAATCCTCAAGGTGCATCACTCCTCAGGTTACAATAAAGTTATCAAGTTTTTTTACATCAGAGAGGCTAGGTATAGATTTAGACATAGGGTTCAATGATTACAGTATGTGTGTGTGTTTTTTTATAATGAGAATTCATCAACTATAATTGTTTAAGTGAAGCTTTATTTTATGCAGTATCTTTTGGTAAGAAATATTATTTATCTTCCAGGAGCAAGGTAGAAAATGTTTGCTTCACAGTGTGAGATTTTGCTGAAGTGGTGGGGGTCTGGCTGGATTCGAGTGCCTGGCACAGTCAGGTTGGAGGTAGCATCCTCTGCAATATTGTCAGGGGGACGTAATTAAGAGCTGGGATTTTCCAGTCCGGCCCATGGCGGAAATTGTCGCGAGCGGGGCAGAAAATTTGATGGACCAGCCAAAGATCCGTTGACTTCTGAAGGGAATTTCCGGTCCCATGGGGCCCAGCGCCGGATAATCCTGGCCTAAGAGCCGTCAGGCAGTGGAGGAGGCCAATTAAAGACTGTGAGTGGTCCTTTCACACTGCAGGCCCAAACAGAGGGCTGGAAGCTCTGGATATTCTGCAGCACCACAGAGGGAGGTGGCTGCTACTGATCGAGGCAGTGAGAAAAACGTGAGGGTGCCTCTATATTTGGTGCCCTTGGAAGGCTAAGAATTAAATAAATTTTTAGGTGGGCCAAGCTGACAGTGACTGGAGAATGAAGAGGAAGCCTGTCCATTAGCAGTGTTCAGGCTGCACGGGTGTCAGTTGCTGCAGTTGACCCCCTCCATGTGCCATGGTGCCCATGAGAGACTGCCTCCATGCAGTCGGTGGCCTCCCCATGTAGCAGGGGAGGCCGCTCTGCCGCCAGCAAAATGCCACTAGCTCAGAGGAATTGCCCTTCATTAATCACTCAAATTGGCTGGCCAGCTTCATTTGGTAGGCTGCTGCCATTAACACCACTGGGAAACTTCCCCAGTGGCCGAACTGTGTCGAGGAACTTTCCTGATGTGGCTCCCTGGCACTTTACTGGTCTTTTCGCCTCCATACCTGCCACCCAAGAGCGAGTAAAATTGTATACATCACCTCTGGGTAGAAAGCTTAATTAAAAACACTGTTCATATAGACCATGGAGTTGATATAATGTGCCCTTCTGCAATGCATTGCACCTGAGGGAACCTTCCCTTGCCCATAGAGACTGATGAAAGTGTATCCCTTGCAAATGAAGCATTTGTCAGCTTCTTTAGAAAATATTCTTACAGACTGCTTGGTGTGAAATATATCCTCTGGGATGACTTGAATGATCCAGTGGCATGAAACATAAATTAAATGGTAACCTTGGCTTCTCAGGAACAGAGTCATCTCTATTCCAGATGTTGTCTGAAGGACATTCTGCAGCAGATGGTAGAACTCTGTCAATGCCAGCTTTGTGAGAGAGAGGTAGCAAAGGAAGTTCTCCTCTGACATGTAAAATTACGTGAGGAGGGATTTATAAATGTGGGTTCTAAAGTGGTAATAAGAGCATACAAAGCAGCTTGAGTGTTATTGTACCAGTACTCATTGACCTCTTAGGAGCACCTATTCCTTAGCTAAAATATGCAATATATTTGGAGCTCCCAAAGGGATACCTAATTTCAATACTTTGTTGTGATTTAAATGAATCATAAAATCATAGAATTGTTATAGCACTGAAGGGAGCCATTTGGCCTATTGTGTTGACTCTCTGCAAATGCAATTTAACTCGTCTGTCCCTCACTCCTGCCCCATCCCCAAAGCTCTGCAAATTTTTTTATCTTCAGATGCTTATCCAATTCCCAAATATCCAGATGAGAGAAACTATTGGTCAAAATAAAGCCCAAGATGCAATAATGACATCAAGAAGCCAATTACCATCCCATCAATCTACTCTCAGTCATCAGCAAAATAACAGAAGGTGTATCAACAGTGCTATCAAGCAGCACTTACTCACTAATAATCCGCTCAATGATGCTCCTCAATTTAGGTTCTGTCAATTCTATTCAGCTCCTGATCACATTACTGCCTTGATCTAAAGTTGGACAAAATAGCTAAATTCTAGAGGTGAGGTGAGAGTTACTGCCCTTGGCATCAAGGCAGCATTTGTCCAAGTGGGACATCAAGGAGCCTCAGCAAAATTGAAGGCAATGAAGATCAGGGCAAAAGCATTGTCTGGGGTCATACCTATCACAAAAGAAGATTGTTGTCTTTAATAGAGGGGGTTAATTATTTCACCAGAGAAATTCCTCAAGTGTCCCTCATGTCCCAAGTTCAAGCATCTTTGGCTGTTACATCACTGAACTGTCTATCATAAGTTCAGAAATGGGGATGTTGATTGCAATGTTCAATTCCATTTACTAATGAAGCAGTCCATTCTCGAATGTGGCAAGACCTGGACAACATTCAGGCTTGTGCCAATAAGTGACAAATAGCTTTTGTGCCACTCAAGTGCTATGCAATGACAATCTCCAACAAGGGAGAGTTCAACCACCTCCCTTGACATTCAGTAGCACTGCCATCATCAAATCCCTCACAATCAACATCCTAGGCTCAACATTGACCAGAAACCTAATGGTATAAACTACATAAACACTGGTCAGTACCTGCCGATGAGTGGCAATTGAGTTGGATTGCCACTCTGTTCGAAAGTACTTACCTGGAAATCCAGGCAATCCTATCTTGCCTGACCTTCCGACTCAGGCTGGGTGAGATCTGTGCAGTGCAGCATGCTCCTGGGGCCTACCATTGAGGGCAGCTCAGTCGAAGGTAAGTAATCCATGCCTCCTTTTTTACAGCACCAGCTGCCATAAATCAGGTAAGTTTAAAGGTCCAGCCATGTGTAAAGGTCTTTGGCAAGTCAGGGAGAAGGTAAGTGTACAAGGTAAGTGGGTAGGGTTTGGAGGCTGTGGGGTAGGAAGTTCCCATGGGGAAGAGGGGGTAAGTTAGGGGGTGGCGGTGCGGAGTCCCATGGGATGGGAAGTCCCATGGTGGTGGAGAGTCCCGTGGGGATAGGGAGTCCAATGGGGGCTGGAGGGGGAGAGTCCGTGGAGCGGGAGGGAGAGTCCCGTGGGGTTGTGGAGACCCATGTGTAGGGGAGTCCTGTTGGGGTGGGCAGTCGTTGGGGGAGTCCCGTGGGACAGGGTAGTCGGTGGGGGGAACGGGGTTGGGGGAAGTCCTGTGGAGCTGTGGGGGAGTCCCATGGTGGTTCAGGGGGTTGGGGAAAGCCCCATGGAAGACTCGATGTGGACCTGTACAATAGTTACCCAGAAACTAGAAGTGGTTTTAACTCTAGCTTTTTCTGGGTAACTATTGATGTAACCCAGTCGGAATGATCTAAAGATTTAAATTGCATTTTCGGTTGGCTTCCAGTGCAGGGCAATTGCCCGTCAGAAGTTTGCGCTTCTCAGTTAATTGCTGTGCAATCCTTACTTGGGAGCTTACATGGTGGGTGGATGGTTTCCCAGTGCATCCTGCCCAATGTGTCTGCAAGAGCAGGTCAGAGCTGAGGGATTCTGCAGTCAGTGACTCACTTCCTAATGCCCCAAAGCCTTTCCACCACTAACAAGGCACAAGTCAGGAGTGTGATGAAATACCGTCCCCTTGCCTGGCTGAGTGCAGATCCAACAACACTCAAGAAGCTCGACACCATGCTGGACAAAGCAATCTTCTTGATTGGCACCCCATCCACTACCTGAAATGCTCACTCCATCCCTCACCGGTGCACTGTAGCTGCAGTGTGCACCATGTACAAGATGCACTACAGTAACTCGCCAATCTTCTTTCACAGCACCTTACAAACCCATGAAGCTGGTACTACCTACAAGGACAAGGGCAGCACGGGAACACCCTGCAAGTTTTCCTTCAAATCACACTCCATTCTAACTTGGGAATATATTACCATTCCTTCAGCATCACTGAATTAAAAGAATTGTCCCAAATATTGAACCCACAGCCCTTTGTATAATCTTTTGGTTTGGTGCAGGTTGGTCTGTGCTACTTGCTTTTGACATGTGAAATCCAAGTCCAAATTGGTATTGAGTTAGCTTCGCAATTCAGAGTTGCTGCTTTCATACAGAACCCAAGTCCAAACCAGAGTTCATCTAGATAGGGAGAAAAATGGGATTTGACTGGGAAAATGGCATTGACTGGAGAACCAGGCCCTGAGCATGCTGGTTGTTGTTATGATATATCAGCAGGGTATAGGATTGCTGCTTGTCACTGGTGAGATACTTGTGTGTTACTTTTATTACCACCGGTTATATATAGATTATCAGAGAATTATTACTGTTGGTTATAAGAATATAAAATATAGGAGCAAGAGAAGAACGTGTGGCCCATTGAACCTGCTCCACCGTTCAATATGGTCATGGCTGATCCTGGGCTTCAACTCCACTTTTCCGGCCACTCTGCATTTCTCTTTTATTCCACCCGACTAGTTACATCCCCAAAAAGCTCTAATAAATTGTTAAACAGGATATCCCAGTTGTAAGACCATGTTGACTTGTTCTAATCATGCTATATTTTTCTAGGAGCATTGTTAAGACTTCCTTAACAATAGAATCCACACTTGCCGGATGTCAGGCTGTCTGGCCTGTAGTTACCTGTTTTCTTTTTTCCTCCCTTCTTGAATAGCGGTGTTACATTTGCTAACTTCCAACCTGCTACTGTTCCAAAATCTAGAGAATTTTGAAAACCATAGCCAGTGCATCCACTACCTCTGCAACTTTCTCTTTTAGAACACTAGGGTGCAGGCCATCAGGTCCTGGGGATTTGTCAGATGTTAGTCCCTTGAGTTTCTCCAGCGCTCTTTCACTGCTGATATTAATTACTTTAATTTACACACTTATATTATCCCCTCAGTTACCTTCTATTTCTGCTATGTAATTTATGTCTTCTACAATGAAAATAAACACAAAATGTTTGTTCAATATCTCTACGATTTCCTCATCCCCCTTGATAATTTCTCCTGTCTCTGCTTCCAAGGGACCCCAACATTTACTTTAGCTACCCTCTTCCCCTTTATCCATTTGTAAAAACTCTTAGAATCTGTTCTTATATTCCTGGCTAATTTACTCTTATTCTATTTTTTTCCCCTTTTATCAACTTTTTGGTGAACCTTTGCTGGTTTATAAAACACTCCCAATCCTCAGAATTAATACTTTTTTTTTGCAACTTTATAAGCCTCTTCCTTAAATGTAATAATACCCTTAACTTATTTAGTCAGCCACAGGTGGATCTTTCCCACTGAGTTTTTCTTTTCAATGGATTGTATTTTTGTTGAACATTTTGAATTGTTTCTTTGAATATTTCCCACTGTTTATTACTGCCATATCTTTTAATCTATTTACCTAGCCAACCTTAGCCAGTCCTCCCCTCCTACCTATGTAATTGGCTTTGTTTAAGTTTAGGATTTTTGTTTGTGATTGGAGTATGTTGTTTTCAAACTTAATATGGAATCCAATTGTATTATGATCACTATTTCCCAGTGGATCTTTCACTATGACATTACTAATTAACCCTGCCTCATTACACAACAGTCAATCCAAAATAGCTTTATCCCTAGTTGGTTCCACAACATTTTGCTCAAGGAAACTGTCACATAAGCATCCTACAAAATCATCTCTTAGCCCAGCTTTGCCAACTTGATTGGTCCACTCTACGTGAAGATTAATTGCTCCGCACCCCCCCATCAACTATTATATTGCCTTTGTTACAAACTACTGTAAGGGAGCCTATAAACTAGTCCCACCAGCATTTTCTTACCCTTGCCCTTCCTGATATCCATCCACACTGATTCAGTTGTCTGATATTCTGAGCCAAGAGCCTTTCTCATGGGTGACCTTATGTCCTCCTCAGAGCTACCCCTCTTCCTTTTCCATTCTGCCTATCTTTCCAAAAAGCTGTGTACCCTGGAATATTTATTTCCCAATCTTGGACACAAAACGACATTTAGTCTGACTGTCGCAGCACCTACTGGCGGGCCCAGAAGTCGTCAGGCATGTGCCATGGGCCCATTGGCTGAACCCGATTACATGGCAGCAAGCTCATGAATGCGGGTCACGCGGGCTTGCCACTGGATCATGTGGCATGGTGACTCTAGCATCAAGAAACCCACATCAGCAGATGCCGTGTAGGTGCTGGCACCAACCAAAGCACAACCAACCCGATGTCAGAGGTGGCAATCGTCTTGCAGGCTTTTTAAGGAAGTCCTGAAGTTTAAATCTCCAGCATCTGACTTGCTGCTGCTCCAGCCCAAAAAGACATTCCAAAGCCCAGGGAGAAGATTTTGGTACCGTTGCACAATAATATTCGGTAGCATCAATGGGTTCAACTGAGCACTGAGATATAACAGTCCAGCTAATGCATTCCCTCCTGTGCTCAAGGATGAAGAAGGACAGGGTGGATGATTCCCATGCTGCCACAGACTCTCCCCTTCCTTGCAGGCAGCTTCCTAAGTGTCCTCCCCTTAGGGATTCACTTTAAGGGGCAGCCCCTTTGCACCTCAGTTGTGCACTGCCCCTTTAAATTTTGGACTCGGTACTTCTGGGTTCTAAATTTCTAACCTGAGGTTTGACCCTCAGAGCATCAGCTCAGCAAATATTTACACCAAGATCAATCCAGGGCCCTGTGACTCAGTCTCCAGGAAATCCAAATGACTCTTACAGTGAGTCAATGAAACCACGTTAAGAGGGGGATTTTGTGGAACCTGCAAGAGCGGGAGACATAGGGCAGAATTTTGCCCTCGGATGGCGTGTGGGCCCCACCGGCTTGGCGGTGGGCGGACAGCCGACCCCCGCCACCGAAATGGGGCCCGCCACCATTTTGAGTAGGCGGACCAATTAAGGCCCACCCAGCGGCCTGCCTGACAGGAAGCGCTATGCCCTTCCTGTTCCAGGGGGGAGGGAATCTCCAACTGTCAAAGTGCGCTGTTTCGCGCATGCACGCGAAAGATCGCACTGCTCCCTGAGGCAAAGTCCTGTCTCAGGGAAATTCGTGAGAGGTAAGTAACTCTAAAAATAGAAAAATATTAAAATTATTAACATGTCCCCCTCATGTGACAATGTCACACGAGATGGGACATGTTAATAATAAACACTTAAAATTTATTACATTTTAAAAAACAGACATGAAACTTCATCCCGCCAGTGGATGAAGTTTCATGAATAATCTGGAGCCCGCTGGGGCTCCTGGCCTGCCCACCAGCCTTAAGGTTGGATGGGCAGGGTCTTTAATTATCTTAATTACCCTGTCAATGGCCTCAATTGGCCATTGACAGGTCGGCGGGTGGACAGCTGATTTCACTGTCCGCCCGCCTTCCTAAAAATTTAAAGGGACCGGGATGATGTCGGGGATTCTTCTCGACGTCATCCCGCGTCACTTTCCCCTCGGCGAGCTGGCCCCACCCCCAAATCGCCGAGGGGAAATTCCTGGCCATAATGTGTGGGGTGACTTAAATAGACAGGATGCGAAATCTCGATTTCCCAATGCAGGAATAAAGACAGCAGCGTGTGGAGCCTCATGCTGGCCTTTGGCGGGTTAATACTCGCAATAAATTTAATGCCATGAAAACTTATTAGCTTAATAGTTTTTTTCATTATGTCCTGCCTTCAAACATAAAGTTGGCAGTGCGTAAGAATCTTGTGGCACCCGGTTCAAGTTTGTTTAAAGATGGCGAGCACCTGTCAGCTTTGTGCAGTTGTCTGTAATGTCAGCGGTTTTCCTTCTTTAACTCTATGGCACAAGGGAGGGGAGCAGGAGAATGGCACCTCGCATGGAGGCTCAGGACCAGCAAGGATTAGTCAGTGGGGTGGGGGGGTGGGGGTGGAGTGTGGAGTGAGGGGAGTGCGAGGTGGAGTGTGGAGTGGGGTTGGGAGCATAGAAAACTGAAGTGAGAAGGGCTGGTGTGGTGAGGGGAGGGCTAGTGGGAACAGTCAGTCAAGGTAAGACATGAGGGGGCTAACGGACAGTGTCAGAATTGGCCAAATATGTGTCCATCTCAGAGTATTGGCTGGCAGAGCCCTTACATTGTTCTGAGATTCAGTTATCCCTCGGACAATGCTCTCAGACAATGTCCTTTACAATGTGTAGAAGGGAGGGCCAGCTGAGCCTGCAAGTTCACCCATGTCCCACAGAGTGATGAGTACAACACTGGACACTAACATGAATATTGAATAAAAACACAACATTCTCTCTTCCACAATAAAGGAAATATCCCTAACTCCCCTGTAAGCATCAATGCATGCCAACCACAAAGCATGCCCATACATATAGCCCTCTGACTAAGCTGGTCTCCACAACTAATGATGATGCACATTCGAATAAAGTGAAACCAATATAAAGTGAAATATTTACAAGTGAAATTTAATTTTGAAAAACACCTTTGTGTCCTCAAGTCCTATGTTAAGGGCAATGAAGCTGGGCAGGAAGGTTTTGGCCGTGATGCACAGCCTCTCTGTTTAACCAGAAGACTCTTTTATAGCCAACCCATCCCTTCAGCATTGTCACCTGACTGGGGGCTTCATGACTGAAAAGCTTCCCCATCATGTGATCACACATTTCCCATGCACACCGCTGGCACATTAAATTTTGATGGTAATCACGTGGGAAATGGCAAGAAGCAAAAGGGCAGAAGTGGGCATATTTCCAGTAACACCATTGGAACGGCACATTGCTGACAAAATCGCTCTCATAAGTTCCCAGCTTTCACTGGGCAGGTTACTGAAAGCATGAATGTCACGTGTGATTCTCATTAAATTGGGGAGGCAAGATTAAGTTGCATTGAATGGCATTTAAATTATATGCAAGTTGTAATTAAGCATTTCAATGATCTCCCACTACTAACGGGCGAGTTTCCCATTTTGCTACCTCCCTGCCACTGACTTAATCACTTATAGTTGTCTCGCCACTGGGAGTCAGACACATGGCCTCCCATGCAACACTCCATACCTGCCCGCCATTTTACCCACCCCAACAGGCTCCACATAATCCAACCAGTCTTTAATGGCAATTAGATCTAAATCATTTATCTTTATTTGTGCCATTAATTCACCCATCTTATTGTGGATACTCCATGCATTCAGATAAAGTGACTTCAATTTTATTTTTTTTACCATTATTCTGCGCATGGACTGTATTCGCTATTGGCCTATTATAGATAAATTGCGTGTCCCTCCCTGTCCAAATCAATTAGGAATGTTGGCCTTTATCGCAAGAGGGTTTGAGTACAGGAGTAGTGAAGTCTTACTTCAATTGAATAGAACTTTGGTTAGACTGCACCTGGAGTACTGTGTGCAGTTGTGGTCCCCTTACCTAAGGAAGGGTATTATTGCCAGAGAGCAAGTGCAACGAAGGTTCACTAGGCTGGTTCCTGGGATGGCAGGACTGTCCTATGAAAAGAGATGGGAAACTGGGCCTGCCTTCTCTAAAGTTTTGAAGAATGAGAGGTGGTCTCATTGAAACCTATAGAATACTTAAAGGGATAGACAGGGTAGATGCAGATAAGATGTTTCCTCTGGCTGAGGAGACTAGAACCAGGGGACACAATTTCAAAGTAAGGGGGAAGAAGCTACTTAGGACCGAGATGAAGAGAAATCTTTTACTCAAAGGGCTGTGAATCTTTGGAATTCTCTATACCCCAGAGGGCTGTGGAATCTCAGTCATTGAGTATGTTTAAAGTAGAAATTGACAGATTTCTAAATACCAATGATGCAAAGGAATGTGGGGATAGTGTGGGAAAAAGACATTGAGGTGGATGATCAGCCATGATCATACTGATTGGCAAAGCAGTCTCGATGGGCTGAATGGCCTATTCCTTCTCCTATGTTTCTATTTTCCTGTGATCCTAATCAGTTTGTCTTTATCCACATTGATATACTTTCCTACTGTCTCAATCTTTATGAGGGAATTTTGCATGTCACTGTCTTTACAGTTAGTTATTAGCATATTGGTGAGGTACTATAAGTTACTGTGGAAATCAAAGTTAGTCCTACTTCAGGTACTCTCCTACAAATCCCTTCTCCATCTTCTCTTTCCAATCTACCCCACCCTTGACTTCCTCTCTTTACCTCCTCACAGGTGGCCTCCTGGTTCTTGGAACATAGGAACATCTCTCCCAATAGCTGCCGATGTGAAACAACTAAACACTCTCTCTCTTCAGGTAACAGGCCCTGAAAAGGCATTGACAACTGTGGACCTCCATGTTAATCTTACTCTGGAGGCATGGATCATCTTTTGTTGGTGGTACATTCACCCAGTTTGTGAGGCACTTTAAAAAGAGCATTCTTTCTCTACCTCGATCTGTTTTACCATTAATCTTTCCCATCAACATCAGATTTTCTCAATCATGATTTCTTATTACATGCACAAGAAATTCCAATGGTCTCTTCCTGTTCTTGGTCAGCAGAGTTCTTTTGGCCTCAGATTTTACTAGCATCTCTTCATTGGTAGTGTGGCTTATCCAAGATAACTTCATTATTCACCTCAAAACCTGTAACTCTTCAGCCGCAATTCTTCTCTACATTGCTTCACTGCACTCGCTTCTGTATGTCAAAATTAGTGTGATGTAGCATTTCAGCATTCTCAGTTTTGTTTTCACGGCTAATTTCGAGTTGATCATAGTCTTTTTCATTTTTTTGAAATGCATCTTTGACTCATCTAAAAGTGACCCAACTTTTAAAAGTTAAAGGCAATAACAGTTGCTGACATCACAGAATCAGATGTCACCTGGTTTGATGTCACATGGTCAGACATCCCTTGATCAAACCTCCAGAAATGTCTCCACCCCAAGATGGCAGCCATGACAACGCTGGTCAAGCTGCTTAACTCAGCACAGACTATGAAGCAAATTTGGCACCTTCTCGGTCTACATACTGAGGTCAGCCAGATGCAAGGCCTAACTCAATGCTCTGACACTGTGTTTAAATAAATAAAAAATAATAATAAAACAGAAAATATAACTCCAGCCCTCATTCCTCACCCCACTCTACCCCCTCAAACACTCCCTATGCCCTATCCATGCCAGACTATGCCAACCCACATCCCCCACCCACCCCACCATGGCCTCCATACCCCTATGTCAAATTAGTGCCACTCTACCCTCCCCATTTCCACCATATCCCCATGCCAATTTGGTGCCAACTCATGCCAACCCTTGACCCTCACCCATCACACTTTTCCCTTATCCTCCCTATGCCAACTCACCTAGCATCTTTGGACAGTTCCTCGACAGCTTTGACACTTCCTGGACAGCCTTCACAACTTTGACAATTCTTGGATAGCTTTGACAGGTTTGGCAGCTTTGACACTTTCTGGATAGGTTTGACAGCTGGACAGCTCTTTAACATTTCCTTGAGAGCTGGACAGTTCCTTGACAGCTGGATGGTTCTTTAACAGCTGCCTGACAATTGGATTGTTCTTTGACAGCTGGACAACTCTCTATCAGTTCCTTGAGAGCTGGACAGCTCTTTGACAGCTGGACAGTTTTGATGATTTTGTTCATAAAAAGTGCACAATCATGTTCACTTTTAACAATCCCAAAGGGTGCCTCATCTCTCCCAAAGTGTGTCTTACCCCTCCTGTAGGGTGTCTTATCTTTCCAAAGTGGTTATCCAAATGCATCCACCAAGTTCAGACCTCCTCTTACCTGTTCTAATCTGCATATCGTGGAATCCACACTCCTGTTCTTCTAGAATCCCCTTCATTGGAGACAGCTGGTGATTTAAATGGCCAACTGCCTCCGTGAATTGTGCATGCGCAAACTCCCTCTCGACTCCAGTCCCACTCCCGTGAAGATGGGAAATGCTGGGCTCAGGGGCGGGACTTAGAAATTTCAGCCATTTCTGGGATTTTTGCCACAATGAAAAGATTAGGGGGCTGAAATACCTTCTCTTTTTATTTGACTTAAATGTTTTCTGTACATTTGGTGACATTAAACAGGCTATACAGTATAAATGAAGTATGAGCATGACTTGTTTGCCTTTCTTTCTTGCTTTCTGAGTAAGAATGTGATACTTTCTGGTAAAATTAAGAATGCAGAAGCCAATTTAAAATGCTATTTTCCATTAGGTTATGCTGGTATATCACACATGAGCATCTTAATCCTTGGGAGTTCAACTGAGGGACAATTGTAATTCAGTGACTGCTGCAATAACCTGGTGTTTGACTTGGCAATCAGGCTCAATACTAGACTCCAGTGCGCGAGGAATGTAGAACTACATTGGCTGCCAAGATACCGTACCTTGGGGAAAATAGCACAGAAGCAGCTAGCTGAAGAAAAATGGAGGAAAGAAAGTGATCCTAACAGGATGTGTTGACTGATAACCAGTCTTCATGGAGCAAGATAAGATCACATTGGGAGATTGCTGTAATACAGCTTTGGCTCTGCAATTTCAGGTTCTAATCTTTCCTCCATTTTGGGAACCAGTTGGAGGTAGGAAGGGATTAAAGGGATTAAGACTTCCAACAGTATGTCCGTCAGCCCCATTGGTTTCCAGGCTAATACTGGTGTACGGAAATTTTCCTTAAACTTCTATCTGATGCTGTTGCTTTGCTCCCTGTCACAGTGAAGCATTTCAGTCAAAAAAATGAAACCATGTTGGATTTCATGTCATTTGTTTCTTGCTTCATAAATAGGAATCAACTGTTATGCTGGCGAAAATGCAGAAGCCACTTTAAAACATTAGAGTGACCACTGGTTTACAGCATGGATTTACAAAAGAGTTATATGTGGCTTATTCTTCAATATAAAGAAATGGTCAAAAATGTGCGGTGCTCTGTTTAATTTAGTTTAAATTCCCAGGTTTACAGCCAAAAATTTGCATCTTTGGCAGGAATGATGTGCATGTCAATAAATTGTATGAATAAGTAACTGGGCCCAAAATGATGTGCGAATCAGCTGGACTCCCAGCAGGACAGCAACAGGACTTAGCAGAAAACGTGTGGAATCTGGTTACACTGTCTTTGCAGTTACCATGATTGCTGTCCTTCAATGTGAGGCATACCAACTCCACCATCCCCTGACAATCTGGGTCAGGTATCAGTAGTTGGGACTCAGTACACCAGGAGTTCCCACTTTTCCAGTTATTTCAGGACGCAGTGTGGTCCTGGAAGCTGGTGCATTCTGTGAGATGAGGGGGAACCAGTCTTCATGTGGGCCCTACTGTGAGGACCCAGGCTAGCAACGCAAAGAACTGCAACTTATTTTTGAATATCTTGAATTGGCTGAATGTGGACTTAGCCTTTGTCTGTAGGGAAAATCTTTGAAAGCTCCCTCCAGTGGCAGTTATCTGGGGCAGGTGGCTGATATTGGGCCTTCTGTCTGCCCCATGTAAATTAAATGCCCTCCCAATTGACACCCACAAATTCCACTGGGGTCAGCACTGAAGGGGACCGGTGGGTGCAGAGCTCACAAATTTTCAGGGTCAAGATCAGTAAGAAAATGAAATATGTGCAAGGGAACGGTGAACAAATAAATAATGCAGAATCCTGATAAGCACAGTAATACTTGGGACTCTTTGTAATGGCCCACTCCTGTTCCTATATTCCTAATAGAATTGGTGCTTTGAAGTTATATTTAGATTATGAATCGAGATGCTTGATAGGAATGGGTTGGATATAATGCTAATTACATAAGTGAGAGTGGCCCTAATGATTTCAGTGAATTATATTAGCCCTTATAGCGCATGCATCTTCATCAACTGTAATTTATTGTTCATCTGGAAGACAGTGTCCCAGTTCCAGGCCCATTAAGTTTTCTGTTTATATAACTGTATTTTAGAACTTTGGACGTTTTGACATCGTTTTTGTGTAAGCATCTGTCATGTAGCCATTCCTTTGCTGTGATAGAAATCTGCTTAGATGAGTGCTGCTGAGATTTCTCTGTTAGAACCTCATTTTGTGTAATAGGGCTGGTACTTAAGGAAGTTTTGAAGGGTTTAAGAGAAAAATTGGACCTTGTGTGGCTGCATTCCAGCTGCAAAATGCACACAAGTGGGCCGGATTTTCTTCCCGACTCCGTGCACCTTTAAAAATGGTGGGCACGACCTGGATGTGCAAGTCCCATCGCCATTTCTGACTGAAACCATTTTCTTCAGTAGGGAAAAGGGGGAGCAGGGTGTGATTCCCACAGGCATAAATCACGAATCTGGTGGTGGAGGTGGCTGCTTACACCCTTGAGGCGACTGGAGACAGGGTCCCAACATTGCTACAACAGCCACTTGCAGATGAGGACTGCCATCAAGCAGGTTATTGGCCTGTTGAAAATGTGGTTTGGATACCTTGAGCGCTCAGGAGGAGCACTCCAGGGCTCACCTGCAAGGATGTTGAGGATTGTGATCACTTGTTGCATGGTCCATAGTATGACACAGCAGAGGGGATTCACATCGAGGGGACAGGGGCTGGAGAAGTAGCTACATAATCAGAGGAGGAGGAAGAGAAGGGTGAGGAGAATCCCATCAATTCCAATGGAGAGAAGAGGAGGGTAACAGTGGATGACATTCTCGAGGTGTAGTCCTAGGCACCGATGGCCCAATCCATCCAGGATGCCATCGTCACTAGGGACCTCTTAATACAGAATTACCTAAGCAGCCTTTAAGACCCGAATACAAATCCATTAGCAAGTCCCTAGCGAGCTGTTGCCACATAAATTCCCATTATTATTGGCATCATGCATCTTCCAGGAGATGCCCATCCCCAAGGGGGAATTCCAACACTAATTCTTGATATTCAATATCATCAGCATGGCTGAATCCCACACCATCATCATCTTTGGGTTCACCATTGTCCACTGACTGTCCTGGAGATGTCTTTTAAAGCTGGCACTGCAAGTTTCTGTTCGAGACTGGCAGATAACTGGAGAAGACTTCACCTTGTGTCTAGCCAAAGTGTGTCCACCATGACATTAGCATGTAAGCAAGCTGAGCCTCAGGACATGCAGATAGGAGTGTATGGGCCAACAGAAATATAGTGATTGGACATTGTGCAGGAAAAATCCACAATTGCTCTCAACACACCAGCCACTACCTTCCACAGTCTCCACCCAACACTGGCGCAGTGTCATCAATGTACAACATCTACAACATGCAGTGCAACGACTCACCAAGGCTCCTTGTCAACCCACAGCGCCTGGATGGACAAAGGGAGATCCTGCATATGCAAGCTTCACTCAAGGATGCATAACATCCTGCCCGGCAGCACAGCCCCTGTCCTGTCACTGTGGAACACATGACTGCATCTGACTGTGTCCTGCACATCCCTCAGGATGGAACTAAACCAGATGGATTGTATCTTACCAAGATGTCGGATCATCACTACTTCCTCAAACACACCCATGGATGGGCAACAAACGCTGGAATGGCCACATCCACACCCCTTGGCAGACTACTACCTTCTCTGAACGTCTGAATAAAGACCCAGCCTTCCACTGCCTGACCTGCATGGCCACACACTCGACACTCATATCATCACTAAGAGATGAACTACTGGCTGCAGTCTCCATTACCACTGCTAAGTGTTGTGATGTTGTTTTGTAGTGAATGTAGTTTAACATACTGATTTACACACTATAGTATGTAAACGATTCGGTATACATCATCACAGGAGGTAATGCAAGTTAACATGTGATATAGTAATTGGAGCAGTGTTGATCAGTAGGTAAGAATCAGCTGCTTTTTGTTTACCTGGTAGTTGTAGCTATTACTGTACAATGACAGGCCACCACATCCATTCCAGAAAGTACATAATGTAGTCACAATGTGCACCAAAGCAATGATTAACATAGTTATAGTAAATGACACCGCTGTGAACCCATCAGTGATTGAGATGATGTGACACCCTATGCTCACCAACACTCCTCGGTGAGTTGCAGCACTGCACGTTGTAGATGTCGTACTGACAACAATGTGTTGTCTTGAAGGATGTGGAGACAGGCTGTTCATCTCTCTGGCTAAATGGCATTGAGGAACATGACTGCTGGCCTAGTTGTGCAGGGATCCATTGAGAAACTACCTGAGACTGAAGACTCTGCAGTTCTGCTGTTGTCACTGCAACATTAACTGCAGACCATGGACCTGGTGAATGAGCCAGCGAAGCAGTGGAAGATGAGGGTGCCGAACTGTTCTCAAAACCCTCATCCCCCTCACCAAGCTCCACAGCCCTAGGTTGGCTTTCAGCTGTGTTAGTTGGGGCTGCCTGTTGGGGGACAACAGGCGTCCCATCCAGCCACCATTATTCCGCCAGCATGAAGCTCCTGTTGTGGACCTGCAGCTCCTTGTGAACTCCATGGAGATCAGTGCCCATACTCTGACCCAGGCTGCTGAGTGAACACTGAACCCTTTGCAGGATGTCATGCTGCTCTTGCGTGCACTCAATGTGATGTGCATGTGTGCCTTTCCATGAGATTAGTCATTTTCTCATGGTTAGGGTTCACACAATTAAGCTTCCAAGACATGGCCGAGCTCATCACCCCGAAGGACTCCTCCACTCAAAGCTCTCATTGCCTCAGGGAATTCTGGGAGATGTCTGCATATCACCTACTACTACTGCTCCAAGCATTGTGCCACATTAGGTGACTCCTGAGGCCCTCAATGCCTACTGACACATCATCACGACTGCCCTCCCTCCTCTGAGGTGGCAAAGCTACCCACCAGCAAGCCTGCCTGGAGTACTGCCCCGCCCTGTTCTGCCACTGGGAGACTGCCTCCTGGCTGCTGCCACCTTTGCAGACCTGGAGGCTGACTGCAAAATCCCAGTTGGCCTCTAAGAATTTACATGAAGTGGTAATTAACCGGGGTCAGTTAGCTACCCGCCACTTGCAGGCAGGTAGCTATGCCACCCGACCACCACCCCCCTCATCCGCCCCCATCCTGCCTCCAGAAAAACGGGGTAGAGTGGAGCCAGGGATCCAGCACACTGGCCGGTGGTGTGAGTTCTAGCACTGCCTGTCTCTCTGCCGACCTCAGGCAGGATCCAAAAGTCCTGCCCAACATTTTCGAAGGACATTGTATTGATTATAACTTTCTCAACTGATTTTATTATCTTAAGTATGCCAATGGACAAACGTTACATCGAGGATATAACTAGTAGAATTGATGTGGGGGAACCAGTGGATGTGGTTTATTTGGACTTTCAGAAGGCTTTTGACAAAGTCCCACATAAGAGATTAGCGTGTAAAATTAAAGTGCATGGGATTGGGGTAGTGTATTGAGATGGATGGAAAATTGTTGGCAGTCAGGAAACAAAGAGTAGGAATAATCGGGTCTTTTCCGAATGGCAGGCAGTGACTAGTGGGGTACCGCAGGGATCGGTGCTGGGACCGCAGCTATTCACAATATATATTACTGATTTAGATGAGGGAACTAAATGTAATATCTCCAAATTTGCAGATGACACAAAGCTGGGTGGGAGGGTGAGCTGTGAGGGGGATGCAGAGATGCTTCAGTATGATTTGGACAAACTGAGTGAGTGGGCAAATGCATGGCAGATGCAGTATAATGTGGATAAATGTGAGTTTATCCACTTTGGTAGCAAAAGCAAGAAGGCAGATCATTATCTGAATGGCTATAAGTTGAGAGAGGGGAATGTACAACGAGACCTGGGTGTCCTCGTACACCAGTCGCTGAAGGTAAGCATGCAGGTGCAGCAGGAGGTAAAGAAGGCAAATGGTATGTTGGTCTTCATAGCGAGAGGATTTGAGTACAGGAGCAGGGATGTCTTGCTGCAATACAGGGCCTTGGTGAGACCACACCTGGAATATTGTGTGCAGTTTTGGTCTCCTTATCTGAGGAAGGATGTTCATGCTATAGAGGGAGTGTAGCGAAGGTTTACCAGACTGATTTCTGGGATGGCGGGACTGACATATGAGGAGAGATTGAGTCAGTTAGGATTATATTCGCTGGAGTTCGGAAGAATGAGGGGGGATCTCATAGAAACCTATAAAATTCTAATAGGACTAGACAGGATAGATGCAGGAAGGATGTTCCCGGTGGTGGGGGAGTCCTGAACCAGGGATCACAGTCTGAGGATACGTGGTAGACCATGTAGGACTGAGATGAGGAGAATTTTCTTCACCCAGAGAGTGGTGAGCCTGTGGAATTCACTATCACAGAAAGTAGTTGAGGCCAAAACATTGTATATTTTCAAGAAGGAGTTAGATATAGCTCTTGGGGCAAAAAGGATAATAGGATGTGGGGAGAAAGCGGGAGCAGGCTATTGAGTTGGATGATCAGCTATGATCATAATGAATGGCGGAGAAGGGCCGAATGGCCTACTCCTGCTCCTATTTTCTATGTTTCTATGTAAGAATTATGTGTGAAAGACTATCACCCATGTTTATTTGATATTTTAAGAGAATTATATTACACAGTACATGAGCAACCATATCCAGGCCATTCAGTAATCCATCCCTTTTATATGATGGGGTAATAAATCAGTGTTTGTGTGTGGGAAGGCATCTCCCATATGTTTCCTGTTAACTGTTTCCCAGTTGCCTCAACAGACTTTTACTTCAATTGTCACGTATGATTTTGATCAGTCCGTACATTAAATGCTGTGACTCCAACTGTAAGCAGAGATAGTCAAGCTGTGAATCATTGTGAGTCCCATATCCCTGGGCAGGCAAGTATTACTGTGTGTGGTTTTCAGCCATCAACTACCAACTTCACCTGACAGTATGAAAGCAGAGCCACCATCATTCACACACTAACAATCACTGGCTTCAATTATTCCTAAATTCACAACATTCCATTTATGACAGTTTCTGGCATGTGCATCAATTTGTTGTAAAATCAGATAGTAACTCTTTATATTACAATGGGTTAGTGAGCAGCTAATGTGATTTTGTAGTTCGGTCCTTTGAGCTTGGTATTGCAACATGAATCTATCAATTGGTGAGTTTTCTGCTTTGCTGTATTAAGCCTCCATCATTGAAGTTCTTAATGAAGCCAGCAGCAGGGGGTCTAGGAAGGATAGACATTTAAGTCCATGTCATATAAGTTCCAAAAACTCTGTCAGAGTCTTCCACTCCACAGGTGCTGTCAGACCTGTCGAGTTTTTCCAGCAATTTTTGTTTTTGTTTCAGATTTCCAGCATCCGCAGTATTTTGCTTTTATCATATAAGTTACAGTCTGCTCAGGCAGAAAGGTAAGACAATGAAGTCTCAGCCATGTTTTGTCATGTGCTGACTTATTCACACAATTAGTGTGTTGCTGACTATCTACAGTGCTGGTATCTGTAATTATCTGGCATTAGTAACATTTTAATGAGGCAAGCAACTCCCCTTTTTTTCATTCATTTCGACTAAATTCTGTGTTTCTTGCACATGCTTTTCCAAGTTTTAATAGAGTTCGCCAGTAAACCCACAGTGATGTGCTTGCGGTCAATCTGCTTCTAAAGGATTATGTGACAACCCTGCGATGTGATCCCTTTTTCAGACTGGAGATGAATTGGTGATGTGTTAATGCGAAGCTGTGCACATGACAAAAGAGATATTCAGATCATGGCCCATGTGTAATGCAGCAGACCTGTAATTACGCTGCAAATGATTTCATTCAGTGTATTGTGACAGGTTTGTTCATGATCCCTGTCTCATTACTCCTGCAGGTTTAAGATCTCAAACACTGTCAGCAGTGTGATCTCTCCATTTTCCTGGTTCATTAGCTATTAAAGGCTCCTTCAGTGCTGTACCCCGAATGCTCTCACTCCCTGCAGTGCTTGGAGAGTTCTCACCCCACTTTCCTGGTCTTTGCATTGAATCGCCCATTGCCATGAAATTTTCCAGCAAACAGGCATTGACACAGAAGACAGAGGGTCACATATGTACAGATAATGTCTTGCAATTAGCAACTAGCGCTAAGAAAATTGCAAGTAAAGCTGTCTTAGTTTATACAATGGTAAGGACTGACTGGGATCTGTGTATGTCCAATAAGTTCTTTTATATTTTAAGCAATTGCTTAACTTGATTGAAAAATCTAGAAGATTAAAGTGAGCATACAGTGAGTAGCACAGACAGACATCTTTTGGGAATGTGTTGTTAGCTAGGGCACATTTTGTGATATGGTTTCCACAGCTCTTTCAGAAGAATAAATTATATGTGAATTAGAGACCTTGACAGTACAAACAACTTGGGCGTTTTGTTCCATCATTTTCTCTGCTTGCACGAAACTAAATGGGACACTTTGGGCTTTTGGTTGCATTCCCTCATTGTTTCAAATCGTTATTCAAAATAAAATGAGGACTGAATACCTTGAAGAAGCAATTTCAAAAGATTAACATGCACACTGTAGAAAGTACACAAGACCTGAATGTCAACTAGGTAATATTACAATGATTGCAGCTACCTTAAGATTCAGCATGTACTGGGGTAAGTCCAGAATATGTTCTGTGAATCTTCATTGTCTGGGTGGTGTATTTTATTCTTTCCATGTTTATCCACTCCCTAGTTAGACATTCTCTAAATACAAGTTATATATTTTGAAATGTTTTGAGTTATTTTTTAAATTCTTGGAAGATGGAACACAACAATAGTGTGGGAACTGGCTGTGTTGTTGGAAATTGGTGTTTTGTTCAGTTGGGATGTATGGCAGGTTGTTTCAGTATCTATTTAAATATGGATTATAGGTGGGCTAAGGCAATTTTATATTGGTGCTACTCTCAATTGCAGACCTATCGCTTCCCCACCCCACACCCCCAAGTGCTGCCCTCCTCCATTTCCATTTAATACTCTGCCAGTTCCTTAAAGGCTCTCAGAAGATCACATGTCCATATTTCCCATGTTTCCTGAGGCTGGGCAATTGAGTCCCAGATGCTGTTGGAGGCATGAGGTTCAACTCTTGGTACTTAATGTGCTGGCAGCAGCAGACCAGGTGGCACAGTGTCAAAGTGACATTAAGCAACCAGGTTTGTCCATCTGAGCACATAGACAATTGAGAAATTCAAATCTTGAAAAGATTTCTTCAGGCTTTCAGTCCTTGTCATCTTTCAGAGTATTTTGCTTTTCTTCTCCCAAATTTCTTGCCTATTCTCCCTGTTTACGTTGATTTCCCAGGTCTGCACCAGGATGCCCAACACAATTACAGCAACTACAGCTGCTGTAAAATGCTTTTAAGAGATATCAACATGACACCACTAGATGGGAAATGTGTCATGTGATCAGTCTTAGTTTCATTTTTGCTTTAAGCAGCAGAGCAGATACAGCTCCTAATGTCTCCAACTATGTAAGACTGCCCTTGTGTACCTATTCTTAATACATGAACCCACAACGTGTTTATGCAATCCCTTATGAGTCACTGGTGCCTTGTGTCCTATACAACAAATAAGCTTGAGGACTTATAGCATTCTAAAAACACATGGTGATCAGCAGTGGTAAGACAGATGGCAGCTAGGTTAAGTATAGGCAGGACATGGTGAACAGCCTTAGATCATGCTACATGGCATGAGAAGACCCTCAACATTTTGCTCATACTGCAATAAAGTCACAGCATTAGAGATTGATGAAAACACAACGGGTGACATGAGGAAAAGCTTTGGAGTGTTCAAATAAAGGGCCGGTAAGCAGACAGATCCCTCATGGTGAGATTGCAGTGCGTTGCCTGTCAGTTCAGCGAGCGGGACAGAGTATTGAGAGGACTCAGTTGGGAAAGGCGAGTGACCAGGGTGTGGGCTAGTTGGATAGCGAGCAAGGGAGAGTCGTGTTGCAATATGCCTTTAAGGGATAGCAGCATGCCATCACTAGAAGGGAGATGTGTCATGATCCAACCTCAGTTTCATTTTGGCCTGTAAGCAGAACACAGCACACACAGATCTGCTGCTGATATCTTCAAACTTTACACCCACATATGTATGTTCTCATGTGTCTAGTCTTAATAAATGATACCACAATGTGTTTACCCAATCCTTTATGAGTGATTAGTGCCTTTATATCATTATAAAAACACAATGTGGAGGAGAATTTTCTCCCTGTCGGGGAACTTGGGCGGAAGTGGACGTGGGCGGGCGCGCAGCCGATCGCCGCCCATGATCGGCTCTGTGCCGCCATTTTATGTGGGCGGGCCAATTAAGGCCCGCCCAGCGTGACACGCACTCGGAAGCGCTGAGCGCTCCCTGTGCAGGCTGGGGGAGTAGGCTGAGTAGGGCCTGCGTTCCTTCACGCATGCGCGTAAAAGAGCACAGAAATCTCCCTGAGGCACAAAGCTGTTGATTATTAAATTTGATTATTAAAAATTTTAATAAAGAAAAAACAATTTTTAAGACATGCCCCCTTCATGTGGCAGTGTCATTTGAGCTGGGACATGTCAATGAACTTTAATAAAAACTTTCATTCAATTTATAAACACTTCATGAAACCTCATCCCGCCTATGGATGAGGTTTCATGATAAATGCAAAGGCCGCCTGGGTTCTTCGTTGCCCGCCAACCTTAAGGTTGGATGGTAGCTCAGTTAATCACTTTAATTAGTTTTCAAATAGCCTTAATAGGCCTTTGACAGATCAGCGGGCGTGCAGCCGACTCCGGTGTGCGCCTGTTGAACTGAGGATCAGAATGATGCGCAGTGATGTCAGGACGCATGGCTGACGTCACCATGCGTTATTTTACGCATTGGCGAGCGGGGCCCACCCCCGCACGCCAACCCGAAGATTCTGGCCCATGGCGTTCAGCTGTGGTCAAACAGCGCGGCAGCAAGATTAAGTACAGGTACGACATGAACAGCCTTAGATTGTGCTACATGGAATGAGACAACCCTCAACGTTCTGGTTACACCGCAATAAGTTTGGAGCATTGGAGAGTGTTGAAAACACAGCATGCTGACTGTGTAGAAAAGCTTTGAAGACACAGCGCTGAGCTACTGCTCAAGAAAAGAACTGCTAAGCAGACGGATCCCTCATGGTGTGGATTGCAGCGCATAGCCTGTCCGTTTAGTGAGTGGGACTGCGCATCCCGAGCACTAGATTAGCTCAGTCAGGAACAGCAAGTGACCAGGGTGTGGGCCAGATCGATAGCGAGTGAGGGAGAGCCAAACAAAAAAAAACCATCATAAAACTTGGGCCAGAGAAAGTTGCAATTATAATGGGTGGAGCGACAGCGACCCTAGTCCCAGATACTATAGGAGAAGGAAGGTCAAAGGGTTATTGTCAGAAAGTCCACAAAATACCCCAGTTTGAATTGGGATGACCTGCTATCCGAATTCAAAATGTTTAAACTGCATACAAGGCTATGGTTTCTTGATTCAGGTCTGTCTGAACCAGACAAGCAAGCCATAAAAATTCACCTAGCAATTGGGAATGATGGCCTACACAGGCTGAATATGTCAGGATTAACAGGAGAAGAGGTAAAGGATCCAAGGATCCCCAAAAGATAGGGACTATATTGGAAGACTGGTTCAGAATCAGGTTAAACTTCCTTATTCATCAACTGGAATTCATGTCATTTTGACAACAGCCTACAGAATCCATAGGCCACTGCCAGCAGCTGCAGGGAAAAGGGTACATACTGTGATTTTTCAAGTGCAAGGCTAGTAGACAGAATTATTGAGATGGGAATTGCACCACTCCCATGGAAGCATTCCAGCAAGGTCTGCTAGACAAGCCCAAAGCGTATAGCACTGCATGGCTCAGTATCAGAGTGGTCAGCGCAATGACATCAACCCCAACTAGCATTTATTTAGAGGTCTTATGGGGAAAATGTCTAAAGGTGCTAAACAGAGGCATAATCAAAAAAAAATGTGCGGAGCCAAAGGTGGAGGTATTCGGTAGGGCAGCCAAAAATTTGGTCAAAAAAGAGATGAGTTTTCTGGAGAGTTTTAAAGGAGGAGGGAGGTGGAGATTCAGAAAGCTATTGAGGTTATCCACCAATGTTGGAGGGAAAGCACGTTACACTGAAGGCTAAAGTCAGAGGAATAGAGAGTTTGTGATGGCTACAGAAATAGGGAAAATGTTGGAATATTTAAGTTTACCACAGCACTAATGTGCAACACTGAATGTGTTCATATAAAATCCAATTGACTGCTATTTTAATGGTGACATTAATGGGCTATTGTTTTCAGGGAACTTGCACGCAAATAAATTGCATACGAATGCTTGAATATATAATATCACGCAGTGCAACTTTGGCTTTCCAAACTTTTTTGAGACTGTTCAGCCTGTGTTTTTGGCTGAGTTGTTTCCCAAGTCTAACATTAACAATGCCTTTCTTTTTTAACATTTTGATAGTCTTTTACAATCTTTTGCAATCGTTTTGCTCCTTTAAATAACCAAATTTAACATGACAATTTCACCAGTGTAACACTCTTCCAATGGAAATCAGAAACAAAGCCAATTCCTTTTGTTAGCTGATCCCTCAGATTTACATGTACGAGTTGAAGTTAGCTATATCCCTCTTTGCCCACCACATGCCTGTTAGAATTGAAGTACTAGAGAGGCTGCAAATTCACAGAACTTTGCTTGTAGTCCCATTTTATGCATGTGTTGATGGGCAGCTAAGAACTATGTTGCCAAGCCAACTATTCTCACATTGTAAGATTTTTTTTTCCCCACAATATCCAATTTTAGTAATGAATTAAGCTTACAGAAAATAATAGAATGCAAATCCTAGTTTACTTGAGCATAGGGGTGCCATATTTTAACAATCACCCTCCAGCAGAATAAGTTCAACAGAGGCGGGTTCCAATGTGAGCCAATGTGACTGATGAATCAATAGCCATGCAAATTTAACGAGGATGAGGCCAATTGAGTTTTGAATGATAACCTGAGTGGAGATTCTCATCCTTGACTCCTACGGCAGTTGGAAACTCTGCCACTTTGTTTCTGTTCTGTGTTTTTGACCCCCTCGGTGGCATTCTTCCCTTTCCCCTTAAACGTGAAAGAGGTTATTTGTTGCTCTCCAGGACAACAAGCTGTCTAGTAGTTACAAATTGCAATGAGCAGCCCAAATTCTCCAGGCACATTCCCAATCCAAGTTAGGGCGAAGCAAAAATTGAACCCATAATGTCAAAAATTGCTGATCCCATTGTAATTTCACCAGCCTGATTCATCTTTATGTTTTGGACAAACTCCAAGCGTCCATGGCTCTGATTGTTGGAAGTGGGTGGGGGAAGAGAGGGGAATAGCATTTCTGATCATAGGGGAAAACATTATCAGATTCACTCTTGAAGCGCAAGAGAAACTAGATTTTCAAGTAATGTCCCCCAAATTGGTTAAAGGGCAGAGAGTCGCCAGGTTCTTGATGTAGCTATGGAAATGTTGCCGGTTGAAGCTGGATAGAGGAGGCTTGCCCACCCAAGCTGCCTAGGGACAATGTGAAGAGGTAGCCATGACAGTAGGTCCAAATTCAATAACTCCACATGCAGCCAGGTCAGACAAGAAAAGAGGAGTCAGATACACTTACCAAAATTTTACTAAGTGTGCCAGCCAGTTAGAATGACTACGATCTTGCACTTGGTTAAACAAATTGAATTGTTAACCATCATTGCCATGAAGGTGCCTTATACAATGCAGCCATTACCTTCACCAGCTAAAACTATATACACCTTCCTGCCCACCATATTGAGGGTTCAGTTGACTGTTATAGCACCTGAAAAATAGTCACTGCATGGCCAACTTTATAGGCCATAATTTTCCAGCATTTGTTCAGATTTGTATTTTCTCATATCAGGCAACATCCTGCTGTATCTGTTAAATATTCTCCCTAAAACAACCTTCTTATATTGTGAAGTCCAAAACTGTACAAAATATTCTAACTCAGGTTTTACTAAGATTTTAGTTAGATTCATCGTTAGCAAGCTCTTGACTCTTATATTCTATACACCTTGTGATTAAAAACTAGATTTCCATTAGTTATATTTATGGACATGTCAACCTGGGGAGTTGTCTTTAATCACCTCTGAACCCAAATCCAAAGCTCTTCCATAATACCTAAACAAGCCTGTTTCAGTGGAAAGTTATGTGGTTACAGTGGACATATGTTTACTTTAAAAGTTCTTAGAAAATGTTCTTTTTTAGAACTGGAAAATATTCTTTACCTGCATTGGTTTATTTGCATTGGGCCTAGTTGATTTACATTATCTTTATCTCAACAAAAAATGGCGAAGATATGGATTTAACTGTGTAGTCATGCATCATATTTTATACCAGTTTGACTTGGATAAACTCTGATTAAGACAACATCAGGGGGGGAGAGTATCAGTGTGAGCTAAAAACTGAGAAAATAGATTAAACCCACCAGTTATCCATATGAATTTCCTTCTAGCAGTATTAGCTATATTAGCTAAAAGTTGAACAGTTACTCATGTCTATCAATGTAAATCTCACCTATAGTTCTGGCAGATGTTAGCAGTAATCTGGGGGAGTTTTGTGCCCATCATTGCAGGGAGCCAGAAATTAGTGTTATGCTAATGAAGGAGGAATTGATCATCTGAGGTCTTGGATAGGTACAGTATGAATGACATAACTTTTTCACATACATATCATACACATCTACAGCAATATTTGTTTCACTTTTTGTAAGTTTTGCGCTCATAAAGTTGAGGGACATTAGTACTGCTCAGCCTGATCCGCGAGGTGTCATCCTCAAGCACTTCCAGGTTAGCTTTGACTGAGTAAAGTCTTATTTTCCTCAGTGATCCACCTCAGAGCTAATTCAAAATAACTGTCCATACTGCTCCATTGTGACATGTTTCCTTTTCTTGCAGCAGACATGGTGTGGCCTCAGGTTGTGAATTTAATGCCAATTAGTGGATAATTAGGGCAGTTTTGTACAGTGGACCCGTTCCCATTAGGAACTGATTTGAACCAGCGTTAGAAGCATCTGTTTTTGCACATGTGTGTGGACACACGTGTTTTTGCTATATGACTGTACTATGTTTATCTGCAGTAAAAACTTTATTTCCGCTGGGTTTTTATTTGATGACAGGACCAGTTCTGATCTGTTATTTTATTCGTTCTCACTTGATCAGGATATTAATAAGCTGGATGACCTGGTGACAGGCAGGCCACCTCTATTCAGCAGCTCTGCATTACAATAACTCCTTTGCTCCTCATTAGACTCTCAGGATATTAATACTAAGAATCGGCTCACAGACTGAACAGATTGGGGAACAGATTGCTTGGACGAATCATTTGCGCTTTTGTTTCAGATTGTAAGAAGTAATGAGTGAACATAAATTTGTACCCTCCTTTGGTTTTCTTTTATGTTAACCCATTCCCTTCTAAATGCTTCATTTAACAATGATAGAAAGACACGTGCAGCATATGACGGTTAAAAGCAGTCAATCAATTTACATCTGGTGCTGCATACCTTGTCTTGGAGCCAACTGCTATCGCCTGTGTTGATGGACACAATAGAATGGGTAGATTGTATATCTACCAGGGCACAAACTTTGATATATGAGAGTAGGAGTGCAAATGAGTTGATGGTTATTTGTCTCCCATACTGTGAATGGGTAGGGCAACATGTATAATGTGTCCATGATACTATTCTGCAGTATATACTTAAGCGGCTCACTGACTATATTCTGTTAAGTGCATGATAACAGAAAGGTAATGATTAATTCCCATGGTGATCAAGCATTCAATGTCATTTACACTGACTGGGTGATAATTGCATGGAACAATAAAAATAAAAAGGATATTGTATTTGAAGATACATTCATTGAGCTTGACTCCTTGTGCAGCTTGGAGCTCTGCATCCAGGTCCTCAGGGCTTGACTTCT
Source organism: Cetorhinus maximus (assembly GCF_964194155.1). Lineage (NCBI taxonomy): Eukaryota > Metazoa > Chordata > Chondrichthyes > Lamniformes > Cetorhinidae > Cetorhinus > Cetorhinus maximus. Next base: position 78,511,859 of record NC_135894.1, on the reverse strand, counting down.
GGCACTGACCTCCAAGGCTACCTGCTCCCATCTCCTTTATATAGTGCGTCTGGAGGGTCATCTTCACTTCTGTGGATACAGGACAACCCCTTCTTTACCAAGAAACCCAGTGCAGCATCTGAAAATCTTGGAGCCCACTCGCTCTCCTGTTGTGACAATTCTCACTCTTTTGATTCTCTTCAACTGTGACTCCCAGAATTTTGTCCGGCCAGAACGCACCTCCTCTTAAGGAGGTGCAGGTTAACTTTAAGCAGTGCAGACTAGCTTTAAGTGGTACTAGCCACTCAGGACATTGGCCCTCTGCTGATGTGTCCAGTCAATGAACAGCAAAGTTAGTGCGCTGCCCTGCATTGGAACAAATGGGAATGGATTCATCGCATCGTGATCCCTGCACCCATTTTTGGGGTTACCCAATTCTAGTATCAATGGGTGGCATTTCCTGCCCCCACCCGCCGCTGCCGGGGTCATCCAGTCCCGCTGGAAGTCAATGGACTTTTGGCTAGGCCACCGAATCTATCGCGGTGAGGGGTGGGGGGGCACCATGATGGGGCCGGAAAATCCCGGCCAATGTTTCACAAAAATGGCACTCGGTGTGCACAAAGATGCATCCCTTTCCACCTCTTCATCAATTTGACGTGATTGGCAGATGCTGGGATGGATCTTCTTTTAAATTTACCACAGGGTCTTCACTTTTAGAACTCAAATCTCTTAGATATATGGATTTATCCAGCTGCTCTATTTTTATGGTAATCTTAGGGGTTTCCAGTCTACTGGACACATCTAAGACTTTTGACTAATTGCATTTATATTTAAGCAAATCCGCTTGCTTGCTTTGCAGATTGTATTAGCACCTGGAGGTCATCCGTACTTTCAGCAATAACATTAATATTAATATTCAGAGGTTGTTTACAGAAAGTATTTTTAAAATTTTACCCCCATGTTTATTTTGTTTCACAGGATCTTGATATAACATTGTAGAGTATTGGAGCCAGCATACTGCTTTGTCTAATTTTTTATCTATTTTAAACCCAGCTGACGGTCCATTTATTTTGACACTATTGTTGCAGAATTTGATTATTGTATGAACTCTCTAGGCTTTTCGCACATTTTCTCAAACTGTCTGCAGCCTTATAGTCCTGTTCATAATCTGTTTCTATCAGTGCTGCTGGAAGTTTGTCTGATCTGAGAAAAACTATGGTAGAGGGATTTGTCCTCTTCATAATATCTTCAGATCGCTGCCTAAGGGTGAAAAATGATTTACTGTGTGCCCTTCCCCCCATTTTGTCCAAGCCCATATCTAAAAATCTATCAGCTTTATTAGTAATTCTGTTGACCAAGAAAGTCATTTATGCTTTATTAGGGATGGGCAGAAGGTTAATTCTACAATAGGTCTTGGACTGATTTCTCTCCCCCTCTTTGAAGCCTTTCCCACAGTCAGTGTTCCATATTTTGTTGCACGGTAGTGGAATAATTAAAGATTCATTTCTGCCTGTTAACTATATAGAATCACAGAAGGAGGCCGTTCAGCCCATCGTGTCTGCACTGGCTCTCCGAATGAGCAATTCACTTAGTGCCAAGCTCCCGCCTTCTCCCAACAACCTGGCACACTCTTCCTTTTCAGATACCAGTCTAATTCCCTTTTGAATGCTCCGATTGAACCTGTCTCCACCAGAATTTCAGGAGGTGCATTCCGGACCTTAACCACTCGCTGTGTGAAAACATTTTCTCTCATATCGTTCTTGCTTCTTTTTCCAATTACTTCAAATTTGTGCCCCCTCGTTCCTGATCCTTTCATGAGTGGGAACAGTTTCTCTCTGTCTACTCTGTCCAGGCCTCTCATAGAGAACATACACTGCAATAACTTGTGTTTACCTGGTGGCCATTAATTTAAAAAAAGTTCAGGCTTCTTCGGAAATAGAGAGAGTAGGTAGTGAGCATGAAATGGTTCAGTTTAAGTCAGGAAGAGAACGCACAGACAGCTAAAGAGGCTTTTGAAGGGAATGGGAAAGTTGAGATGCCTGGAAGTAAATCCTAGGAACTAAGATTTTTCCTTTATAATATACTGACTGTGAACCTTTTGGAAGTAATCATTAATGGGATTTCATGAAATTCTAGCTCATACAACTTGTAACACAGGAGAAATGCACAAGTCTCTCCTGTAATGCAAGTCCAACTTACAGCCTGTAAATGAACATAAGCATTTCTCAGCAGTATTCAGCTTTGATACCACAGCCTTCCATTTCCCATTGCTTGTCTGACACTGGGTTACAGTTGGGACTCACAACAGATGTACCAATTAATATATTTCCTCAGTGTTTGATAATAGGATATGAAGCTCTGTGATGTGAAAGACTTTGATGTTGCTGAAGAAAAAGAAAAGGAGATTTTTGGCTGCAATCCAACTCGAAGAAACCTTCAGTGTTGAAAAAAATGACAATTAGTTCTAATATCAGAAACAGAGTTAAGAAGACAATTACTTTTGTCAGCAGATTTACAAATGAAAAGGAATTAAAATGAAAGGTGACACAAATACCAACATATACTTCCCAGCATTTATACGCCTAATTTGGCTAACCACTCTATCAGCTGGCATAAAGAAGAAGCACTCATATTGTCATGGCCTGTCCGATTGTTAGCCAGTCTGCAAATCTTTCCCCTACACCACTCTATTCTCCAAAGTAAAGGGTGAGAAGCTACAAAATTAACATGTGAAAACCTCATGAAAGGATTCTCACCTTCCAAGAGGAGACTCATCCATACATGTGGGTCCAGGGACCTCTACACCTCTACTGACAGTCACTGGGGTTGGTGGGATTAATGGCTGAAAGCAGGAAATTGGAGCTGCTTATCTGCACACCCCTCCCTGCTAGTATTTACATAAAATGGGCTGGGGAAAAGCAGCTGGCAGCGTTCCCAGTAAGGGAGTTGGAGGAGGTCTTAAATTCAGCCTGGAGGGCTAGCCTCCTGGTCTGCGGTCAGGAGACCACCTCAAAGCAGCTTCTATGCTTCTTAAGGCATGGAGTGGGGGGGATGGGAGTCGGATGGGAGGGGAGTGTTGGGCGTGGGCTCATTAGAAAATTTCACTGATAAATGGCCTTAATTGGTCTTTTAATTACCTTAACAAGCTACCTGTCACATGTGGGCGGGTAGTCATTCTGCATCCCTTCCAGCCTTCCTGAAAATGGCTCTGAGACAGGATGGAGCTGACAAGCTGTCATGTCAGCTGGCAGAGTGAAACTACAGGCCTGCCAGTCCGGGTTCCCTCCCCATCAACCTAGGAAAATACTGGCCCAAATGATACAGTACCTGTGATGTACCATGGCTCTAGAAACACAGGACTTCCTCTTCGCTCTTTGCTTAGGTTGTTCAGTGGATGACTCCTCTTCTGTGTGTTATGGACAGGAGAAGAGTTAATTTAAACAGCACTAATTTCTCCTCTCCCCACTCATCCATAAACAGAATGGTGTTTTGATTTGTTTCCCTCTTCATAAGTGGTGGCATATTTCCCAACCCCTCGGTTTTTTGTGTGATCCAATTTTCTATTAATAACCCCACAGAAAACTCAAGATAGAAGGAACAAAAAAAGCATTCGTTTATTGCGCACATTCAAAACATGAAAGGAGGGGCGCAATGTTGCCTCCACACTCAGACAGTAAAGAGAGGGATAGAAAAAATGAGGTTTACAGTGCAGAGACCACAGAGAAAATAGATATTGGTTCACCTGAGTTCCAGATCAAAGTTCAATCAAGTATTCCTTCATGGAGGTCGGCAGGTTGAAAACCGATGTTGAAGAATTTACTTATCTAATGATGTGGACTTCACAAGATGAGATAGGCACACGGAGATAAATCAGTCTTGCAGAAGATGGTACAGAACTTCCAGCAGAAGCTGGGTTGACTGGGCCAGGTGTTCAACCTGGGTGGAGCTCCTTTGTTGTGGCTACTAGTCATATGTTAAACAGCAGACTGAGCTATGCAATTCAGCAAGACAATATTGTTCCATAAACTAGAGGCTCATGTCACATGCCTCCCATCTCTCCACCATCTTTGACAAAGGATGCGCATCCGTTGACTGGATTCCAATGACTGTTAAATGTCTCTGCCATTAGGAGCTGAAAGGGAGGTTGCGGGGCCTTTGTCTTAGCAGATGATCCATCTCCTTCGGCCAGCCTGGGTTGTTAAATGTAGATGGCCTTTGTATAGCTCTCTTTGAAGTTGGGCTGTACAGCCTGCAAGGGGGTCATTAGTGGCTCCTCAGAAATAACGAGGTGTGAGTTTTCCTAAAACTATCAAGTGGCTTCTTTTGTTTAGAGGTCACAGACAGGCATAGGTTCAACTATTTTAAAGATGTTTGTTTAATTTAAAAAATTTAGAAATAGCAATGAGCATATCTATATATATTTTGTAAAAATATACGGTGTGAGGTCTAGGTCCTTCACATGTGATTTCAACATAGACCTGAAATCCTTTGGCCTTCTCTCTTCTGACTACCCTACCCTCCAAGTTTCACTCAGTCTCATCCTTTATATAAACTGTCCTACCTCCACAGTCACCCAGTTAACCTTGTCATCTCACATGACCTTTCCTTCTTTTCAGTCTTGAATGCCAATCTCTTGGCACTTCCTTTTCTTCTTTATCACCCTTTCACAAACTCCACGACCATAGTTCCCGCCCTTAGAGAAACCTCCGCTTAGCTCCCTTACCAATTCACAAACCGAATTTCCTAATTCCCTCCCCTCTGACTTCGCACAACATATTTTGCCATTGCTGACCTTACTTTTTATTTTTTCATGGATGTGGTCATTGCTACCAGGGTCAGCATTTATTGCCCATCCCTAATTGTCCGACCTGCCAATTTATTCACAGTAAAATTCCAAAAAACAACAAACAAATTAGTTACTTATTAATGTCTTCTTACTGGCATTTGTTAAGGGGGCAATGTTGGTCAGTGCACTTGGGGAATACCCTTTTCTTTTTCCAACAGCATTGCTAAGATCCATTAGAGCTACTGGCACAAGAAAATAGAGCATTTATTTAAAAGGAAAGAAGATTTATGAAGGTCAAGAGAGATAACATAGCGTAGTTTCCACATGTATGCTCTACCTTATCACCATTAGTTTCCAAATCCTTCCATGGCCTTGCCTCACCCTGTCTCTGTAATCTTCTGTCCCACAATCATCTAAGATATCTGCATACCTCTAATTCTGTCCTCCTGAGCATCCTCAATTTTAATTACTTCGCCATTGGTCAACGTGTTTTTAGTTGCCTTGGTCCTAAGCTCCAAAACTCCCTTTCTAAATCTCTCCGTCTGTATATCTCATTTTCTTCCTTCAAGACACTCCTTAAGACCTACCTCTTTGACCAAGCTTTTGGTCATCTGTCCTAATAACTCCTTATGTGCCTCAGTGATATATTTTGTTTCATAATATCTCTGTAAAGCTCCTTGGGATGTTTTATTATGTTAAATACAAGCCGTTGTTATTTTTTTTGTAACATTGGCATTCAACTTGGAAAAAGTACAGTTCATGTCTTACAAAGTTTTCAGTTTATATAGTAAGATTAGAGGTAGGAATCATATTCATCCTTAATAATTGAATGAAATTAATGCAAAAGAGACGTGGGGGTTATTTTGGTGAAAGGTTGAAAACAGGTGTTAATTAGACACGCCTGTTTGAATGTCTGGATTTTGAACACAATTTTGTGCATAATTTCTGATTACCATTATTTGAATTTGTCTGGAGGTGCTAAGACAGGCACCTGCAGGTTTAGCACGCCAGGGCTGATTAGAAGTAATTTCCGTGGAGCAGTGTATGTGGATTCCATGCACCCACTTCCTCGGAAGCTGTAGAGTGCTCTGGGTGACATACTATGTCAGTTTCAGGATGGATCAGGGACTGAGGGGGAGAGTGGACAGATTCTCAGATGTTCCACTAGAGGTTCCAGTGGAGGTGGCCCAGAGGAGAGGGAATGGCCTGTAGCGGCTAGGAGTGAAGGACACCACCTTGCCCTCCTTGCTGTCCTTACTCTCCTGTCCCCTCTCTCCTGCAGTAGCTGTTGCTGCTCTGCCAGCCTGCTAGATTTTTGGGGTTTTCAGATAACTAAGACTTCCCGAGAGTACAGGGTCCAATTGATTGCAAACATTTGGCTTTGAGAGCTCCATGGCAGCAGCCCCTGATGTTCATCAACAGGAAAGGGTTCCACTCCCTGAACATTCAACTGATGTGCGATCTTCAGAAGCACATCGTGCATGTTTGTGCCAGATACCCTGGGAGTTGCCATGACTCATACATTCTCTTCCGGGTGCTTCACATATTGGAAGGTCCTCAGTGAATACAGGGCTGGCTGCTTGGGGATAAGGGGTACCCACCCAAACAATAGCTCATGACATCCATGCATCATCCTCTGAGTCATTCAGAGCAGACACACAAGGCGCATAAGGCAACACGATACATCATTGAGCAAACCATTGGCATCCTGAAGATGTGCTTCCGATGCTTGGACCGCTCAGGTGGGGCTCTTCAGTACTCCCCAGAGAAGGTGTCTTGCATCATTGTGGTGTGCTGAGTCCTTCACAGCTTGGTGCTTCAAAGGGCGGAATCCCTTGCCAGATAAGGCGGCTGAGAGCTCCTCGGACGATGAAATGCAGGATGGGCAGTATCCTGAAGAGGGAGATGAGGGTCAGCTCCCACATGAGGATGCCCTCAAAGAAGTACGACGTGGAAGACATGCCCGTGACACTATGATAGCCACAAAATTCCAGGAGGAGTAAGGTACCGGCATCGGGACACATCCACACTACTTCCATCCCCTCCTGTCTGTGGACTGAAAAGCCTTTGCAACCAGTGACATCGAGCATTCGGCCTTACATCACAGTCAGAGGGGATTAGGATCGGCTGGACACTCTCACAGTCACCAGGGTGGATGGCCCTGGGGTGTCCAGCTGGTGGTTCTCCTCCCTGTGGGTGCCCGAGGACGCCCACCTGACTCCCTGAGGAGAAGGAGCACCTGGGGGAAGGTCAAGGTGTCTCACCCCCTCTCGCCTAGCCACTGATTGGTCCCACCAATGCCTATAGCGATGGAATACAGGTCTATGCACAAATCCGGCAGGATCTGTGAGACCAAGGGCTCCAAGGCAGTCACCACCCTTCCAATGGTGACCTCGAGGCATTCACATGTCGGAGCCACAACATCAGATAGGACACAGACGGACTCCTCCATTCTTTGCTCTAGTCTGCTGACTGCCTCTCGCAACTCTACCTGTTTTTCCGCCGCCTGTAATTGCATCTCCAACATGTTTGACAGGGTAATTTCCAGAAGCACATCATCCAACTCAGACTCAGTGGGTGCCTGTTCTTCAGCAGTCCTCCGAGTGCCGGAGACCTGGGCTGTCACTGCTTCTGACTGCTGTGGAGACGCGCTTGGACCTTTGAGCCTATTGGGTGACGGCAGGGCGGATTAATCAGTTCCCTACCCACCACATAATTCAGAGAGAAACTCGCCTGTACATAATTGATGAGCAAACAAGTACAAAACTGGGCTCGATTTCCAGCCATGCTGCCCAGCGGGAAACGGGCAATGGAACCCACCTGCCACCACGCTTAGTTTCAAAACAGGAAAATCCCACTCAACATGTTTCAAAAGTCCTCTTAAACCCCCAGCAGCAAGTGAGCAGTGAAAACTGAGCATGTCTTTAAGTAGCACTCAATCCTCAACAATGCCTTATTTACTCTTAGTCAGCTGGTCACTGTTTGGAGAGGATGGTAGTTGAAGCACTTGCCATCAAATGTTTTGAATCTTCATTAACGAATGCTAGCAGGCAATTTAATGGGTAATGCGCCCCTTGACAATCCTCTGAGCAGCCTTTCCGAGCACATGCTTCAGCTCCTTTACCAAGACGGTATCTTGTGTTAAACATGGGCAAAACTAGCTTTGCAGTTCAAAATCCCATCCTGGTCACCTCAGAGGCCCTTTAGCAGCAAGGCAAGAATTTTCCCGTTGATGTGTGGGGGCAGGTCCTGCATGTAAAATGACGTGCGGAAACGTCGGGTGAGCATCTAGACATCGCGATAAAAGCAAAATACTGCGGATGCTGGAAATCTGAAACAAAAACAAAAATAGCTGGAAAAACTCAGCAGGAGAGGATCACAGTTAACGTTCATCAGAAGAGTCATCTGGACTCGAAACATTAACTGTATTCCTCTCCACAGATGCTGTCAGGCCTGCTGAGTCTTTCCAGACATCGCGATATTTGGTAAGGCGGGCGCACTATAAGGTCAGATGCGCGCCCGCCATCAATTAACGGGCCAGTTAAGGCCCTTGAGGCAGCAATTGAATTCAATTTTTCGCAGCCCATGTGATCTTCAGTACATCGCACGGGTGCGACGGGCAGGCGGGTAGGAGACATTTGTATAAACCTCATCCACGGGCGGGATAAGAAGGGTGAGTTGGGTCGTGAATGTGATGTTTGAGGTATTTAAGTGTGAAAGTTATTTATACGTGCCTGAGTGAGCAGGAAGACTTCAAAACTAATACCAGCTGCTAGGACAGGAGTAAAAGCCTTGGTCAGGACTCTACAGTAAAGATAATTTCTGGGGCCTGCAGCTTTCAGGAAGCCTTCCCTTAGCCTGGGAATGGAAGTTGTGCTCTCCACTGGAGGCACTTCCTCTGAGGAGGAAGGGAGGGCCAGAAGGGGGAGGAGGCCAGGAGTCCTCATTCAGCCTCCAGGGGAGCCACCTTTGGGAGGACAGGCGCAGGCGCAAGGGGCGCAGGGCCAACAGGAAGTGAAAGGCAGAAGGGGCCGCAGGAGACGTCACTCTCCTGCTGCCAGGGTATACAGGGGGTGAAGCAGCTACCTCAATATGTCTGAGGTTCAGTGCCGAATGAAGCTCCGTCTCTCAAGGGAGACAGTCACCTCCATCTGTCAGATGATGGGCCCTGAGATCTCCACAAACTGTGTGGGTGGACACCCCATGCCAGAGGCTCTAAAAGTCACAGCTGCCCTCAACTTCTATGCCTCTGGCTTCTTCCAGGGGTTGATGGGTGATCTTTGCGGAGTCTCCCAATCAGCTGTCTACACTTGTGTCAAGCAGGTGACAGAAGCTCCAATCAGGTGTGCATTGACTTTCATCCACTACCGCTGGGACGATGCCAGTCAGACAGAGCGAGCCAGAGGCTTCGCGGCCATTGCTGACTTCCCCCGCGTACAGGGTGCAATAGACTGTACACATGTGGCCATCAAGGTGCCAGCAGGTGAGCCCAGCGCCTTCGTCAACAGGAAGGGCTTCCACTCCATGAACATGCAGATAGTGTGTGACCACAGGATGCTGATTCTACAAGTCTGTGCAAGGTATCCAGGCAGCTCCCACAACGCCTACATCCTCAGACACTTCCAGATGCTGGGGCTCTTCAGTGCTCCGGCTCGGCTGGATGGATGGCTGCTGGGTGACAAGAGCTATCCCCTCAGAAGGTGGCTCATGACGCCTCTGCACCATCCAAGAACAGAAGCTGAGCAGCGGTACAATAGGAGCCATGACTCCACAAGGAGAACCATCAGTGGAGAGAGAGAACCATCAGCCTTCTCAAGATGTACTTCCGATGCCTGGACCGTTCAGGGGGCGCACTGCAATACCCCCGTAACGTGTGTCGCTGTTAGTGGTTGTATGCTGTGCTCTCCACAATCTGGCACTGGAAAGGGGCGACGCAGTGGACGAAGAAGACATAGACGCAAATGCTCTGGCTGCACCCAATGAGTCCAGCAGTGAGTCCGAGGATGAGCATGCACAGGAGCACACTGAAGGGATAAACGGTGACCTGGGAATCCTCCAGGGAGGCAGGGACACCTGGGAGGCTTTAATCCAAAGAACCTTCAGCTTGCCCACCACAGATGGACCTTCAACACACACCAGAGCTGCAGGCTCCACACTCGATACCTGAGTGCTAAATCAGCCTGGACACTAACATTAACTAAGTCCACTTGCAGAAGTAAGGAATCACCCTGAGGCATGGCAACATGTCAAAATTTGTAGAGTGAACAAATGTAACTTCATAAAGCAAAACAAAAACGGTGTTGGACATCACACCAAGTCTTCCACAAAGTACCATGGGTCAAAATAAAAGCACCGGTGAGAAACCTGTGGTGTGCCTTAAATTTACGCTTACAGGTGCTACGTCTAGGCGCTGTCCCCTTGCTGACACTGGCATCTGAGACAGCCTGCTCACTGTGCTATGACCTTGGTGGACGCCCTCTGGCCCGCGGAGCATTTGATGGCCCCGCCTGGGAGGGAGCAGCCAGTTCCACAGCTGGCTTCTCCGAAGTTGCTGCAACCTCCTCTGATGCCACGGTCACTGGCAGAGGGATGGAGGAGCTGCTGCCCTCATCCAGAGCACCCTGAGAGGTGCCCGCAGAAATGACAGGCAGCTGCTGCGCTGATGTGAGGTCACTTTGGACCTCCCTGCTCACCGTAGATGGATGGGCACCGAGCTGGGATACTTGGTACCCAAACCATCTCCCACACTAGCACTGGCCAGCTATGGCCAATGCCGCTGTGAGGGCTTGCAGGTCAGAGCGCAACCCCAGGAGGAACTGATTGTTCTCCTGGAGGAGCCTCTCCATGAGATTCGCCACTCTCTCCATGGAGGAAGCATGGCACTCGGCCACGAGGCTCATTCTCCACGTGGACTCCTCCAGCACGGGCACCATGCCACACGTAGCCTCATGTCTCTCCACCAGGTCGTCCCACATACCCTGCTGCAATTGCAGTGTACGCTGCCTCACGGACGACCTTAGAGGCACATCATCAGCCACCGACCAAGCAAGTACCTGATACCCAGCAGTCCTCCGACTGTCAGTGCCATGGGCGCTCTGTCTCTGCCCGCACCTCAAGCGAGTGTGAAGTGCCCTCACTGCCATGCCCCAGGACACTAGCTAAAGATCCAATTCCCACCGAGGTGCTAGTATCTGCGCTAGTGCCTGCCTGGCTGAGATGGTGTGATGCTGGTGAGTGCATTTGCTCAGGGGCTTCAGGGGTGAGAGGTGGGCCCTCTGCCTCCTCCTCCCGGCCCTGCTCTGGTGATGCTGAAAGGAAGAAAAAGGACATTTGATTAGTTGCAGTGCAGACAATGTCAATGTGCATGCCGCTCCCCCAGATCATTATGCGCTCATCCTTCCATAATCAATGGTAAACCCATGTTGCTAACTTCAATCACTGAGCATCCAGCAGTGCCATGGCTTCTGTGACACACATGGTGACCTGAGTGCTCACCAAACATACCTCCCCATGCCACCCCAGCCTCACTGCCACCGGTGGACCTGGGGGCATGGCGCCTCTCCAGATCCATGGCCTGCTGCTCGAAAGATGATAGGATGGCCAACTGGGCCTGCCCTCCACCAGTCCGCATTCGTTCAGACGCATTGTGTGCAGTCTTTTCCTGAAAAGGAGAGAGGAGCATTGATTAATCCAGCCTGCACCTGAATTCCCATCACATCCCAGCCAACCCAGCCAGAATGGGACATTGCAGGACTCCAGTTCTTCATCACCCCGCAGCTGCTGCACACTCACCCAAACAAGCCAAGGCTGACCCCCCTCGGCATTGCCCAAATGCTGCCTCCTTCACATGTGGCACCACAAGATGTCACTTTGCTAAGCAAGGAGGCACAAGCACGTGGAGCGCAAAGACCAGCAGATGGATTGGTTCCCCACCAACTGGAAGCTCCCCTCCCAGCATGTTAGCACCCTGACTTCAACATGCTTCACAGTTCCAGCACTCTGCCTAGGTGCAGACCCTTGACTTTCACCCCACTCTATACTCTGGGTGTCAGTGTCACACATGCTGTGGATGCAGGACACATCCTAGCTCAACCCTTTCAGGGTAAACTGGGCATGGGCAATCTTTGCTGTCACACCCAGCGAGGGATTCATGTTGTGAGGGATTCAATGACATTAATTACTGTACTCAGAGTTGGCGGGGGTGGCGGGGGGCGGGGGGAGGGGGGGGTGGGGGTTGGGGGGGCGGTGGGCAGGGGGTGTGTGGTTTGGGGGACAGAGTGATGGCTACATTAAGTGACTCGAAGCAACATCGTACTCACCCTTCCCGAGCGCAGGAGATCATTGAACCTTTGCGGTACTGGAGCCATGTGCGCTGCATCACATCACGGGAGCCAACGCTCTCAGTCACCTCCTCCCACACATGTTTGGTCAGTTGGGGAGGCCTCCGCTGCCTGTCCCTTGGAAGAAGGACCTCCCACTGCACTGCCACCTCCTCCAGGAGGGCAGCAAGGCACTCATCTGAATAACGAGGGGCATGCCCCGATGGCCTACCCTCCTGCCTGGCCCGCCCTGATGGCCTACCCTCCTGCCTGGCCCGCCCTGATGGCCTGGCCTGCCCCGAAAGCCTAACCTCCAGCCTGGCCTGCCCCGATGGCCTGCCCTCTGGCCTGGCCTGTCCCGATGGTCTACCCTCCAGCCTGGCCTGCCCCGATGGCCTACCCTCCGGACTTGCGTCACCAGTATTGCCCCTCTGCTGAGCCCTTTTCCCAGCCATTCTGAGCAGCCTTTCCAAGGTTGCCAGGCCTTCATTTATACAGGCCGCCGGGTCTGGCGGTCTGAGCGCGCCCGCCACCTCCCGCCCACTCCCGCTATGTACAGGAGTCGTGAACTATGCTGGGCGGGCTTTAATTGGCCCGCCCACGTAAAATGGCAGCGCGGACCTGACCACGGACAGCGATCGGGTCTGCGCAACATGCCCACTGCCAACCGGTCCGCCCGACATGGGGAAAGTTCTCCCCCAAAAGTATCCAGGGAAAATTGCCTTTATATAACCTATTTCATGCATTATTGCCCCTGGAAATTACATTTTAATTTGAGTTGATAACCTTCCTTTAATTGGGGCACTTATTTGGTTGTGGGTTTCAAAAAAAGGTATAACCTTTTTGATTTGGGTACTGGTTTCACTGCCGGATACACTTCAGTTAGGTGTCAGCAACCTTTCACCTTTCAGTTCATCGGCGGCCATATTTTCTTGTATCTTGCATGTGGCTATATAGGTACATGATACATCTCCTTCTTCCAACAACTTGTACCACCAAATTTGCTGTTTGATAACACTCGGTACCTCTACGTGTATCTTAATATTCGGAAACAGATGCTGTCCCTGAATCCCTCTTGAAGAGGTGAATTGAAGCTTGAAACAGTGACGGGGGCTGAATCTTCTGGTTGGTTTGGGGGGAGCAGGCCCGACATGGTGACACATAAAATGATGCGCGATGATGTCGGGCGTGCGTCCCGATGTCATCATGCATCATTTCACTATTTCGTTCAGCAGACGCACTCCGGAGGTGGCTGCGCACCCACCGAAATGTGAACGGCCTATTAAGGCCATTAAAAAAGTAATTAACCTAGTTAAGAACGTTGCCTGTCCAACCTTAAGGTTGGTGGGCAGGCGAAGAGCCCAGGCAGCCTTCGCATTTTTCAGGAAACCTCATCCACGGGCGGGATGAGGTTTCCTGAAGGTTTTATAAAATAATTAAATAAAATTTCCAAACTTCACAAACATGTCCCAGCTCATGTGACACTGTCACCTGAGGGGACATGTTTAAATACAGTTTTTAGTTTATTTATTAAAATGTTTTATAATCTATTCAATCTCCCCAAGGCAGCTCCCTGCCTCAGGAAGATTGCTGCGCTCTTTCCCACGCATGCACCCAGCCGCCCGTTACGCTGAGTGGGCCTTCATTGGCCCGTCCGTGTAAAGTGGCGGTGCGCAGCCGATCGCAGGCGGTGATCAGCTCCGTGCCCACCTCTGCCCGCACCCGCCCAGCCCGCCCGCCATAGGAACAATTCTCCCCTGGAAAATTGCATCATGTGGGTGGGCATAATGCATATGCGTGAATTGGCCGAGAAAGCTGGAAAGCACTCTTTAAACAAGGCACAGGTGTCCATGGCGTGTGACATTGGTGCCTTTGTCTCCCACTCCTCCCTCCCTTACACACTCCATTCCTATCTGCAAACTAAAGTTGGGACCGCCCTTTCTTTATTATAAAATCTTGTTTCTCTTGATTTTTTTCCTGTTTTCCTTTCCTAATAACCTTTTAAATACAAAAGCAAACGCCTTTCCTTTAAGTACCCTGCTTTCAATTGCCAAAATTAAAGCATTACTTCAGGCAATCGGACCAATCAGCAGTCTCCATCAGGATTAAGGTACAAAGTAAGCCTGCACAGGCACATCAATATTAACAAAAAGTTCATAAGACACATGTTATTCTTACTTAAGTGAGCTTGGGTATTTCCACTTGTTTTCAAAAGTGGGCGAGAGCAGGCTTTTTATTTGAAGAATCTTTTGTTTAATGGTATCTTTTGGGATCAGTGGTAAGATTTCACACAAATGGCACACCATGCATTGTACTATTAATTTCTAAAGATATTTTAGATATGCTCTTAATTAAACGCTAGCAAGCCATATGTTGATAAACTATTCCAAGTCCCATATGACAGATTGTGGGCAGAAAGGACACACCTTCCATTTCACATTGGGGAAAAACTTTGATCACCTAGTTCTGTGTCCTAATTTGAGATAACAACATGCACTTATCTAGCGCTTTAAACAGAGGAGCTGTTTCACAGCGGGTCTGAGGTAAAAATTGCCTCCAGCTAAAGAGAAAGTGGAGAAAAGGTGACTAAAAAAATACTTGATCACAGAGGTGGGTTTTAAAGAGGGTCTTAAAGAAAGAGGGAGAGGAGCGGGTGGAGAGGTTTAAGGACAGACTTCCAGGGCATAGGGTTATAGCCACCAATGGTGGGCCAAAGAGAGGAAGGAATGAACAAGAGGCCAGAATCAGAAGAATAGGGTTGACGGGGTAGAGGCGGCAGGGCTGGAGCAAGGTTACAGAGATAGAGAGGGCTGAGGTCATGGAGGGATTTAAGGAGAACGATAAGAATTTTAAATTCGGGCGAGGGACTGGTTATTGAGTTGAGAAGTGATGGGCCATCCGGATACTGCAGGATAAGGTATGGGCAGCAACATATTTGAGAAGCTGAAAATAATGGAGGATAGGAGGCTGGCCAGGAAGGCATTGCAATAGCTGACTCTAGGGGTGATGAAGGTATGGGTTTCACTGAAAGATGGGCCGAGGTAGTTGGCAGAGGCTACTGAAGATGTGAAGTTGGAGGGAGGCAATCTTTGCTACTTCAATTTTATTTGGGTGTTGGAAGGTTAGTTTGGGGTCTAGAAGATGTTAGGGTTAAAAAGATCTGATTAAGCCTGTAATAGTGGTTGGAAAAACATATGGTGCTGGTGGAGATGTGACCTATTTTCTCACAGGAACTAAAAATGATTCATTCAAACTCCCCAGTGTTTCCTTGGAGGAAATTGTGGTCTATTCAAAATTGGCTCTTGAACAAGCATTCTGACAGAAGGAAGTGAAGGGGCAAGAGGATGTGAAGGTTGGAATTGGTGGGGGAGGGGGGTGTCAATCATGGGATGTGGGCTTTGCTGACTGGGCCAGCATTTATTGCCTATCCCTAATTGCCCTTGAGAAGGTGGTTGTGAGCTGCTTCTTGAACTGCTGCAGCCCATGTGGTGTAGGTACACCCACAGTGCTGTAAGGGAGGGAGTTCCAGGATTTTGACCTAGCGACAGTGAAGGAACAGCAATATATTTCCAAGTCAGGATGGTGAGTGGTTTGGAGGGGAACTTCCGGCGGGTGGTGGTGTTCCCATCTATCTGCTGCCCTTGTCCTTCAAGATGGTAGCGGTCATGGGTTTGGAAGGTGCTGTCCAAGGAACCTTGGTGAGTCCCTGCAGTGCATCTTGTAGATGGGATACACTGCTGCTAATGTGCGTCAGTGATGGAGGGTATTGGATGTCTGGTGGTGAGGGATCTGAGGCCTGGATGGAGGTTGGGTGCCTGTTAATGGGGAATGGTGGTTAATTGGAGAACTAGGGCTGAATTTTATATGCCCCCCACCCGCCGCAGGGCTCCCATCCCACCACCTTCCCTCCCACCCACGAGCTCACCCCCATAACACAGGGGGCGGGCACTGAAATCGGCAGTCTGCCCATCATATTTAAAGGAATAATTAAGGGTCCATTATGCTTGTCATCAAGTCAATTGACCCTGACAATATGCTGCCCACGCCATGAAACTCAGGGCATTGGCAGCAGGACAGGAGCCCAATTTTTTAATTTAAATGTAAGAAGGGCAGGAAGGAAGAGAGGGAGGGTCATTCTTCGGGGGCTGCCCTTTGCGGATCGTGGGACGGACTCTTTAGGTTGGACACTCCCCCCTTCCTTCTTACCTGCTCCCTTCCTTAAACCCACCTCCTCCCTAACCGGCCCAAACCTTCATGGCCCAAGACCCCGGACTTACCTGCTCCAGGAATCCGTGGGCCTTGATATTTTTCTCCTTCAGAGGACAGAAGTCCCACTCGGCCCTCATTGGTCCACCCCTCAGCCCTTATGGCTGCGGGGCAGGTTGACATGGAGCATGTCGGCTCCAGGCCGATGTTGTTTCTAGGGGCGGGGGCATCGTGCATGCACGTCCCACCCCCCACACCCCCGCAATACTATTCAGCCCCTAGTTGGGGGAATTGGAGACCTGGTTGAGGTGGAGGTAAAGAAACCTCATGGGGATAATTAGGAGGAGATCAAAAGCGTTGGGTGGTTGGGGTGCCCAGTTGTTGGCGTAGTCCCAGCAGGTAAGCGGAAAAGCATTTATCTCCTTGGTCTGAAAATCCTCACCTGGTTCCCTGAGTCTCAGGAAACCCGGTCATCCACAGTTAAATCCAAAATGTTGCCCACCCCAAGTACACCCCAATTCAAGTACACGAGCGTCACAGCTAAGCCTGGCCCTGTCCTCATCGAACAAGGCACAAACACATACACTCTAATGACTGTCACTGAATAGTGATATCCAGAACTAGGGGACGCAATTTAAAAATAAGGGGTTTCCCTTTTAAGACAGAAATGAGGTGAATTTTTTTTCCCTCAGAGGGTTGTTAGTCTATGGAATTCTCTTCTCCAGAAAACAGCGGAGGCTGGATCATTGAATGTATTCAAGGCTGAGTTGGGTGGATTTTTGATAGACAAGGGGGGGGTCAAAGGTTATGGAGGAGCAGACAGGAAAGTGGAATTGAATGCACAATGAGATCAGCTGTGATCTTATCGAATGGCAGAGCAGGCTTGAAGGCCTGAATGGCGCACTTCTGCCCTTAAAGTGTTATGTTCCTATGTGATAAGGGGTGGAAGTTCTGGTGAATGGGTTCTCCCAAGGCCAGGAATATTAAAACCAATTGTGCCCTCAGTTGCAATCAGCAAAGATCAAGTCTGGGATCTTGCTGATATGTATTGCTTTCTGCTATGCTAGATAATATGACGAACCATTTTTAAACATTTTGCAGAGCTGAACTTTTTAATTAATTTCTTTTCTAGCTATTGGAGGTGTAACCTGTTTATTATGAAGTTGGAGCAGGAAACAAGAATTTCTGTGCTGTGGCCTGAGTAGAGCTTACCTGCACCGAGAACATGAATCCTGAAAGGCAGTCAGGAGATCGACATAGAGTTTCCATCACAGTGCATGTTCAATTGCAGCAGTGTAGTTTCTAATAATATAGTATATACAATTTCTAATAATATAGTAGGTTTATAATTCCATTATAGTTTTGCTTCAGAATTGGAAAGCTATTTCCTTACTGTACACTAAAGAGAATCATGTGATTGTATTATTCTGAAGTGAACTTTCCCTCCAGTACCCGATGAGACTGAATTCAATCAATACTTTACTGTTTCACCATCCGTGACACGAGACTCATTCTCTCCTTCGGACACTCTGGTGTCATTCATGTGTGGACCTTCAGGCACCACACACGTATTTGAAATTCTTCTATCACAACTATACTATTTTGTCACTTCACAGCTGCTGTTTTTCATTTTACATCGCTCCTCAACTCCTCTCATATGCTCTTTACTTGTGTCCGAATGTTACTTTCAATGTTTTCATTTTACTGAAGTCATATTTAAAATTGATGCCAAGGAATTAATAAGAATGCCGATAAACTGGACAAATTTTCCATTTTTTTAGGTCAAGCACATATTAATCTTGGGGAATGGAGTAAGTTTGCAGGCAAGTTTTTCAATTCATTCTTGGGGTGTGGGCAAGTCCAGCATTTATCAGCATTTACCATCCCCTCAGAGATGGTGAAGGTGGGCCTTCTCCTTAAACTGCTGCAGCTCATGTGGTGGAGGTGCTCCAACAACGTTGTTAGGTAGAGAGTTCCAGTTCCAGGTTTTTGACCAAGTAACGTTGAAGGAACGGAGATATATGTCTGAGACAGGATGGTTTGTGACATGGAGAGGAGCTTAGACATGGTTATCATGGGCAGAATTTTATGCCTTTTGGGCGGGCAGAGCAGGAGTGGGCATGGGTGGGCACAGACCCGATCGCTGCCCACGATCGGGTCTGCGCTGCCATTTTACGCAGGCAGGCCAATTAAGGCGCGCCCAGCGTGAATCGTGGCTCCTGAGGACAATGGGAGTGGGCGGGCGGCGGTGGGACTGCAATGAGCGCTGGGTCCAATGGCGACCCGGGGGCCTGTTTTAAAAAGCTGCTGCAGCCTTTCAAAGGCTGTGAATCACGGCCAGTGGAAGGGCTCCCCAGAGCGCTGCTGCTGAGCAGGCCAGGCAGGAGAGTAGGGACGATTGCCTTGCTGCCCACCTCAAGGGGATGGCAACACAGCGGGAGGTCCTCATACCCGAGGACGGGAGGAGGAGGCCCCCCCACATGACCAAACATGGCTGGGAGGAGGTGGTGGAGGTGGTGAACTCCCACAACATGGTGCGATGCACCTGGATCCAGTGTCGCAAGCGCTTCAACGACCTCTTGCGTTCAGGAAGATTGAGTACCATGTTGGCACTGGTCACTTAACCCAGCAGGTAGGCTTTCCCCCCTCCCACCACCCCACCCCCCCCACCCTGCCAAGCCTAAGTGTAGTGACTGTATTGAATCATTGACGGGCATGTGTCCTTCGCTGGGTGGGCCAGCAGCTATTGCCTGTGCCAAGGTCACCCTGAGAGGGTGGTGAAGAGATGGGTTCTGCACCCACAGCATGTGGTACACTGAGACCCACATTACTGTTTTGGGGGCAACCTGGAGGAGCTGCACCTAGGTGCAGTGCTGAAACTCCAGGACATGTCAAAGTCAGGGTGATGACCTGCTGGGAGGGGAGCTTCAAGGTAGCGCTTCACCAATCGATCTGCTGCTCTCTGCGCTCCACGTGCTTGTGCCTCCTTGCTATGGAAGGTTAGACCGTGCGGTGCCTAATGTGATGTAGGCAGCATTTGGCCAAGGGGGTGGGGGTGGGTGTGGGGTGGGGGGGGTACAAGCCTGGCATCTTTGTGTGAGTGTTCGACAGCAGCGAGGTGAGGAGGTACTGGAGCCCTGCAATGTCCCACTCTGGTTGGGGTGGGCTGTCCTCGAAGACAATCCAGGTACAAGTAGCACTAATCAATGCTCTTCTCTCCCTTTCAGGAGAAGAATGCACATAATGCCGCCGAGCGGGTGAGGATTGGCGGAGGGCCAGCTCAGGTGGCAATGCTTAGCCGGTTCAAGCAGGAGGCCCTAGATTTGGAGAGGCGCCATGCGCCCAGGTCCACCGGTGTCGGTGAGGCTGGGGTGCCACGGGCAGGTATGTTTGCCCAGCAGTGAGGTCACCATTGTTCTCCCAACAGCCATGGCAGTGCTGAATGTTCAGTGATTGAAGTTTGCAACATGGCTTGGCCATTGCTTATGGAAGGATGAGCGCATAATAATCCGGGGGACAGGGATACACATTGACATTGTCTCCACGTTAACTGATCCAATGTCCTTGTTCTTCCTTTCAACATCAGCGGAGCAGGGCCGGGAGGAGGAGCAGCAGAGGCCCCCCTCACAGCTGAGGACCCTGAAGTCTCGGACTCACCAGCATCACACCATCTCTGCCAGGCAGGCACCAGCGCAGACACTAGCACCTCAATGGGAATTAGCTCATCGGCTAGTGTCCCGGGGCACAGCAGTGAGGGCACTTCACAGTTGCTGGAGGAGCTGGCAGAGACGGAGAATGCCCATGGCGCCAGCAGTTGGAGGACTGCAGGGGACCAGGCACATGCTAAGTTGGTGGCTGATGATGTGCCTCTGGAGTCGTCCACGACGCAGCAAGTGCAGGAAATGCGGCCGGGTGTGCAGGAGCATCTGGGGAAGATACATGAGGCTATGCAGAGGTCTTGGTGTCCATGGTGGAGGAGTCTACATGGACTATCCCTGATGCAATGAACCTCATGGCCGAGCATCATACGTCCTCCATGGAGAGAGTGGCGATTCTCATGGAGAGGCTGCTCCAGGAGACCAATCAGGGCCTCCTGGGGATGCGCTTGGACCAGCAAGCCCTCACATCGGCATTGAACTCAGCTTGTCAGTGCCAGTGTGGGAGATGGTCTGGGCACCAAGTTTCCCAGCTCGGTGCGCATCCATCCAATGTGAGCAGGGAGGTCCAAACCGACCTCACATCGGCACAGCAGCCACCTGTCATCTCTGCGGGCTCCTCTCACTCCAGATAAGGGCAGCAGCTCCTCCGCCCCTCTGCCAATGACTGTTGCATCCGATGAGGCTGCGATTTTTATGGAGATGTCAGCTATGGAACTGGTCACTCCCACCCAGATGGGGCCAGCACAGGCTCCACGGGCCAGAGGACGGCCGCCAAGGTCATCGAGGCCAACAGGACAGCAGAGTCAGCAGCCTGTCTCAGATGCCACTCCCAGCGATGGGGCAGCACCAAGACATAGCACCTGAAAACGTAAACATGAGGCACCTTAGGCACACCATGGGTTTATCACTGGTGCTTTTGTGTTAACCCGCAATGAGGTCTTTATGAGTTGGTGTAATGTTTAACACCTTTGTCATTTTGTTTTCTTAAGTTCCTTTTGTTATACCATTAAATTCAGACATGTCACCATGGCTGAGGGTGCCTCTTTTCTTCTGCAGGTGGATGGTTTCCAATAATGTTATGAGTGATTTGTGGGACGTTTAGCTTTATTAACAAGGCCCTTAGTTAATATTCCTATCCAGTTGGATTTTGCATTTAGATATCGAGTATGGAGCCTGGAGCCCAGGCTTGTGCTGGAGGTCCATCTGTGGTGTGCTAGCTGAAGGCTCATTGGATTAAATCCTCACAGGTGTCCTGCCTCCCTGGAGTATGCCCGGGTCAGTGTCTATCCCCTAAGCATTTCCCTGTGCATGCTCATCCTCGGACTCACTGCTGGACTCATCGTGTGTAGCTGCAGACACTGTGTATACATCTTCTTCATCCGCAGTGTCCCCCCTTTCCAGCACAAGATTGTGGGGAGTGCAGCATGTAACCACTGTCAGCGACACATGACCTGGGGGGTACTGGAGTGCGCCCCCTGAATGGTCCAGGCATCGGAAGCGCATCTTGAGAAGACTGATGGTTCTCTCCAACACAGCCCTTGTGGAGATGTGACTCTTATTGTAGCGCTATTCAGCTTCTGTGCTTGGATGGCGGAGAGGTGTCATGAGCCACCTTCTGAGGGGATAGCCCTTGTCACCCAGCAGTCAACCATCCAGCTGGGCTGGAGCACTGAAGAGCCCCGGCACCTGGGAGTGTCTGAGGATGTAGGCGTCGTGGGAGCTGCCTGGGTACCTTGCACAGACTTGTAGAATCAGCATCCTGTGATCACACACTATCTGCACGTTCATGGAGTGGAAGACCTTCCTGTTATGAAGGCACCGGGCTCACCTGCTGGTGCCTTGATAGCCACATATGTACAATCTATTGCACCCTGGATGCGAGGGAAGCCAGCAATCGCTGTGAAGCTTCTGACTCTCTGTGTCTGGTTTGCCTGATCCCAGCGGCAGTGGATAAAGGTCAATGCACGCCTGAACAGAGCATCTGTAACCTGCTTGACACAAGTGTGCACAGCAGACTGGGAGACACCACAAAGATCACCCATCCACCCTTGGAAAGAGCTGGAGGCATAGAATTTGAGGGCAGCTGTGACTTTTAGAGCCACTGGCATGGGGTGTCCACCCACACAGTTAGCGGAGATCTCAGGCCCCATCATCTGACAGATATAGTTGACTGTCTCCCTTGAGAGACGGAGCCTCCTTCAGCTCTGCACCTCAGACATATTGAGCTAGCTGTTTCGCAGCCTGTATACCCTGGCAGCAGGCTGGTGGTGTCTTCTGCGGCCCCTTCTGCCTTGGACTACCTCTTGGCCCTGCGCCCCTTGTGCCTGAGCCTCTCCTCCAAAAGGTGACTTCCCTGGAGGCTGAATGTTCACTCTTGGCCTCCATCCCCCTTCTAGCCCTCCCTTCCTCCTCAGAGGAGACACCTCCAGTGGACAACTCCCATTCCCAGGCTAAGGGAAGGCTTCCTGAAAGCTGCAGGCCCCAAAACGATTCCTCACTGCAGAGTGCTGACCTGAAGGTTGTGAGTCCAGTCCAAGCAGCTGGTATGCGTTTTGAAGTATTTCAGCTCACACAGGCAAGTTTCAGTTACTTTCCAAATTAAATATTTGACAAAGCACACTCGCGACCCAACTGAGCCCTCTTATTCCTCATCCTCAGCCCGTAGATGAGGTTTATACAAATGTCTCCTACCCGCCTGCCCGTTGTGCCTGTGCAACAACCCGAAGATCGCACAGGCCCTGCAAAATCGCCATCAATTGTTGCCTCAAGGGCCTTAAGTGGCCCGTTAATTAATGGCGGGCGTGAATCGGAGATCATCGCGCACCCGCCCACCGAAATATCGCGATGGCACACGGTGACGTTGGGACACTTACCTGGCGTCACCATGCGTTGGCATGCAGGTCCTGCCCCTGCACGCCAACAGGAAAATTCTGCCCCATGTCCCTACTATCCTCGTCCTAGATGGATTTGGGAGGTGGTGTTGAAGAAGCCTTGGTGACTTGCTGCAATATATTTTGTAGGTTATACACACCACAGCCTCAATATGCTGGTGGTGAAGGGAATGGGTGAAGTCTCAGGATGAAGCACATCCATAACAAGAAGAGAGAAAGATTTACAGTTATATAGGGCTGGCCAGGTTACCGGGGATAATTCCGCTGCACTTCTTCAAAACCTGCTGAACTAGCTCAAATATTCAAAACCATGAGGGGTCTAGGCAGAGTGGATAGGGAGGAACTGTGTCATGAGGAACTCATGAAAGGATCGAGAATGAGAGGGCACAGATTTAAAGTAATTAGTAAAAGGAGTGATATGAGGAAAAGCTTTTTCACACAGCGAGTTTTGTTTAGGGTCTGGAATGCTCAGCCTGAGAGTGTGCTGGATGTGCAGGTTCAATTGAAGCATTCAGAAGGAGATTGGACTGGAACATAGGAGCAGGAGGGGTCCATTCGGCCCTTCGAGCCTGCTCTACCAGTCAATAAGTTCACGGCTGATTTGGTTGTGGTCTCAGCCTGTCTGCCCCCCCACCCCTCCTCTTCCCCCCACCGCCCCCAATAACCCTTGACTTCCTTGCTTAACAAAAATCTGTATAACTCTGCCTTGAGTAAATTCAATGGTCCAGCCTCCACTATTTTCTGGGGAAGGCAATTCCACACACCAGTAACCCTTTGGGAGAAAAAAATTCGCCTCACCGATGTCTTAAAAGGGTGTCCTCTTATTTTAAACTGTGTCCACTAGTTTTAGTCTCCCCACAAGAGGAAACACCCTATTCACCCTATCAAGTCCCCTCAGGATCTTACATGTTTTAATAAGATGACCCCTCATTCTTCTAAACTCCAATGGGTATAGGCCTAACTTGTTCAACCTTTCTTCATAAAACAACCCTTTCATCCCAGGAAGGAGTTTGGTGAACCTTCACTGAACTGCTTCTAAAGCAATTATATCTTTTTTTAAAAAAGGAGACCAAAACTGCACACAATATTCCAGATGTGCAGATCTCATGAAGGCCCTGTACAGTTGCAGTAAAACTTCACTACTTTTATATTGTATTCCTCTTGCAATAAATGCTAACATTCCATTTGCATTCCTAATCACTTGCTATACCTGCACGTTAAGTTTATTTGATTCATGTATCAGCATACCTAGTACCCTCTGTGCCACCAAGTCCTGCAATCTCTCTCCATTTAAACAGTATACTGCTTTTCTATTCTTCCTGTCAAAGTGGACTAGTTGACGTTTTCCCACATTGTACTCCATCTGCCAGATTTTTGCCGACTCATTTAACCTGACTATATCCCTTTGCAGCCAACTTACTTCCCTACCTATCTTAGTGTCATCGGCAAATTTAGCTACCATACATTTGGCCCCATCATTCAGGCTATTGATATAGATTGTAAATGACTGTTACCTGAAAAGGGAGGATGTGCAGGGTTATGGGGAGAATGGAACTAGGTGGGTTGTTTATTCGCAGGGCCGGTGCAGGCACGATGGGCCAAAGTGGCCTCCTTTTGTGCCGTGTTCACAAATTCTGTGATCTGTGAAAATAGCGCCATGGGATCTTTCACATCCACTTGAGCAGGCGGATGGGGCCTCAGGTTATTGTCTCATCTAATGGATTGCACCTCCAACAGTGCAGCAGTACTGCACTGGAGTTTTAGCCTTGATTTTTGTGCTCAAGTCCTGAAGTAGAACTTGGACCTGGAGCCTTGCGACCAAGTGGTGAGAATTCTACCAACCGAGCTACAGCTGCTGGCACTCTCATAACTTGCTGAATAGAATCATGCAAACAAAAGCTCCCTGATAATGTGCCTTAGGCTCAGCCTTCAAACAGTATTCACCATGGTAATTGTACTATGTGAGCTTTATATAGGCATCCTCTTATTTCAGTTGTGTCAATGTTTCATATCGTGATGCATGAGTCTGCAAGGTGGTGATTGTTAGCAGAAGCAATGCTGCTGAAGCAAGTTTGAAACCTTAATCGTTATTGTCATTACTTTTGGATTTTAGTGAATCCTAAAATGATACCCTATACTGTCAGAAGTGATTGGATGAGAGGGGAGAAATTAAAGAACAGCAGAACTAAAGAAAATGAGTTGCTTAAAAAAAAAGCCTTATACTGTAAAATAAGATTAAAATGAAAAAAATCACTTTGCCTTTAGCCGTTTGAAAATCTTACAGAAAATTGGAAAGGGTTAAGCAATATTTTGACTTATTTGTAGAAACTGAGCAGATAGAAAATAGTGGAAAAAAAGTGAAGGCATCCATCATTTAACTTGTTATGAAGCACAAGACATTTAAAATTATTTTCCCTTGTTAAATAAAGAAACTCTGGTTCTGGATGTAATGATGAGTAAGTAAGAAAAGGACGCCAGGCTTAAACACAATGTGACATGTGAAAGGCAAAGCTTTTTCACACGTGTGAAGTAACTGGAAGAAACAATTGATCACTATGTAACTGAATTGAGTTATTCACAGTAGGGTGTGAATTTGGGGAATTTGCAGAATCGCTAACAAAGAGCAGAATAATTTGTGGAACACCAGATAATTATCTGGGAGAAAGACAGCTGGGAGAGCTAGAGTTGACATTAGCAGCACAGATTTGTAGGTCAGCTGAAAACATAAAAGTCTAAGCAGTGAGGAAAATGAAAACATTTAGGCTCTGTTCAAGTAAGAGATGAGGGAACAAGAAATGGGTAATTGGACTGCGGACTCATCTATTGAGGATACAACTACCACATTCTACTCCAATTGTATCATCTGTACCAGCTAGCTGACAGTTTAGAGAAAGTAATGTAGGAACAAGTCCATTGCCAAGTGAAATTCTGGAAAAGAAAGATTTTGAGAGATTAAGCACTGAGACTTTCCTATGATTTAGGCAGTTTTGGGGTCGCTACATTGAGTAAAATCAGCAGTAATGGTTACCAAAACAAGAAATAAAAAATACCTGGAAAAACTCAGCAGCTCTGGCAGCATCGGCGGAGAAGAGCACAGTTGACGTTTCGAGTCCTCATGACCCTTCAACAGAACTAAGTAAAAATAGGAGAGGGGTGAAATATAAGCTGGTTTAAGGGTGGGGGAGAGAGAAGGGGGTGGGGTGGTTGTTGGGACAAACAAACAGTGATAGAAGGAGATAATCAAAAGATGTCACAGACAAAAGAACAAAGAGGTGTTGAAGGTGGTGATATTATCTAAAATAATGTGCTAATTAAGAATGGATAGCAGGACAAGCAAGGTAGCTCTAGTGGAGGTGGGGTGAAATAAGACTAAAAGAGCATAAAAGGTATAGATAAATGATCGGTGGAATACTTTAAAAATAATGGAAATAGGTGGGAAAAGAAAAATCTATATAAAATATTGGAAGAAACAAGGAGGAGGGGGAAGAAACGGAAAGGGGATGGGGATGGAGGAGGGAGTTTAAGATCTAAAATTGTTGAACTCAATATTCAGCCCGGAAGGCTGTAAAGTGCCTAGTCGGAATATGAGGTGCAGTTCCTCCAGTTTGGGTTGAGCTTCATTGGAACAATGCAGCAAGCCAAGGACAGACATGTGGGCAAGAGAGCAGGGTGGAGTGTTAAAATGGCAAGCGACAGGGAGGTCTGGGTTATGCTTGCGGACAAACCGAAGGTGTTCCTCAATTTGAAAATCCGTATTTTCCTCCCGAAAGAGCACCATTAGCCTTTAATGTCCTCCTGGAGTTGGTCTTCCTGAACTTTCCATAACTTATTTATTTATTCTTTCATGGGATCTGAGCGTTGCCGGCAAGGCCAGCAATTGTTTCCCATCCCTAAATGCCCTTGAACTGAGTGGCTTGCCACACCATTTCAGAGGGCCATTAAGAGTCAGCCACATTGCTGTGGATCTGGAGTTATGTGTACAGGTAAGGACGGCAGGTTTCCTTCCCTATAGGACATTAGTGAACCAGATGGGTTTTTATGACAATTGACAATGGTTTCAAAGGCCGCCCCAACCTAACCCTGATTTTTACAGCCATAATAAAAGTGGCAGTATGAGCACCACAGCAGTGTCCCGGAGACATTTTATTTTCTGGGACTAAAGCTTTGCCTTCTTCTGTGTGCATATTGATTTTAGCTATCTGAAGCTCTGGAGGTTCTTTCAAGACTTCCACTGTACGATTTAGCCAGCTCTGTGGAAGCACAGTGCTGAAGCTGGGGATATGAATTTCCCAATCAGGATCCCTCAATTTCTGAGAGGAGGAGGTTGAGGATATGGAAGAGGCTGGGCTGGAGGCATTACAGAAGATGTTTGCTTGCACAATGCAGGTGCCTACACTTATCAGTGTTTACAGAACCAGAAAGTTTTATACTTCTCTGCACGCCCGTGCTTTGGAGGGTTACATCTTCCACCTGAGGCTATTGCGCAGTTATTGTCTAACAACCTTCAGACCAACTTCCATCAAAACACAGCATAGCCTGTGCCAGTGAAGGTCGATAGTGCTTTATATTTCTTTGTAACTGGATCCTTGCAGGCAGTATCTGGTGATCTTCATCAATGAGCTTCAAGTTGTAAATAAACTTGTGCAAGAATATAAGTGTATTATATTAAAGGGTCACTAAGAATGCATGCAAATAAAAATGGTCAGACAGATATTGGGTAATAAATAAATACCAATATTCATTGGCTTTGAAGGAAAGGAACAAAACAACAATGGTTTTTCCTTACTTTATCAATGTTTGCTTTAAGTTTGGGCTTGTAATTTAGTAACACTTCTCTAGCAATCATGCTCTCACAATCCATCAATTAGTCAATCAGTTAGATCCAGAGTGTACTAATTAAAACTCTGCAGGAACTATTTTGTATGCTGAGGTTAAGGTGTTGAATACAAAGTTCTTTTAAACCTTAAGTGTTCCATCTTGGATTTCAATGCACCCTTTAAGTAACAGCATTAGACCAATTTAAGATATACGATATGTCCTTTGTTCAGATTAGCTATTCTTGTGAACTTTCTGGGAAGGATTTTCCCCTCGTCGGGGTGGCATGGCAGACGGACCCAGGAAAAGCCTCAAGACTGACCACCGCCCACGATCGGGCTCGGACCGCGATTTCGCGCTGGCTGGCCAATTAACAGGCAGCCAGCGTGAAGGGCGCACTGAGAGCCTTAGCACTGGAAGGAGTGCAAGCGCTGAAGTTTGCGCATGCACGGGGGGAGCGCTCATTGACAGCTTCCTGAAGGCACAGAGCTGCCTCAGGGAGCTGAAGGATTTTAAAATGAAAAATAAACGTTTTACATGTGAAATAAACATGTCCCCACATGTGACTCAGTCACATGAAGAGGGACTTGTAAAAAAAGGTTGTTAAGAATTTTTATTGTTTTTTCTCGTAACCATTGGAAACCTCATCCCGCCCGTGGATAAGGTTTCGTTAAAAATGCAAAGGCCACCTGACCCCCGCCAACCGAATATTTGAGCGGGCAGCAAAAAATTCAACTTAATAATTTACTTTAGGGCCTTAATAGGCCTCTTAATTGTTGGCAGGCACGCTGCCACCATGTGTGCGCTCATCAGCTGAAAGATCACGAGAGTGCGGGATGACGCCGGGACACTCGCCTGACATCACTGCGCACTATTTGATTGGGTTGGGCCCGTGCCCGCCTGTGGGACGAAAAATTCTGCCCTCTAAGTAAAACTGCCAAATTTTTTGGGTTTTGCCAGATTATGATTTATGCCGTGAACTTGAGTTTACAGGGAATTGAATTAAGGGACAATACACGCTCATTTTAGCAGCAAATGTGGGGAGAAAAGTTTCAGGCCAGTCACGTTGACTTTTCTTCTATTGTCTTTGAAAGGAGAGGGATGATAGACATAGCTCCCCTTCCTTTTTCACCTATCCACTGATCGAAGACCGCTGTTTAATAAAAAGGTTTTTTAACTCCTGAGTGCTTTAATTGCCAGGAACAGGCACGTGACAGATTTTTGTAAGTTTTACAAGATAGATAAATAACTATTGTTCAACACCCAAATATACACATCTACACACACGTCTACACACACCAGTACACACATACACCCACACAGCCACACACACCCACACCCATACACACATCTACACGCACACGTCTACACACACACGTCCACACGCACACACACCCACATATGCACACACGTCTACATACACACACACATACACACTCACTCACATCTACACACATGTCTACATACACACACACACAAAAACAGGTCTACACACACGGCTACATTCCCTCACACACACTCACACCCACATGTCTACACACACACAAACACACACACATCTACACACACACACATATATGTCTACACACATGAACACGCACGTGCATGCACACACACGCACGCACACATACACACACACTCCCTGTCAGGAAAACATTGCAATTATAAAGTAGCATATGTTTGTATTTTATTTTTTCAAAAGTTCTTTGTTACACTTGCTTTCCCTGGGGTGAAGATTTGAAATGTTGTAGGCCTGTAATCCTTGGTATGGTTCCTCAGGTAAAGATTTCAAGGCCACTTGAGTCTCTGCCTACATGTGGCTTAAGAACAGGTATTCTTAGGCAGGGTTTTTTTTTCTTCACTGTCATAGATGTTTCTGCCTGTCTGACTAGAATATACCTTATTAAAACCCTTATCAGAAACCTTGAGCGGGATTTTCTCATCCCACCAGTGACAGACGTTGTTACGGGTGGGACAAGAAAATTTGGAGTGGCCAAAAGTCAATTGATTTTTGGCCAGTCTCCAGATTTTTGCATCCTGCCTGTGATGATGCCTGCTGCTGGTGGGATCGGAAAATCCTGACCCTTGTTTTTGTCATGTGACCAGAGCATCTCTTCCCATTGTCGTCATAAATAGCTTCTGATGGTTAAGCCATTGTCAGACAATGGAGTCTGGATACCACTCATCCACATATCATCATGATAAAACAGAGCTTTTCACACCCAGTGGATCTGGATTTCAAGTTTGGAGTCACAGAGTTTAGAACAACAGTACTGTAAACCCAGACTTCTTAATTAGTTGGAGAAATGTAGCTATTATTATAGGAAGGATCATTTGCATTTTAACAACTTTGCCAAGGCTTGTCCAGGCATGAAAATTAGCTCAGTGTTCTTACACTTCCATGTGTTGGCAAGAAAAAAGGGTCACCTGACCTCTCAACTCCTCTTTGTGTTACAGGAACGTGTCTATTTCGGGTTTATACTATGTAAGTTCGTATTTATAGTTCATTAGTATGTGTTGTGTGAGCATGGCACTCTCTGCACAGATACTGCTTGCCCTGCTGAGTGTTTTCAACATTTTTAGTTTCCAATTTAGATTTCCAGCAACCGTAATATTTTTCTTTTGTCAAAACTCAGTTTACGCTGGGCCACAATGGTTTTCCTACCTCTGACCAATGGAATTTCAGTTCTCAGAAGTGAAAAGACATTTTCATTATCAACATCCAGTCTCCTGTTTCTAATTCATTTCTTATATATTACATTTAATATAGTTTCTTTTTTAATTTGAAAAATGCTTACTGGACTTTTCTTCTCTCTTGTGTAGAATCCTTTATTTCAAGATTAACATCATGTGATATGAGCATAATACAAGTACTATGATGATGGTACTCAGAATAGACCTATAGACAGTCTGATATTAAGATGATTGTTACAAGTATTTCTGTGCACACTACAAGGGTACCGTTTTATGGATATGATGTGTCGCAGAAAAAGTTCACCACTGTTGAAATGATAATACAAGAGTAGAAAAGTTCTGAAGCTAATCGAATGATTCTGACCATAAGAAATTAATAACAAACAAAATAGTAAATATTACACTCCCACTAACTTCATGAACAATGATGCTTTTTCCTTAAGTCTTGCAAGATAATTCAGTCCATATATCAACACGGGAAGCCATAATCATCACCATGGAAGCAGCCTTTTTGGCAAGGAATCAGTCAATCTTGGCAGGAAAGATTCACTGGCATTAAAAAGACAATATCCTTTCTGTTGAACTGAACCAACAGGATTTATAAAGTGAAAACAGGTCAGAGCTAAACAGCATCTTCCAGCATTGTCAGAAAGTTTGAAGGAGAGATCAAGCCTAATTAAAGCTAATAGGCCACTTACCATTCTACTCCATTTGTGTCTCCAACCATCTGTTTGACATCAATGGTGCCAGAAACGTCAGGCAAAATAGCTTGCTTCCTTGAAGATTAGGGCATAATCATATAAGTATTGTTTTTGGGTGTTTTTGGTGCAATTCTTGTCAGGGTTCCCTGCTGCATACGTTGCTGTGGTAAAGAGTTTCCTGTTGTAAGCATTACTGTGGTGAGGGCTCTCATGATATACACATTTCTACGGTCAGTAGCTTCCTGTTGTAAATGCAGTTGTGGTCAGGGGTTCCTGTCGGGGTAAAGGAATTTCTATAGTCAATTTTGGTATGGTCAAAGGTTTCTTCTTGACATCTCGTTGTAATTTTTGCTATGAGTGGGGACTTCTTATTGTAAACAACATTGCCACAGATTTCATTGATTATTTTAAATATTGATTTAGTTAGTAGTGATCACCAAAAGATAATGAAACAATAAGTGCATTCACATTTAAACATAAGTTGAAGCTAAAGACACGTTATAGATTTTAATGCAGAATGATGAAATGTTCAGTAAAATGGATGTGCAATCTTTTATTTAATGGTGAATTTAAAGTGCCTTCTTACTTTTGATTACAGTATAGTGCAGACATTGGAGTGTGGAACCAGTGAAGCATTTACAAAAGAAAGAAGTGCATCATTTTTTGTTCAACTGTGATTTATTCTGTTGACTTGCATCTGTATAGCGCCTTTCACAACCTCAGCTTCTCGCAAAGTGTTTTACAGCCAATTAAGTTCAATTAACTATAGTCACAATTCTAATGTAGAAAACATGGCAGGCAATTTGTGGAACAGCAAAGCCCCACTAACATTAATGAAGTAACGACCAGATAATCTGCTTTATTAATGCCGTTTACTGATTTCTCCACTCTTTTACATCCACTTGAGGGTTTATAATCCCAGCTGGAAAAGTAACATCTCCAACAGAGCAGCACTCCCAGTAATAGGTGGAGATAACCAAAAGATGTCATAGACAAAAGGACAAAGAGGTGTTGAAGGTGGTGATATCTAAGGAATGTGATAATAGGTGACATTAAGGGTAGAAAGCAGGACGAGCAAGGTACAGATAGCCCTAATGGGGGTGGGGTGGGGGGAAGGGATCAAAATAGGCTAAAAGGTAGAGATAAAACAATGGACGGAAATACATTTAAAAATAATGGAAATAGGTGGGAAAAGAAACATCTATATAAATTATTGGAAAAAAGGGGGATCAGAAAGGGGGTGGGGTTGGAGGAGAGAGTTCATGATCTAAAATTGTTGAACTCAATATTCAGTCCGGAAGGCTGTAAAGTGCCTAGTCGGAAGATGAGGTGCTGTTCCTCCAGTTTGCGTTGAGCTTCACTGGAACAATGCAGCAGGCCAAGGACAAACATGTGGGCATGAGAGCAGGATGGAGTGTTGCATGACCCAGACCTCCCTGTCGCTTGCCATTTCAACACTCCACCCAGCTCTCATCACTGGCCTCTATCCAGCTCTACCTGTCCCACCCCCACCCCCCTTAAACCAGCTTATATTTCACCTCTTTTCTAATTTTCCTTAGTTCTGTTGAAGAGTCATACGGACTCGAAACGTTAACTGTGTTCCTCTCCGCAGATACTGCCAGACCTGCTGAGTTTTTCCAGCTATTTTTGTTTTCTATAATATATAGCACTGCATTGTTCAGGTTTATAAAAATTCAATGTTGGCCATCAATTAATATTGGAGGATTTCCATTTTTATATGGAGTCTATGGCCTTTCACACATCTTCTGATTGCGTGAATTAGTCTTCCTAATTGGTAAATATCCACTTAAGATTTTTGGGCATGTAGGTGGGAGAAAGTGCAGGAGTATGATAAAATTCACTTTGAAAAGTCCGGTTCTGCCTCCCTGAGAAAATCATTGTGCAACGCCCGGGCTGCTCAGCACGATGTTTCTAAGGTTAAGCACTAAAACCAGATGTATCGTTGTTTATCTGAGCTTATTCTATTCATGGAACCCCACTTCTGAATACAGCACCACAACTTGGCCCAATGCCCTAGGGGAGGGAGGAGAAAATTGGCCAGGATTCCCTCTCCTGATTGTTATTCAGTCACCCCTTGCTGGAAGTATGCATGTGTGGACGTGTGAATTGAGCTCAGCTGTGGCTTGTTCTGCAGTCAAATAGACTGCAAACAACTAACTGTCTCGGCTGAACAATGGCTGCTCACGGGAAATACAAGGAGGTGACCAGTATCCATAAGACTGCATCCAATCAAGAGATCAATGCCGTCAGGAGAGGAAAACGACTACGGCAAAACTAACTGAGAAATTGGCACAAAAAAACATCCAATTTCACTCGTAATTTGGACAGTTTCCTGAGTTTGAAATTAAGACATTCTGTTGACTAGCAAAGAGGCACCTGAGCCAATATTATACATAAACCGTAAGTGCTTGATGTGACATGGAAGTGACCAAAATGAAATTGTTTCATCCTTTAAGTTCCTCCCTACGGTGGAAAAAAAATCACCCATATATATATTTATAATTTGTAATATTTTGTTCTTGAGAAGAGAAAAGCTTTATTCAATACCTCATGGGAAGTTACTGTTTAAAAAAACACTTTGGAAGTTAGACAGAGATGTTGGAGATATAATCATTTCAATAGGACTTGTTTTCAAAATTCCCAATTCTCCTGGGAACAGTGTGTGCATGTGTAGCTTGAAATATCCTAAGAGTTGCCTTGTGATTACAGTACAGGTTAGGGGTTATATGTGGAATGGGAAAAATTCCAGAGTGGAAGAAGCCTTGCATTCTATCAATTGTCCTGTTTTACCATTATTATAATACAGGATAAGCAAGTAGGACAGTTCTGTTGAGCTTTGTGATACTGTGGTTTTATTCCAAAACTCTTGATATGCTTAAGATGTAGCATAGATTAAAGATGCATAGTACACAAGGTCCTCATTATAATGTTCTGTGACAAATCATGACTGCAGAATTATTATACATCATTCATACTCTCAAATGGTGACTAATTTCTTTATACCACCCTTTCTGAATGGATTCTAAAGGATAACCTTAGAAAGAGATTTTATTCTAGTGTGTCAGCACTGCACCAAGCGTTTCATTGCAATCAACTGAATATTTAATTGTCCAATAATCTGTCACACATTCTCTCAAGAAATGAAAAATTGCCACTTCTCAGAACAGGATAGTGGCACCTTCTCACTTTGCGTGAATTACAACTAAGGCTGCTGTTGGCACCTATGGAGATATCACAATTCACAAACTGATCCTAATTTGCTATTAATTTTCAATCTTGCTCACAGAATCACAGAATGCAAACAAAAGCATGCCCTAAAGGCAGATAGAGAGGGGTCTCTTTTCAGAGTTAAAACAGGGGTTGACAGATTAGTCTTGGGCAAGAATATTAAGGGCAGGTTTTTCCGGTTGGCGAGTAGGGGCAGGGCCTGCTCGCCGACGCGTAAAATGAGGCGGGGATACGTTGGGCGTGCGTCCCGGCGTCACCCTACATCATTCAGATTTTCAGTTTGGTGGGCACGAATTGGCTGCGCATCCACTGAACTGTCACGGCCTATTAAGGCCATTAAAAAAATAATTAATCTGATTGACAGATGGCCGTCCAACCTTAAGGTTGGCAGTCAGGCTGGGAGCCCAGGCAAGCCTCGGAAAAAGCGTAAAACCTCATCCACAGGCGGGATGAGGTTTCATGAGGGTTTTAAAATTTTTATCAAGTGTTTAAATAAAAGTTATGGACTTGTCCAAACTCCTGTGACAGTGTCACATGAGGGGACAAGGCAGGGAAATTTTTTTATTACCCTTATGTCAGCTTTTGAATCAGAGCCGATCTCCCTGAGGTAGCACTTTGCCTCAGGGAGACCTGTGCGCTCTTTCGTGCCGCACAGGGAGTGCATAGCACTTCCTGGTGGACGTCACGCCGGGCAGGCCTTAATTGGCCCGCCCACGTAAAATGGTGGCGCACCCCCGACTGGGTGCGCCGATCAGAGGCCCGCCCACCGGAGCCTGCTCCCACACATCCCCCCGACGGGAGGGAAAATGTTGCCCTTAGAGTTACGGAGCCAAGGCAGACAAGCAGAATTAAGATACAGACCAACCATAATCTAATTGAATGCTGGAACAGGCTTGAGGGGCTAAATGGCCAATACCTGTTCCTACTTGTGTTCCTGTGTTCCTATGTTCCAATGTTGCAGTTGAGGTGTATTGATGTAGTAGTGGGATCTAACCTAGAGTGGGACATATTGACGCTGGTTTCCCAGATAGGCCAGTGTTCCATATTTCAGTGTCATTAGCATCTCTCACCTTCATTAGCATAAACACAGCCCCTTTTTTGTTAGAAAATGCATAACAGTGCCATGAAAAAGTTACAAAACCTGGAATTCTGAAGTGAAAACAATAATTCTGGAAAGTTATAGCAGATCAGTATGAATCTCAGGCCTGAATTTTTCCTGCGTTGGGCGGGCTCGGCGGGAGCGAGTGGGGGCGGTTGCGGAGCTGACCACCGCCCGTGACCACCGCCCGTGACCACCGCCCGTGATCACCGTCCGTGACTACCGCCCGTGATCGGCTCTGCACCACTATTTTACGCGGGCGGGCCAATTAAAGCCCGTCCAGCGGTAATACGCAAGCATTAACGCGCTACTTGTGCGGGCAGGGGGAGGAGGGAGAGTCAGGTCCAGCACTCTTTCACGCATGCACATGAAATAGCGCTTCAATCTTGCCTCAGGGAGATTGAAGCGATTTTGAAACAAATAAATAATTGGAATAAAAATATAATGAAACATGTCCCCTCATGTGACTGTGTCACATAAGATGGGACATGTTTTTATATTTCAGAAAATTTTTAAATTCAATTTGTTAAAGCTTTAGGAAACCTCATCCCGCTCGTGGATGAGGTTCCCTGAAAAACGTAAAGGCCGCTTGGCCTTTTCGCCTGCCCACCAACCGTTAGGTTGGACGGGCAGCGTAAATTTGAAATTAATTAGTTCCGTAATGGCCTTAATAGGTCTTGTAATTATCAGCGGGTGCGCAGCTGACTCTGGCGCACGCCCGCCAAACGAAACATTGCGAGACAGCGCGATGACGTTGGGACACACGTCCGACATCATCACGCGTCATTTTACGCGCCGGTGTGTCAGGTCTGCCCCCGCATGTTGACTGAAAAACCCTGGCCTCAGAGAAAGGTACATAATTAGTGACACTTTTCCACAAAAATCATGAAAGTTCACACCTGAAGCCTTCATTTATCTTTTCTTTTTTAGAGACAAACTGACCTGCTTTTCAGTTTCAGTATTTTTCAAGTTTTATTATAGTAACAGGAATTGCTGACAGTATTAGTTTCTTTGCCCTTCACTCAAGTCTGTTCTCACCAGAACTAATGCAGAGGGAACCTGGGGAAACCCATATGTTTATAGTTCATACTCATTCCCACCGCTACACTGGTCTTCATTATTGTCAACTGTGAACCGCACGGCATCAATAGTTGCACACAGGCAACCAATCCAATAAATCAGTAAGAGAAAACATTGTGACCGGTTCAGTGGCCAGAACTTTGATCCCTTTAATGCTGATCTTAAAACTAGAGCTAGGCCACTGATGTCAGGAAGCACTTCTTCACACCAAGACTAGCGGAAGTCTAGAACTCTCTCCCCAAAGTAGCTGTTCAGGCTGGGGAGCCTATTGGAAACTTAAAAAAACATTTATGGAACCAAGGCCCGAGTTGAGACACAGATCAAC
The DNA here is from genome assembly GCF_964194155.1 of Cetorhinus maximus. Lineage (NCBI taxonomy): Eukaryota > Metazoa > Chordata > Chondrichthyes > Lamniformes > Cetorhinidae > Cetorhinus > Cetorhinus maximus. The sequence goes on along the minus strand of NC_135894.1, from coordinate 78,475,056 downwards.
CATGATCCAACTGAATGGCATGACAGGGTCCAAAGACTTGATTGACCTACTTCCATTCCTTTGGTTCAGAGCGTATGGAGATAACTATTTTCAGCTAGCCTTAGTAGACACTTGCTTGGATGCTAATCCAATCATTAAAAGTGGAGCAACTTGGGTCTTAAATGCTGGTGCATTCAAGGGGTTCCCTTGTCATGATCCAATAAAAACAAAGATAAGGGATGAAGTACAAATGGCTACACTACATTTCATTGGCTATAAAATACTTAGGGATATCTTGAGGTTGCAAAAGTTATTATATAAATGCAAGTCCTTCTTCCTCTAGATGTAAATTGTAATGGGAGAAGTTTAGATTGAGCGTGCACACTGATACGGAACCCAAAAATGAGCTAGATTGGTGGTTCACATGGAAATGAAATTAAATATGTAATCTTGTCCATTATAATCAAAGGTTATTTATGCAGCAAACAAGTAACCTTCTTATTTGCAAGAGCCAAATAGTGAAATGCTGGAAATTTGAAATTAAAACATTTGAACATTTTTAATACTCAGTGGATCAGGAATATTACCCGTGGTGGGGGAGGTGTCGGGCAGCCCAGTCACCCCTGAGCCAACTTTTTATGTTTCTTTATTCTTTTATGGGACGTGGGCTTTGTTGGCAAGGCCAACATTTGTTGCCCATCCCTAATTGCCCTTGAGCTGAGCGGCTTGCGAGGCCATTTCAGAGGGCAGTTAAGAGTCAACTGCATTGCTGTGGGTCTGGAGTCACATGCAGGCCATTTGGGGTGAAGAGGGCAAATTTCTTTCCCTAAAGGACATTAGTGAACCAGATGGGTTTTTACGACAATCAATGATAGTTGTCATGGTCACCATTTACCGAGACTGCCTTTATATTCTAGGTTTATTATTTGAATTTATGGGATTTAAACCCCTACCCTGTGAGCATCAGCCTGGATCTCTGGATTACTAGTCCAGTGACATTACCACTATGCCACCATCTCGCTGAGGCACTTAAGTGGCCAATTAATGACTATTTAAGGACCTCCTCCCACTGCCACTGACATTTTACCCATTTATGCCCAACGACAGCCCTCCCCCAAGATAAGCCCCCCCACCACACCTGATGAGCTCAACTCCCCCAGCCCCCTTGCCAGGGCCGTCCGTCCTTGCCCTGGCGAAACCCCGAGTTACCTTTAAGTCCAAGCCCATGGCATCTCCTCTTTGAGAATTGCCTGTGGTTCCAGCAGTGGCCACTACTTCTGGTGGCACTGTTGGGACCGGAGAGTTGCCAGTCAATTGATAGGATTTCCTCCCCAATGGGGGAAGAAGTCTTGGTCTGAGCAAACTAACTGCCTGGCAGCTGTTAATTTACTACATAGCAAGCCGGCTAAACGGTGGCAAACTCTCCCCCAGATTTTATGCCAGGGGTGTCTGGGTGCTACCACTTCTGCATAAAATTGCAGCAAATGTTTTGTACAATGACCTTTCATCAGAATATTTTTATTTGGATTATCCACATTATTCCACTTTTGACTAATACAACTACGATGTTAGACCAAACCAATATATATGAAAAATTGGCAGGAATCTATAAAGGTTATTGAACCAGAGACAATGGAATTTCCTGAACATGTTGTACGTCTTTTGGTTAACACCATTAGACAAGCATACCCCAATGAAGAACTGGACTTGGGATCAAAACCATAATCCAAAGATTGTATTATTTAGAGAGTGCATCATCACCAGAAATTTATCATGTACATATTAATTCAATCCTTATCATTCCCTAGTCAGTTGCCTCAAAATTTACAATTATCCAAGTCCCTTCAATGATTCTAGAAGCTAACTCACTTTTATTTGAAGAAAATAGATCATCCCTTTCACTCAATATCACCAAACTTTATAAAGCAGAAGGGAAAAAAAAACAGTTAAAAATTTTCAAATCCCAGGGCAGCATTTTCCCCTCGTCGGGGGGGGGGGAAGTGCGAGAGCGGGCGTGGGCAGGCGGCCCTCTGATCGGCGCCCCTGATCGGGAGCGTGCCACCATTTTTTGTGGGCAGGTCAATTGCACTATGCACTTCTTGTGTGGGCGGTTGGTGGGGGGGGGGGGGGGGGGAGAGATGGCAAATGCAGAAGTGCGCTCCTTTGCACATGCGCGTGCAGGAGCGCTCCAATCTCCCTGAGCCTAAGTGCTGCCTCAGGGCTCTCAAAGTGAAAAAGTTATTATGTGGAAAATTTAATTTACCATTCATGTCCCCTCATGTGACAATGTCACATGAGTTGGGACATGGACATAACTTTAAGTAAAAGTGAACCTTAATTTTTAAATTCAGTCATGAAACCTCAAACCGCCCATGGATGAGATTTCATGCCTAGTCAGGTGGCCGCCAGTGCTCCCGACCTGCCCGCTAACCTTAAGGTTGGACGGGCAGGTCCACTAATTGGTTTAATTGCTTTTTGAATGGCCTCAATAGGCCTTTGACAGGTCGGCGGATGCACAGCTGACTCGGCTGTGTGCCCGCCGACCTGAAAATAGAAATGAAGCGGGATGACGTCGGGAGTTCCGCCTGACATCATTCTGCATCATTTTACGCATCGGCAAGTGGGCCCCGCCCCCGCTCGCCGACGGGAAAATTCTTCCCCCAGTAAAAATCAGCAACACTGGCACAAGTAATGCTGGAGATCCATTTTAAGGTATAGAAGACCAGTTTGGACCAGTTTTACTAGTACCCTTCATTTCCAAATTTTACTGCCAAGGAAACTAAATATTGTTTCTTCACAATAACATGTGCTGATCAAAACTATCCTCATTGAATTGAATGATTTCTCTCATTCTGGTGTCGTGTAAACCTAACTAATTCATGTTAAGTTATGAATCTATCTTGGCTCTAATTTGTACATTCTTTTGTCCATAGCTAACTGTTACTGGCCAGGCTTTGTCCATCTATCAGAAGTAACATGCTGTTTTTTTCCTTTTTTTATTCATTATCAGTTGAAAATCAATGATATAAAGGAATAAGAAAAAACATTTTAGCCTATCTAATCCATTTCTCACACAGATCAGCTTTCATGAATTTTTTTCTATTCATTCATTGGATGCAGGCATCACTGACTAGGCCAACATTTATTGCCCATCCCTAATTGCCCTTGTCCAGAGGGCATTTATGAGTCAACCACATTGCTGTGGGTCTGGAGTCACATGTAGACCAGACCAAGATTTCCTTCCCTAAAGGGCATTGCTGAACCAAACCATGAACAATCATTTCATGGTCATCAGTACATTTTTAATTCCAGAATTTTGCATTGAATTCTACCATGGCAGGATTCAAACCTAAGTCCCCAGTGCATTATGCTGGGTCCCTGGATTACTAGTCTAGCAGCAATACCGCTACACCATCGCCTCCCCTATTACCTTTCATGAATTATTACCTCAAATAAGAACAGAAAGTGATGGAAATACTCAGTAGGCCTGGCAACATCTGTGGACAGAGAAACAAGAGAGTGGGATTTTCCCACCCAAAGACTTTTGGCTGCTCTTCAAATTTTCTGGTCCCGCCCACAACGATGCCCGACACGGGCAGGAACAGAAAATCCTGGCAAAATTAATGTTTCGAGTCAAATATGGTCTCTTCTTCAGAGCTGTTTTTGCCTGTTTTTATTTCAGATTTCCAGCATCCGCAGTATTTTGCTTTTATGAACTTATACCTAACTTGGTTAAAAACTAGCAAGCAAACCAGTTAGAGCAACAAACACCATTTAGGAATGGCAATTCAGTTAATACTCTCTTGAAAGATTGTTATTAAATTGTAGGAAGCATGACAACATTTTTATTAAGAAGTTCCAACTCCATCCCATTTCCTTTATCACTGGGAAAAGATTAGACTAATTAAAAGAAAGTCCTTGTATCACATAGGAGATGTTATTAACTCTGGGCTGGCATTTTTGGTGGCTTTTTTGGCAAGTACAGTAGATAGATGTACTGCTTCCGATTCAGACTTAACTGGACAACTTGCATGTTCAGACATCACCTGACAATAGTCTTTGTCCCTTCATGTCAATCACAGTTTGCGCAAACATCGCCTGAAGTAAGAAAAGGCTATAATTAGCAACAAGAATAATTTCAACAAAATATTTTGAGTTATTCACAGCTCATGAGTTTCACATCTGAAATTCTACCCTGCTTTTCGTGATAAACACGTTAATCTTCGTTCTGGCTGGAAAGAGGGCAAAGCTGAACAGCAAACAAATGGCGAGGCCTGAGGAGATAGTCTGAATCATTCTTCTGTTCACAGCTTCTCAGTGGTGTGAAAACTCTTGGCTTTAACAGCTGTTCCTGGGTGTTAGAAATCAAGGGATGGATTGCTGACAGTTCAAGTCAGCAATTTTACTTAACATTAAAAAATAAAATTGAAAAATTGTATTTTCTGACAGAGGAAAAAAAATAATCATTTTTAATGAAAAAATATCAGTCAGGCTTCCTGTTTAACTGACAAATTAATTGGCAAGAAGTGAAGGCAGGTCCATATCTGGGGAAGATAATTCTATTCAAAATACGGTGTTGTATATTTACCCCTTTTCCCTTTGTTCTTTCTTGTGGGTCATCCATTCAGATTTTAAAGGCTAATAGAGCTCACATGCACACATCATGCACACTTTTACCAGTTAGCAGTTTTTTAAAAATCAGTTCATGTCTGCTATTTATCATCCTGTTTAATGACAAACACAAGCCTGTGCAATAAACTCGATTATGATCTCACTTTTAATCTCTTGCTACCTTTTGGGATATCAGGCAGAATAACATTTACCAGAATGTAAGACTGCCTGTAAATTAAGGGGCTGTCTAAGGTTTCTAACTGAACAGAGGGAATGAGGTTCAAAGAGATTATTTATCTCGTTCATATGTCAAAACATTTCCTCGCCACTTTGGTGTCATTTGGCAATTTCAGTGCTTCTATTGCTACTGTAAACGATCTTGCATTACAATTTTCAACTTTTAATTTTTTTGTGAATATTTAGAAAACTTTAAGCAGAAGCAAATCTGCTCCAAATGTTATGTGATCTCGATCTAGGAAAAAAGGGAGAAAAGCATCGTATACCTTTCATGATGTAGCCATGTAATATTGAGTAATTAGCATAATTTTGATAATTGGAACTTAATTAATACTTGCCGTATTGTATAATAATGTGTTCACCATTGCTAAAAAATATTTACCCCCATAACAGGTATATAAAATGTTGCATTCCCTAAATTTATTTTATCCTGTGAAAAAGTGAGGAATTTCTTGGAAACTTTCCCAGAAACTGAACTGAACTAGCCATATAAATACAAGGCCAGGTCAGAGGCTGGGAATTCTGCAGCAAGTAATTCACCTCCTGACTCTTCAAAGCCAGTCCACCATCTACAAGACACAAGTCAGGAGTGCAATCAAATAGTCTCCACGTGCCTAGATGAGTACAGTTCCAACACTCGAGGCTCAAAGACAAAGCAGCCCGCTTGATCAGCACCCCACCCACCACCTTAATTATTTACTCCTTCCACCAGTGGTGCACAGTGGCAGCCTTATCTACAACATGCATTGCAGCAACTTGCCAAAGCATCTGTGATAGCATCTTCCAAACCTGTGACTTCTACTACCTAGACAAACAAGGACAGAAGAAGTATGGAAACACCAACAACTGCAAGTTCCCCTCCAAGTTGTTTCAGAATTCTGCTTTGGAATTACTCCAACATCGATGGGTCAAAATCCTGGAACTCCATTTCTAACAGCACTCTGGGTGTACCAACACCACATGGACGGCAGCGGTTCAAGAAGGTGGCTCACCATCATCTCAACAAGGGCAATTAGGGATGGGTTATAATTGCTGGCCTAGCCAGCGGTGTTGAAATCCTAACAATGAATATTAAAAAAATCCACTGCATGATATCCGTTAGGAGCACATTTGGCACCCAACCATTATTTACTATATTGGGCAAGTTAAACCAATTGATATTTTGAATTGGAAAGGTAATGCTCTTTTTTTGCCACCAGCCAAATCAGGCAATCATAATGTCTTCAGATAAAAGCAAAATACTGCGGATGCTGGAAATCTGAAAAAAAACCCAAAAATTGCTGGAAAAACTCAGCAGGTCTGACAGCATCTGTGGAGATCCACAGATGCTGTCAGACCTGCTAAGTTTTTCCAGCGATTTTTGTTTTTGTTTCATAAAGTCTTCAGTTTTGATGATACATCATTATAAAACAAACGGGAAATGCTGAGCAACGACAGAGATAAAGTATCAAGGAAGCCAGGGCATGGCACTGGGCAGTACTGTCATGGAGTAACATTATTAGTTAATAGCAGTTACCAAATAACCTTGGCATGTCGCTGCAGGGCATTCTGTAAATAATGTGCACTTGCTGGTGATAGAGGGAATGGATATTGAGTCCAATGGTAGGGATGCTAAACAATTGAACTGCTCAATCTTGTATGGTGTTGTGCTTCCATCTATCCAGGCAAGTGGTCAGTATTCCACGAGATTCTGGACCACAGCCTTGCGAATGGCGAAGATGCTTTGAAGAGTCAAGAGATGAGCCATTCATCACAGAGTATCCAAACTTTGCCCTGCATTTCTTTTGCCACCTATGGTGTTTTTGTACGGTTGGTCTAATTAAGCTTCTGGTCAATAATAACCTTCAAGACATTAATAGCTGGGGACTAAGCAATGGTGATGTCTTACTGGTAACTTAATTCAAATATATCATTACTGAATTCAACAAATTTTGCATAAGTGTATTGCATGATTAGTGCCAGGATCAAAAGCAGGGAAAGCATACCCATTGCTGTGCATGATGTTCACAAAATTGTCCTGCTGAATATAAACAAGGTTCAGCCAGTGAAGGATGCTACTCAGTTCCCAGCCAATGTAGCTGTTAGATTCTTTTCCCCTGCTTTATCTTCCTTTCTTCTTTCGCATCTATATCTCCCCTTTCTCATCTTTATCCCATCCTCCCCACAATCTAGAGGCTTTTAAACAAGACATGTCATGTCAACTTAATCACTACTTCCTGATTTATTTTGTCTTTCGTCCTATTCTTTTCATTCTTGGCAATGTCCTGCAAGATAGGCCTTGGCCCTTCACCTTGTCTGAATAAAATACAAATGTGTAATCATACTTTTGTGGCATCATTACATTTCCTTTGATTATCATTCATGGATTTCCTGGAGCACAAGAATAACATTAATCCTGAACAGAGTTATTGATATTCCATTTACTGGGTATTTTGCTTTAGGGACATGATTAGTAACAACCAGTGGACAAAGGCGGTATGTTCCATTCTTTACAGATGTCATCTTTGCTGGCAAGCAGAGATAAAAGTGTTCTGAGAACCATCCGAAGCCCTGAAACGCATTTACTTCCCTGTGCTTTCTTTAAGTTAGCACATTTTCCCATGATATCGCTCTCCGTGGTGCAAGGCAGGGCAAGGGAGAGCTGCTGAGTATCAATGTGCGGCAGGGAGATGGGGTCAGCTGCAGGGAAAGCCTTTCACAAACAGTGCCTGAACTCTATTACTGATGCAAATCCACTCTGTAAGTGACAATTGTTTCAAGGATATAATGGATCCTAAGGAATTCCTCCCGAGCTCAGCAGACCCTTTTCACTGATTGCCCTTTGTCTGCATCTTAGCAAATTCTCCAGGCTGTTTAAACTCTCTCCATTGTCCAATGGCTTCATTGATTTCTCTCCCTGCCACCAGCGCACAATGCTGTGATATGAACATCTTTGTTACTGCTTTTGTACTGTATATCAGAGTAATGTTTCAGCAGATGGAAGCCTGGCTCCAAGGGGAAGGACCTGTACTACATGGTGCAGGATGAATTGCAGGATTTACATATCATTTTTTTTTTTAGCTATCCCTGAGTGCTTCTATCTCAAAGGATGTTTTCAGTAGAAAGTGACAGAAAAAGGAAGAGATTTAGATGCTCTTTGACAACTTAATAAACTAGCAACTGGATTTTTTTTTTAAGTAAAATTGAAACATGCTGGAGATGCTGCACTAATCTTGTGAGTAGAATTATAGCCACAACTTTTGAACTGGAGCTTTGAGCAACGGTCCAGACCTGTGGGCACTTCCTTCAAATCAAATACAGGGTGATGTTATAATGACATTTCTGTAATTGTCTAGATAGTGCTAGTAAAGTAGACACCCACTGTTACAGATCCTGTTTATATAGGCAGTCTCTTTCCCCCTTTGAAAGGTTTTTACTTAATTCACAAAGCTAAGTTTTTGATTGTAACTTTAAGATCTTTAGCATCTAAAATAGGTAAAGTTAACCTGATTTGAACTTGGAGCTTAACGTGCGTTCACAACACAAAGAAGACAGTTCAGCAAAGGGAGATTTGTAGCAGACTTCGAGAGACATACGCTGGGACCTTCCACTCTAGTTTGTGGTGGGCGTCATAGTGGATGCGAGTGGAAAATATCGGGAGATCGCAAAAATCAGTTTCACGTCGTTGTAAAACCAGTTTGCGATCGTCCGCTCCAACCGTTGATGGTGGGCCGCATTTCCCGCCACCACGTGTCAGGAAGCTAGAATCTTATTATAAGCCACGCTCGCCAGAATCATCCCCCAATATTGGGTCATGAGCTCAAGTTGGCTTGATTTCACACCGATATGTTTCTACATGACCAGCGTGCACCTGGCGAGCTGCACTTCGCTCGGGACTTCAAAGTTTATTTGCCTATCTTGCTTTGAGCAGCACTCAAGGTCATCAGTGCCAGGCTTTGCAGGCATCACCACGTCGCTTTTAAAAGGGCTCACGGGCAAGTCTCTACCTACCAGACCAGCCATAGGGCTGGGGTGGCTTTTCAATGGCTGCAGGGCTAGGGCTTGCTTGCAGAAGGGGGAGAAGTGGCCCCAGGAAAGGGAAGAGGCTGCAGGGTTGAGGGCTATACTGGGGAAGGAGGGTATCCCAGAGTGTGTGAATACACATGTTGATCTGTGCAAGTGGCCTCAAGAGGGTGAGGGCTGAGGAGGCAGTCTCCAGAGAAGATGAGGCCAAATGGAGATGGGAAGGCATGTGTGACAGAGTGAGTGGTGATGTCCTTTGAGCTGGCAGTGAGTGAGATGCCAGTGAATGTGTGATGGGCTTGTGTGTGAGTTTAGAGTGACGAGATGGTTGCCCTACCCTGGCAGCTTGGATGAGATCATTCATTCTGTTTCTGCATTGGATGGCCAACCTCTTCTGTGTAGCGTTGGCACTGACCACCACTGCCACCATCTTCCAAGCCGGAGTGGTGAGATTGCTGGACCCCCTGCAGCCAGAACAGGGGTGGAGGACATCACGGTTGGGCCTCCAGAAGGCAATCCAGTGACAGGTCACTGAACTCTTCTTGGTTTTCACTGGAGTAGTCCTGGGCTGCAAGCATTGAGAACTGTGTGCGCAGCTGCAGTTTAGATATGGCACTCAGAGTGAGGAAACGGTGAAGTAATGGCGTGGCGGGTGATTGAGAGGCCATTCGCCAGTGGGATGGCATTTTCCTGTGGCTGTATACTTAATGAGGCAGAAAGTGGACGATATGGCGCGAAAACCCACCATTGCAGTCGGCGGGTAAAACATCGTTTTTCATGCACCCTACTGTACTTTGTGCAAATCTGGGACGATTTCTCCCATAGGGACTGTAAAGAGCCAGTGGATTCGGCAGAGGGGCATAAATTGGCATGGAAAGTATGAGGGGCTATGGGGGGGTGGGTGGGAAGCATGGGGTGGCATGGAGGGCATGACGGGCCATGGAGGGTGTGTGTGGGGCATAAGGAGGCATGGAGTGTATAAAGGGCCATGGGTGGATGGATGGGGGACATGATGTGGAATGGAGAGTGTGAAGGCCATGGGTTTGAGTGAAGGGCATGGGTTAGCATGGATGGGACGCTGGGACTGTGTGGGGGATGAGGGGGTGTAAGGGGTGGGCGCCGGAAGGCTGTTTTATGTTTTATTGGGTTTATTTTAAAACTTCAGTGCTGCCTTTTCTGCACTGGAGTGCAGCTTTGGATTGCATTAGAGTGCCTAAGTTGGAGTTTGGTGAGAGGTGATTTCGGTGAAGAGGGAAGGAGGGGTCCTTTCTTTTCCTACCTTTCCTCAGCAAGAAGAGTGGTGGCCTTGGTAAGTAGGACCTGGTAAGTATTTCTTCTGTCCTTAATATTCTCTAAACTAGAGGAAGTAAAAATAAAGGGAGTAATTTAAGGGTAAGTCATGGTAGGGCAGCTCGGCCAAGTGGAATTCTCCTCCTATGTGATGTGGACACTTCCAGTGTCCAGGGCGACCACGTGTACAGGAAGTGTCTCCAGCTGCAGCTACTTGAAGTCCACATTTAAGAGCTGGAGCTCCAGCTAGGGTCACTCTGGAGCATCTGCAAGGATGAGATCTTCGTAAATAGCACGTACAGTGAGGTAGTCACGCTGCAGATAAAGAGTGCACATGCAGAAAGGGAATGGGTGACCACAGACAGAGTAATCGCACTAGGCAGGAGTCCCCTGGGCCCATCTCTCTCTCTCTCTCTCTCACAGATTTTCCATTTTAGATACTGCTGGAGGAGGTGGTTTCTCAGGGGAATGCAGCAAGAGCCAAGTCCTTGGCATGAGTGGCTCAGCCCCACGGGGGGAGAAAGAAGAGTGGGAGAGCAATAGTGATAGGGGATTCTAAGGGGAACAGATCGACGTTTCTGTGGCCACAGGCATGACTCCAGGATGGTATGTTGCCTCCCTGATGCCAGGGTCAAGGATGTCACTGAGCAACTGCAGGACATTCTGAAGGGGGAGGGTGAACAGTCAGAGGTCTGAAAGCAGAATATAGAGAGCTAGGAAATAAATTAAGAAGCAGGACCTCAAAGGTAGTAATCTCAGGATTGCTCCCAGTGCCACGTGCTAGTGAGATCAGGATTAGAAGAATAAACCAGATGAATGTGTGGCTGGAGAGATGGAGTAGGAGGAAGAGATTTAGATTCCTGAGGCATTGGGAATGATTCTGTGGAAGATGGGACCTGTTCAAGCTGGACGGTTTGCACCCCAGCAGGACTGGGACCAATATCCTCACAGGGGTATTCGCTAGTAGTGTGGGGGAGGATTTAAGCTAGAGTGGCAGGCGGGTGGGAACCTGAGTGGGGATTTACAGGAGAGGGAAACAAAGATAGGAATGAAAGACAGAAAAGTAGAAAACAAAAGTGGAAGGCAAAGTAAACAAGGACTTGCAACAAACAGGGCCATAGTACCAAAAATGATGTGTAAAACTTTAAAAAGACAAGTCTAAAGCCACTGTTTCTGAATGCATGTAACATTCACAATAAGGTAGATGAATTAACAGCACAAATACATCTGAACGGGTACAATATGATTGAGATTATGGAGGCATGGCTGCAGGGTGACCAAGGCTGGGAGCTGAATATCCAAAGGTACTCAATATTTAGAAAGGGCAGGCAAAAAAGAAAAGGACACGGGGTGGCATTGTTAGTTAAGGATGAAATCAGTGCAATAGTGAGAGAGGATATTGGCTCAGAAAATCAAGATATAGAATCAGCCAGGGTGGAGCTAAGAATCAACAAGGGGCAGAAAACGTTAGTGGGAGTTGCCTATAGACCTTCAAAAAGTAGTGGTAAGGTAGGGGACGTCATCAAACAGGAAATTAAAGATGCATGTGACAAGGGTGCTGCAGTAATCATGGGGGACTTTAATCTACATATAGACTAGGCAAACCAAATTAGCAACAATACTTTGGATGATGAATTCCTGGAGTGTGTACGAGATGGTATTTTTAGACCAGTATGTCAAGGAACCAACTAGGGAACAGGCTATTCTAGATCTGGCATTGTGCAATGAGAAGGGATTAATTAATAATCTTTTTGTGCGGGGTCCTTTGGGGAACAGTGACCACAACATGATATATTCATCATTAGGATGGAAAGTAAAGTAGTCCAATCTGAAACTGGGGTCCTAAATCTAAACAAAGGAAACTACAAAGATTTGAGGCATAAGTTGACTAAGATAGATTGGGGAACTTCATTAAAAAGCTTGATGGTGGATAGGCAATGGCCAATATTCAAGGAACAAATGTACACATTACAACAATTATAAAAGAAATTAAGCATGGTATTAGATCCAAAGAGAAGTCATATAAAGTTGCTAGAAAAGTAGCAAACCTGAGGATTGGGAAACAGTTTAGAATTCAGCAAAGAAGGACCAAGAGATTGATTAAGAGGGAAAAAATATAGTATGATAGTAAACTTGCAAGGAACATAAACATGTACTGTAAAAGCTTATATAAGTATGTAAAAAGAATAAAATTAGTGAAGACAAATGTAGGTCCCTTACAATCCGAAATGGGAGAATTTATAACTGAGGACAAGGAAATGGCAGTGCAATTAAACAATTACATTAGTTCTGTGTTCATGGTGGAAGATACAAATAACTTGCCAGAAATACTAGGGAACCAAGGATTTAGTGAGAAGGAGGAATTGAAGGAAATTAGTGTTACTAAAAAAAACACCGCTGGGGAAATTAATGGGACTGAAAGCAGATAAATCCCCAGGACCTGATAATCTACATCCCAGGGTACGAAAGGAAGTGGCTATGGAAATAATAGATGTGTTAGTTGTCATCTTCCAAAATTCTATAGATTCTGGAACAGTCCCGGCAGACTGGAAGATGGCAAATGTAACCCCACTATTTTAAAAAGCAAGTAGGGTGAAAATAATGAATTGCAGACTGGTTAGCCTAACAGCAGTAATGGAGAAAATGCTAGAGTCTATTATAAATGATGTGAGAATAGGACACTTAGAAAACATCAACAGGATTAGACAAAGTCAATATGGATTTATGAAAGAGAAATCATGCTTGACAAACCTACTGGAGTTTTTTGAGGATGTAATAGAAGAATAGAGGGAGAACCAGTAGATGTGGTGTATTTGGATTTTCAGAAAGTTTTTGATGAAGTCCCACATAAGAGACTAGTGTGCAAAACTAAAGCACTTGGGATTGGGGTAATATATTGACATGGACTGAGAATTGGTTAACAGACAGGAAACAGAGTAGGAATTGAATACAAAAGTAGGGAGGTTATGCTTCAGTTATACAGGGCACTAGTGAGACCACATTTGAAGTAGTTTGTACAGTATTGGTCAGCTTATGTAGGGATGTAAATGTGTTGGAAACAGTTCAGAGAAGGTTTACAAGACTAAAACTTGGAATGGGTGGGTTGTCTTATGAGAAAAGGTTGGACAGACTAGGCTTGTATCCAGTGGAGCTTAGAAAACTAAGAGGTGGCTTGGTGACTTAGATGGGTTGCACCCCAGCAGGACCAAGGCCAATATCCTCGCAGGGGTATTTGCTAGTACTTTGGGGGAGGGTTTAAACTAGAGTGGCAGGGGGGTGAGGTCTGTGCTCCCGTCCTGGGAGTGAAAATCCAGACCTTAGTCCTTTGTGCGTGTAAGAAGACAGACCTTCACATTGACACATACTTCACGCTCAAAGGTGGTTTGATTTTGTAATCGTTTTCTTAAGCCTGGTACAGAGTAGGACATTTCTAGGTTCGATCTTGCTGAGTTGCCAATGTCAGCTGGGGCAGTAGTTGAGGGTGGGATAATTGGTGGTAACTGGAGTACAGAGGGAGGAATATTAGTCAATGATGCCTTTTGGAAAGCTGTGCGTGTGAATGCTGGGTGGTGACAGGACAGCTGTGATGTTGTCAGGGGTAGCACTCACTTGAAAGGCTCACACATGAAAACTGGAGCATGAGTAAACCGTTAGAGGGTTTTGATCACAATTGGAAGCTACTCCAACAACACCTTCAGATCAGAAGGGAAAAAGGCTATAAGAAAGAATCAATTCAAGATCAGGGTATTCACCAATATTTTCTGGATTTGGCCATCATTAAATGAGCTGCTCTTTCCTTGTGAGGTTGTAGTATGCACAGTGGAATTTTTAGCAGCCAATCTTCTTTATCCTCTGCCACAAACTCTCCATCTCAACGTCGATTCCATTCTCCGCCCTGACCAGTGTCTCAGGATGAGCCAGGCTATTCACAATCTCAGGCACATATTTGACCCCAAGCTGCGCTCTGGCGTCCATACCTTCTACATTACAAAGGCCATCTACTTCCATCAGCAACATCATCCATTGTGGATGAATCAATTGGCATCCTGGCACTGGCAGATCACATCAAAGCCTCCCAGCCAGGTTATACAATTTGTTAAATCCCTGCTTAACCTACTGTCACCATAGTCTGGTTCTCATTGTCACCTTGGGTTCTTCACCTCCTCCACAGATACCATTTCCTCATTCAAACATTCTCCTCTTCGACCATTCCAGCTTGCGCAGTCTTTGTTGTCTACAGCCCTTCCAAGATCCTACTAACACTTACTAAGTTATTGCCTTAGTGATTTCAGCCTCCTCCTTAAATCCCTGATAATTTCCCTCTGATTTCTAAGCTTTTCTTTCCTCCCTTAATCATTACATAAGACTCCCTCACACTGTATCCCTCACCCTCACCATATCACAGTCTCAATCAGTGATATAACTATCTCTGATCACCTAGTGTACAGTTCTGGGCGCCACACTATAGGAAGGATGTAAATGCATTAGAGAGAGCGCAGAAGAGGTTTACAAACACGGTTCCAGGGATGAGAAACTTCAGTTATGAAGATAGGTTAGAGAAGTTGGGTCTGTTCTCCTTGGAGAGGAGAAGGCTAAGAGGAGATTTGATAGAGATGTTCAAAATCATGAGGGGGCTGGACAGAGTAGACAGGGAGAAGCTGTGCTTATCTCCACAATCACCACACCCTCAACTTCTCTCTTTCCCTCCCCCCCGCCCCCCCCCACCTTAAACCAGCTTATATTTCACCCCTCTCCTAACTATGCTTCAGTTCTGCCGAAGGGCCGTGAAGGCTCGAAACGTTAACTGATTTCTTCTCCACCGATGCTGCCAGACCTGCTGAGTTTTCCAGGTAATTCTGTTTTTGTTTGGGAGAAGCTGTTCCCGCTCGTAAAAGGATCAAGAATGAGAGAGCACAGATTTAAAGTGATTTGCAAAAGAAGCAACTGTGATGTGAGAAAAAACTTTTTCACAAATCGAGTAGTTGTTATAAGAGTGAAGAAGAGAGTTATTCAGAACACATTAAGTGTTCATAAAATAACATCACTGGTGGCAATTGCTCTGGACTGCTTTCCAGAATATTTTGTTAGATACATACAAATATGCAGTTTGGTCTATCTGTGAAGACTCTAATCTACGTAACTCATATCTCTTGAATCTAATTGGATTCCTCTGTGTGCACCAAGGTTTTATAATAGCATTTTTTGGAAATCGAAATTAACAATGAATTGCTCAAATTGAAACTGTAAAGTGAGCATTTGAGAGATCCTAAGAGCTAATATCGGGTACTTGGGAGACATTTTTCTAAAGTAAAATTGAGAAAAAAACCCAACCCAGTTGTTCTTGTTGCCACCATTTTATCTATTCTTAATGCAAATTAGATGCAAATTCCTACTAATTTAGTAATATATTGCCTAGGCTACACATTTGTCTCTTGCTTCAGCGCCAGACACACACGTTATGTTCTGCATGCTGCTATTACTGGTGCTGTACTGAGCATTTTTGACTTTCTGCCAGAATTCCAAAGCATAATCCCTTTTCTGTGAAGACCAAGCTCCAAGCCTAACAGCAGATTTTATTGCAAGTCTCTCTCTCTCTCTCTCTTGCCCCAGTTACACCAACCACACAGCTTGTGTCCATGCAAACCCGCCTCAACGTGGAATAAGCACAACTGGAGTTAATGTCACTTGGGCACAAAGTCATGCTAAAGCAAAGGATTTGAGACCACTTGCTTTGTGTTGGGGTGCGGCTGGATAGGAGTGTTAAAAACTTCAAATTCAATTTTAGCAGATGGCCCCATCGGCCCTCTCCAAGCATTAAAATGTCACCAGCAATTTGGAAAACACTGAGCCCTGCTCCGTGTGTTGGCTCCACTTGTCCCCAGCAGACAGCAATTCAGGGCTGACAGTGTAATCTGCCACACATTACTGTATACAAGTAGCAGTCAGAGATCAGTGCCTGTCTGGTACTTACCAATGCATGAGTTGTTAAAACAAGTAAAAATATTATTTTGGAAAAGGACATTACCCATGAACTGCTGCATTAAGTACTTTTTTGACACCCATTTTAATAAAAGTGAAAATGATCACAAAGAATGCAAGGCTCTAAAGAACTGCGATGCTGTTGATACTTTTATTTTAATTCCGATTTGCTTAAAAGTCTATTTTAAAATGATCACTTCCGTTTAATGTTTGTTGAAAGCACTTGTTCTACTAACAAATTCAGTGCATGTGCCTAAATGAATATTCTTGACAAGTGAATTCTGAAGAAATCCAGCTATTCACTGCGTAAGAATTGAAAGCATTCATTTTTTCCCCGAACCCTCCCCCTCTCCCCGCCAGACCCACACCCCCCCAGCTCACCTCCCCCATTCAGTAACCAGAAAGTTCTAATGAAAATCTGTTGTACACACCACTGAGTAGCAAAAGTGTCACCTTTTCCACTTCTCTTAATCCTTCTAATGAATAAGTCCCAAAGGGAACCCCTGTTCATTCCTATAAATACTTGGATTTATCTTTTCTCTCTCTGCATCCCAATTTTCTCTTGGTTTGTAGCCTTTTTTTCAGCATCACAAATTGGTTTAGGATTCTCATGGGTCCTATTTGTACTGCACACAGAGCTTGGCGTTTTTCATTAAAATTTAAAATAAGCAAATCCCCTGAGGGGGCAGGGAGACTTGTTAGCTATTGTGCATAGTCACACAGGCCTGTGTTCTAAAGCCATGAAAGGTCATTTCTAGCTTTATAAAGAGATTTATAAGATAAAGTCTGCTGATTGCGTGTTTGGTCGCAATGTAACCAGCTGTCCTGCAGCAGCGCTATCTCTGTAAAGCAATGAACCTTTTCCAGTGTCACCCTCCAGGTCTGAGCAGTTGTGACCATTATATTTGGAACTTTCATTTGAAGTTGGCATACATTAGAAGTGTCTCTACCACAACTTGAGAGCAACAGTTTGACTTTAGGAACCAGTTAGAATAGCTTCCAGAATACCACAGTGATTATACTTCAAAAGTACATCAATGGCTGTAAAGCGGTTTGGGCATTCTGAGATTGTGAAAGGCGCTATATGTATGTAAGTTCTTTCTTTTTCATATCCACTCTCATTTGTCTTCTTTCAATGCTGAAGATTTCAAGCACACATATCCTTTCCTCTCTTCTCATTTTTCTTATTTTTCAGGTATCGGGGGTGGAATTTTATCGTGGGCTTTGGAGCCCTGATATCGGGAACAAATAGGAGTCCCGGGATAAACTTGCTGGGAGCCAGACTATGGACTGATGTGCGTGAATGGGGCCTCCTAATTGGATGACCCCAAGCTCACCATTCAATTACAGATGGCAGGCAGGGTCCCAACACTGCCAGCCTATTCAGAGGACCAGCAGCTCTGAGACCATGTCAGTCCCAACAGGAGAGGTGGGCACTGCTGAGGCAGGTTGCAAATTGAGAGGGCACCTCAACATGGAGGCATCCTTGTTGGCAGTGGGGGGAGGGGGTTAAGTTTAAAATACAATATCAGAGGGGAAAACGGGCAGACCACTCTGATTAGAAGGGAAAAGCCTCCTGTTGGCCAGCAGGGCCATGGAGGGGAGTGTGGGGTGGGAGTGGGTGGGGGGGAAGGACGTGGGCCTTCCCTGGCTGTGGCCCCCCGCCCCATTTGCACCATAGAGCTCCATTTCTAATATCTCTCGGACTCCCATTGAGAGACCACCTCCATGAAGCTGGCAACATTGGCATGCAGTGGGCACTGCTCCACCACTGGCACAATGCTGGCGAGCTGGTAATATCACCAAGGAGGTATCAGTACGTAGTGCCCACGCCTCTGAGCCAGAAGCTCCAGCTACAAGAGTCACTCCAGGAGTTGGCCACAAAGGGAGCGTTCATGATGCGGTTCCACAGGTTAATAATCCTCCCAACGTTTCCTTACTTTTCCCCATTAGGAATGTGTGAAGATATAAAATGAACAAACGAATGGTTGTATTGCCTCCAATTAGGGTCTTAGTGAGTTCAGTTGGCTAACCGCCTCGTACCACTTGCAGATCCATTCCAGGGAAACTTGCCCTGTGAAGACAGTACTTCAGGAAGCCAGCCCAATGTGGCTGCCTGCCTTTATCATGGACCCTGTCTCCAAGCACACCACCCCAACACCAGGAAATTCCTGCCCTAAGGACCATTGCCTTTTTCTTCCTTATTTCCAGGGCTTGAGTCTTGAAAATCATAACTGAATGTAGCTGATCAAAGCTCTATACAGACTCAGTTTAATGACCTGACTTAAACTTAATTGATTTTGGGGTGAAGTTCAGCTTTCAGTGTGCCTTGTAAATTGTCCTTCTGCAATGATTGGACACAGTCAGTGTACAGCCTACCAGCCACCTCAGATTTCTTTTGGCTTCTCCTTTGGCTAGACTGTTGTTCATTTACAGTGTGACAGTGAGAGAGGAGCAGCGGGATCATTAACAACGAAAGAATGAGAGAGAAACAGCAGGATCATTAACAGTGAGAGAGTGCAAGAGGAGTAGTGAAATCATTAACAGCGGGAGAGTGAGAGAGGAACAGTGAAACCACTAGCAGCAGGAGAGTGAGAGGGGGGCAGTGGGGCCATTAATAACTAAAGTGTGCGAGTGGAGCAGTGGGATCAGTAACAGTGGGAGATTGTAAGAGGAGCGGGGGATCATTTACAGCAAGAGAGTACAAGAGGAGCAATGGGGTTAGCGCGGCCAAGAGCTAGTACGTTTCGGAAAGAAAGATGAAAGTCTGACGTCACAGGGAAGCAGGTGGGTGATTGGCTGATGAGTATTTCCTATTTACTTTATCTAAACCAGGGAATAAACTGATGAGTCTTATCTTTCTTTTTTTATAGTCAGGCATATTATTACTAGTCATGCATATTAAGTATTAGTTGGGTTTATCAGTGTTAGTAAGCTGTATTAGTGTTGATCAGGTTTGTAAATTGTAGTATTGATATTATTAGTATTGATAAAATTTATTCGCTATAATAACATTTCTTAGAAGTAACAAGGTTATTAACTAACAGAGAAATGGCAGGATTATCATTGCTTCAACCTTAAGAATGCACATCCTGTGCTATGTGGGAACTCAAGGATGCTTTCTGTGTCCTAGATAACCATTTGTGCAGGAAGTATCACTAGTTGCAAAGCTTGGACTCTGGATTTCAAAACTTGGGGGCAGCAGCTGGCATCATTGTGCCACCTCCATGAGATTGAGAGCTTCGTGGATAGCACATTCATAGATGTGGTCACACTGCAGCTTAAGAATATGTAGGGAGAGAGGGAATGGGTGATCATTAGGCAGTCAAGTAGAAACACGCAGGTAGTTCAGGAGTCCCCAGGGTGCATCCACTCTGCAACCAGTCTGAATACTGATGAGAGTGATGATGCAACTGGGGAGCGCAGCCAGAGCCAAGTCCACGGGTGGCTCAGCTGTACAAAGGGGGTACAAGGAAGACTGGAAGAGCAATTGTGATAGGTGATTTGATAGTTAGGGGAATAGATAGGCATTCCTGTGGTCACCGAGGTAAACCCAGAGGGTGTGTTGCCTCCCTGGTGTCAAGGTCCAGGATGTCACTGAGCAGCTGCAGAGTACCCTGAGGGGAGAGGGTGAACAGCCAGCAGTCAAGGTCCGCACTGGTACAAATGACATAGGCAGAAAGAGGGATGTGGTCCTGCAGACAGAATTTAAGGAGCCAAGTAGGAAATTAGCAAGCAGAACCTCAAAAGTAGTAATCCCCAGATTACTCCCACTACCATGTGCTAGTGAACATTGTAATAAAGCAAATAAGTGCATGGTTGGGAAGATGGTACATATAATATCCTTGGTCTCATTGTGCTAACACAGAATATTTACAAAGTCTGTTGAGGTAAGGAAAATGTTAACTTTATTGGAACATCTCTAACAGTGACTACATTTAACCACAAGGTTTACAAGAGAGAGCAAGGTAATGAGACATTGCATTACTTCTGTGATGATGTATACTGTGTCCCATTAGCATATCACACAGTTAGAATTATCCCCTTAAACTACAGGAGGGAGGGCTTTAGATTCTTGGGACATTGGGACTGGCTCGGGGAGATGGGACCTGTACAGGCCAGATGGGTTGCAACTAAATAGAAGCAGGACTTAGTTCCCTGTGGGGCGATTTGCTAGTGCTTTTGGGGAGGTCTAAACTAACTTGGCAGGGGTGTGGGAAACAAGAGATAATACTAGTGAAAAATACCAACGTGCACAGAATACTGGGAGAGATAGATAGCACTAAAATAAGAAATAATAAGTTAATAGGTGGGGTCAGAGTAAGGGAGAAAGTAATAATGTCGAACTCAGGTTTACTGTGTATGTATGTGAATGCATGGAGTGTGGCAAATAACATGGATGAATTACAGATAAAGATTGCCATTTGGAAATAAGATGCGGTGGCTATAACAGAGACCTGCCTAAAAGAAGGGCAGGACTGGGTGTTAAATATTCCTGGACACAAGGTGTTCAAGAAAGATAGGGAGGGAAGAAAAAGAGGAGGGGTGGTGGTATTGATTAAGGAGGGCATTGCAGTGCTGGAGAAAGAAGGTGTCCCAGAGAGGTAAAGGACAGAATGTATTTGGCTAGAGCTAAGGAACAAAAAGGGTGCAATTACATTATTCAGTGTGGTCTATAGATCACCAACTAGTGGAAAGATGTAGATAAACAAATTTGCAAAGCCTTTACGGAGAGGTGCAAAAATTATAGAGTGGTTATAATGGGGGACTTTAATTATCTGAATATAGACTGCAATAGTAATAGTGTAAATGGCAGAAAGGGGAAAGAGTTCCTAGTGTTTGTTCAGGAGAATTTCCTACAACAGTATGTTTCCAGTCCAATGAGAAAGGATGCATTAGTAGACCTGGTTATTGGCAGATAGTAAAATTTGAATCCAATAAAAATCTGATAATAACCACAAAATCATTATTGCTGATTGTTGTAAAAAATCATCTGGTTCACTAATGTCCTTTAGGGAAGGAAATCTGCCATCTATACCTGGACTGGCCATGTGACTCCAGACCCACAGCAATGTGGTTGACTCTTAAATGCCCTCTGAACAAGGGCAATTATGGATGGGCAATAAGACACCCACATCCCATGAATGAATTTTTAAAAAATGCCTGGCACAATTCAAAGTTTATGGATGATACAGAACTTGGAAGCATTGTGAACTGTGAGGAGGATAGGTTCAGAATGAACTATATCACATTCAAATTAATGCAAAATTCTATCAATTATAGTCACTATTTCTCAAAGTGTCCTTTACAGCAATTAGTCCTTTCCCATTATACAACACCAAATCCAAAATAGCCTGATTCCTAGTTGGATCCTCAACCTCCTGCTCCAGTAATCCATCTCATACACACAGAAATCCATTCTGTAGTCTCAGCAATAGTGACCATGAATTAATTGTCAATAAACCCAATTGGTTCACCAATCTGCCGTCCTTACCTGGTCTGGCCTACATATGACTCCAGACCCACAGAAATGTGGTTGACTCTTACGTGACCTCTGAAATGGCCTAACAAACCATTCAGTTGTATCAAACCACTTCAAAGTCTACTAAAAGGAATGAAACTGATGGATCACCTGACATCGGCCTAGGCACCGGAAACGACAATGGCAAACCCAGCCCTGTCGACCCTGCAAAGTCCTCCTTACTAACATCTGGGGGCTTGTGCCAAAATTGGGAGAGCTGCCCCACAGGCTAGTCAAGCAACAGCCTGACCTTGTCATACTCATGGAATCATATGTCCCAGAAACCACTATCGTCATCCTTGGGTATGTTCTGTCCCACCGACAGGGCAGATCCACCTGAGGTGGCAGCACAGTGGTATACAGTGGGGATGGAGTTGCCCTGGGAATTCTCAACATTAACTCTGGACCCCTTGAAGTTTCATGGCGTCAGGTCAAACATAAGGAAGGAAACCTCCTGCCGAATACCACATACCACCTCCCCTCAACTCCCCCTCAGCTGATGAATCAGTGCTCCTCCATGTTGAACACCATTTGGAGGAAGCACAAGGGTGGCTAGGGCACAAAATGTACTTTGGGAGGGGGACTTCAAAGTCCATCACCAAGAATGGCTCGGTAGCACCACTACTGACCAAGCTGGCCGAGTCCTGAAAGATACAACTGCTAGACTGGGTCTGCAGCAGGTGGAGGGAAGCAAGAAGAGGGAAAAACATACTTAACCTCATCCTCAGCAACCTGCCTGCCACAGATGCATCTGTCCATGACAGTATTGATTGGAATGACCACTGCACAATCTTTGTGGAGATGAAGTCCTGCCTTCACATTGAGGATACCCTCCATCTTGTTGTGTGGGACTACATTGTGTTAAATGGGATAGATTTCGAACAGATCTAGCAAGTCAGGACTGGGCATCCATGAGAAGCAATGGGCCACCAGCAGCAGTTGAATTATATACAACCACAATCTGTAACCTCATGGTCTAGCATATCCCCCACTCTATCATTACCACCAAACCAAGGGATCAACCCTGGCTCAATGAAAAGTGCAGAAATGCATGCCAGGAGCAGCACCAGCATACCTAAAAATGAGGTGTCAACCTGGTGAAGTTAGGGCAATAAATGCTGGGCTAGCCAAGGATGTCCACATCCCATAAAAAAATGAATTTTAAAAAAGTGCATTGGAACACCATCACCTGCAAGTTCCCCTCCAAGCCACACACCATTGTGACTATATCACTGTTCTTTCACTGTCGCTGGGTCAAAATCCTGGAACTCCCTCCCAAACAGCACTGTGTGTGTACCTATACCACATTGTCTGCAGCGGTTCAAGAAGTCAGTTCACTACCACTTTCTGAATGGCAATTAGGGATGGGCAATATGTGTTGGCCTTGCCAATGATGCCCACGTCCCATGAAAGAATAAAAATAAAAATTCCATTATGTTCCTGACTTGTGCTTTGTAGATGGGGATAGGCTTTGGGGAGACAGGAGGTGAGTTTCTCGCTGCAGAGCTCCCAGCCTCTGATCTGCTCTTGTAGCCACAATTTTTATATGGCCAATCAAGTTCAGTTACTGGTCAGTGATGTTGACAGTAGGAGATTCAGTGATGGTGATGCCGTTGGAGATCAAGGGGAGATGGTTGGATTCTCTCTTGTTGGATATGGTCATTGCCTGGCATTTGTATGGCATGAATGTTACTTGCCATGTATCAGCTCAAGCCTGAATGTTGCCCAGGTCATGCTGTATATGGACACAGACTATTTGGGTATCTAAGGAGTTGCGAATGGTACTGAACACTGGCAAAATTGGAAAAGGTGGTCTGGAAGATGAGTTTGTAGAAGGCCTTCATGACAGTTTCCTGGAGTAATATGCAGTGGAACCAATAGGGGCCACAGATATTTTAGATCTAATACTGTGTAGAGGCAGTGTTAATTAGTAATCTCATAGTAAAAGATCTGCTGAGAATTAGTGATCACAATACAATTGTATTCAACATTAAGCTTGAAAGCAACGTACTCCAATCACAAACAAGAGTCCTAAACAAAGCGAATCACATAGCTATGAGGGGGGAACTGCCTAAGTGATTGGGTAAATAGACTAAAAAGTATAGAGTAAATAAACAGTGGGAAACTTTTAAAAAAAACAATTCAAAATGTTCAACAAAAATACATTCCATAAAACAAAGTCTCAGGAACAAAGATCCATCCGTGGCTTACCAAGGTTAATATTAAATTTAAAGAAGGGACTTATATGTTGCAAAGAATAGTAATATGTCTGAGGATTGGAAGTGTTTTACAAGCCAAAAAAAAAGCCACCAATAAGTTGTTAAAAAGGAAAAAGAAAATGAGAATAAACTAGCCAGAAATATAAAAACATATTATGAAAGCTTTTGCAAGTATATAAAAATGAAGAGAGTAGCTAAAGTAAACATTGGTCCCTTAGAAGCAGAGACAGGAGAAATTATCATGGGGAATGATAACATGGCCAAGAAATTAGACAAATATTTTTTGTCTGTCTTCACAGTAGAAGACATAAGTTACCTGGCAGAAATTTTAACCTGGGGGCTAAAAAGAGTGAGCAAACTAAGGCAATTAATATCAGTAGGGGAAAAAAATTACTGGAGAAATTTAAGGGATTAAAATCTGACAGGTCCCCAGGACCTAATGGCCTACATCCTAGGCTTCTAAAAGAAATAGCTGCAGAGATAGTGAATGCTCTGGTTATGATTTTCCAAATCTCCGTAGATTCTGGAATGGTCTCAGCAGATTGGAAGCTAGCAAATGTAACACTGCTATTCACGAAAGGAGATAGAAATAAATCAGAACTACAGGCAAGTTAGTGTGACATCAGTCATTGGGAAGGTGCTGGAATCTACTACTAAGGAAGTCTTAATAAGGTACATAGAAAATCATATCAGACAAAGCCAACTTGGTTATTCAAAAGGGGAAAAATTTTTGACAAATTTATGAGAGTTTTTTGACGATGTAACTGGTCGGGTAAATGAAAGGGAGCATGTGGATGTAGAACACTTGGATTTCCAAAAGGTGTCCAATAAGGTGCCGCACAAAAGGTTAATATGCAAGGTGAGGGCTCATGGAGTTGGGAGTAATATATTAGGATGGATAAAGGATTTGTTAATGGGCAGGAAGCAAAGAGTAGGGATAAATGGGGCATTTTCAAGTTGGCGGGCTACAAGGATCAGTGCGGGGGCTCAGCCACTAACAGTCTATATTCATGGCTTAGACAAAGAGACCAAGAGTAATGTATCTAAAATTTCTAACAGTAAAAAGCTAGGTGGAGGTACAAGCTGTGAGGAGGACACAAAGTGGCTGCGAAGAGATATAGACAGGTTAAGCCAGTGGGCACCAAGCTGGCAGTTGGAGTTATTCACTTTGGCCATTAGAAAAGAAAAGCAGAATATTTTTTAACAGGTGTGCAGCTTGTAAATGTTGATGTTCAAAGGGACTTGGGTGTACTCTTCCTAGAAACAGAAAAAGCTAGCAGGGAGGTGCAGTAAGAAATTAGTAGGCAAATGGCATGTTGGTCTTTATTGCAAGGGGATTGGAATACAAGAATACAGAAACTCTGCCACAATTTTACAGGGCTTGATGAGACCACACTGGCAATACTGTGTGCAGTTTTCGCCTCCATATTTAAGGAAGGATATACTTGCATTGGAAGCGGTACACTGAATGTTCACTAGATTGGGTCCTGGGATGAGAAGGTTGTCCTTTGGTGAGAGGCCGAGTAAATTGGGTCCATACTCTCTGGAGTTTCGAAGAATGAGAGACGATCTCATTGAAACATACACGATTCTGAAGGGGCTTGATAGGGTGGACGCTGAGAGGTTATCTCCTTTGGGTGGAGAATCTCAAACACAGGGGCACTGTCTCAGGATAGGGACCAATCATTTAGGACTGAAATGAGGAGAAATTTCTTTGAGTTGTGAACCTTTGGAATTCTCTACCCCAAAGAGTTTTGGTTGCTCCATCATTGAATATATTTAAGGCTGGGGATAGACAGATTTTTGGTCTCTCAGGGAATTAAGGGATATGGGGAGCGGGCAGGAAAGTGGAGTTGAAGCTGAAGATCAGCCATGATCATATTGAATGGTAGAGCAGGCGCGACAGGTCGTATCATCTACCCCTGCTCCTATTTCTTACGTTAATATGTCCTTACGCAAATCAGGCTATTGGGAATCAAAAGCCATTTTAATGACTTATTAGATGGAGCATGCATTCTGGGTACTCTGCTCTGTAACATCTGGTGAGAAAGAAGAAACTATGAGGCAATGAGGAGGAAGAATAATCTGGGTTGCTGCCACCCGAGTCTCCTCCTTTTCACCAAGGGCCTACTATTTCCCCATCCTATTCAGCCTCTATGCTGCTCGATATTGTGCCGGCCTGGGAGTTGAGAAGCAGAGAATGGATATCGCGAATGCTTGTAACTGAAACATTAAACCTGTTTTGTGCACCACCCTCACATATTATTGGCTCCATTTTTCCACAGATTGAGGTACAGACCAAGAAATCACAACACTTTAGTTAAAGAAAACAAGCAGAGCACAAAACCAGACGGTATTCAATTCTGCGTCCTTTTCAACCACACCAGCCAAGATCTGGGGAAGCAGTAAAAGGAGCAGCTGCTCTATTGAAATGGGAAGACTGGAGATCCTGAATTGGCAATAACAGCACCTGCATGTATTTAACGTCTTCCAAATTCCCTGGATGTTATATTGACCATTCGGAAACTTGGTTATATAGGCCCTAAACTTTGGAATTTCCTCCCTGAATCTCTCTGCTGCTCTCTCCTCCTTTAAGATGCTCCTTCACATCTATTTCTTTCTCCAAGCTTTTGGCCATCTATCCCGGTATCTCCTTATGGGGCCCCATGTCAAATCTATGTTTGAGAACGTTCCTGTGAAACACCTTGGGACATTTTCTTATGTTAAAGGCACTGTATGAAGGCAAGTTGTTATTGTTTTCTGGTATGCTGGTATTTTTTCTCTCTTGGTGCTATCAAGTTGCATGCCTTACCGCAGGTCTCGCTCAAACTAATACTGTTCGACACACAACCTTTTTGTTCGTTTCAAGTGTTATTTATTTGTTTATCAAAATAATTATTCCTTAAGTGAAAATACTTAAGCATTTAAAAACTAATCTTAATTAAGGTAAGAGGAATAAAAGAATTGATAGTTTTAAGTAGAGAGAAACAATTTTCTTTGGTGGGTGAGCCTAGAACAAGGGGTATAACTGTAAAAGTGCAGCTAAACTGTGTTTGGCCAGGAAAACATTCTTCACACAAACGCTAGTGGAAATTTGGAATTCTCTCCCCAAAAAAGCTGTTGAGGCTGGTCCTCATTTCAAAATTTCAATACTGACATTGATAGCTTTTTTTGTGCAAGGCTAGTAAGGAGATTGGGATCAAGGCAGAGGTAGCCGAAATGAAGATGGAGATCAGTCATAATCTAACTGAATGATGAAACAGGCTTGAGGGGCTGAATGGCCTACTCCTGTTCTTATGTTCCTATGACTCCTCAATGATGCTTCAGCTGTTAAATGTAATAGCACAGAGCTGAGCCTTACAGAGCAGTGTGTGACACCAGTTTCAGTTAACTGACTTTGAGAAGGGTGAGGGAGTTGGGGCATTATAGGGTCCCTGGCTTAGAGAGGTTGTCTCTCCCTGATTGCTGTCCAGTCAACTCTGCTGTTAGGATATGTATGTGACTTTGGGTAGGGGCAGATTAGGCACAGGGTGATGTGCCCCATATCTGGATAGCTCAATGACACCCAGAGCAGAATCCCTGAAAAATGCTGGTGTGTCGGAAACCTGACATCATCCTGCCCACTTTCAGATTTTACTGAAACACGTTCAGACATGAGTTCAGACAGATGTTTGGTCAGTCATTTAAATACTTAAACAACCAATTGATTGTGGCTTGATTCCAGGATTCTGGCTGTAACAACCAGCGCAAAGGCTTCCCAAGCTGTGTGGAACTCGACAGGGTTAACAAGATGAGGGCACAATGGGGAGTCATTGATCAATGAAACTGACAAGCTGGCAAGACTTTAAACAGTGAAACTGTCTAGCCGCTGGCCAGCCTATGTGAAAGATTTGTGATCACAGGACTTGTTCAGGGAGCCTGTACAGGTGGTTTCCAATGTTTTGAAAGTCATTTCACTAACCTTGGACTTTGCTCATGGCAATCTAATCTTCCCTGCTCCCAGCATTCACTGCAGCATGAAAGCAGCTGATGCAGCTGTACCTTGGACAGTTGATGAGGAACAAGAGGAGAAGCCACATCTCTCAGAGAGTCGTTAGTCTTTGGAATTCCCTTCCACAATGAGCAGCAGAGGCTGGGCCATTGAATATATTCATGGCTGAGTGAGACAGAATCTTGATTGACAAGGGAATCAAAGGCTGTGGGGCCAGGCAAAAAAGTGAAGTTTGGCCAAAGTCAAACTAGCCATGATCTAATTGAATGGCGGAGCAGGCTCGATGGGCTGAATGGCCTACTCCTGCTCCTATTTCTTATGATTTAATGATCTTATGAACACCAACAGCAGCAGGAGAAGCAACAGCAGCAACAGCAACTACCTTCTCTGTAGCCACACACTGCTGCACGGGGACAGAGGGGATGAACACAGAGCTTCAGTTCAAAGCAGGAGATACCCCCAGCACACGGTATGCAAAGGATCAGCTTTCTCAACATGATGGAGCAACAGTGCCTCTGGAGGCTCAGGCTTTGGGGATAGGCTGCTGTTGACATCGATAACCTCTTGGAACCAGGAGGGCCAGTTGGATATGCATTCCCATTGGCTGTTAAGGTCATCGCAGCCCTGAATTTCTTCACCTCCAGGCTCCTTCCAAAGATCTGCTGGTGACATCTCAAGGATATTGCAATCTTCCACCCATAAGGGTGACTCCCAGGTGACCAATGCCAGGTTTCCCAAGACCGCCACTTATGTCCACTTTGACACTAATGAGGTCGGTAAGGCTCAGGGGGTTCTTGCATTTGCTGCAGTGGCTGAATTCCCACAGTTACAGGGAGTTATTGATTGTACGCTTGTGGTGAAAGACAAGACTTAGAATTGACATGGGGAAAAAGCTCAAAGCCTATACTGTGCAGATCTTGACCTTTCAGTTAGTGGTAACAGCATTTCAACATGAGAAAGTGCTATGTGCCAGGAGGCAGTGTGATCTAATTCTGTAATCGGGTATATGAAAGAACCCCATCTCTCCATTGTCTAAGCCCATGCCACCCTGCCGATCTTCAAAGTCTCATCCACCACAGTAGTAGGGGTGACGATGATTGCAGGGCCACCCCCGGTTCTCTACCTCTTCCTGGAGTTGTTCGTTCTCTTCTTCCATGTGGAGATGATGGAATGACAACAGTTGTGGAGGATAATTATGAGGGATAGGAATGAGGTGGCACTCAGATGAGGGTGAGTGGGAGTGCTGGATGTACAGATGGGAATGTGATGAGGTGCCTTGGCAGAGAACTGAGTGGAGCTGCAAGGTCTGAGGAGTGCTGAAAGGGACAAAGCTGGGAAGTCAGAGAATGGGGGTTAGCACTGAAAATTGGGATGACATTCAACTACCCTGCCCTTATGAGATCATTGAACATCTTGCAGCACAATATCCATAGTTTCGGGGCCACACTGCTGATGCCTTAGAGACTCCCACTCACGTCTGCTTACTTTGGGTGACTGACATCTTCCCCCCTCCCCTGTCCATAGAAAACTGCCTCCAGGGAAGAGTCAGAGGACTGGGGGAGCAGCCTTTCCATTTCTTGCTTCAATCCTTCTGAAGCAATGTTGGGTACAGCCATTCTGATCAGAGTACAGATTATCGTATGCCCGCACCCTGATTGATTGGGGAACTTAACTGAGATAAACAGTCAGAACAAAGCCAGTTGTTTCAATGATCAGGTACCCCAATTCCTGCCATTTCCTGTCCCCAACAACAGATCATAGAATCACAGAATGGTTTCAGCAGAAGGAGACCATTCAGCCCATTGTATCACTGCAAGAGCCACTCACCTGGTCCCACTATTTTCCCCATGGAACCTAAAATCTTTTCTCTTCAGGAAATTATCCAATTCTCCTTTGAAGACCTTGATGGAATCTGCCTTCCCCACATTCTCAGGCAGTACATTTCAAATCCTGACCATTCCCTGTTGCCGTTGTTTCTTTTGCCAATCACTTGAAATCTGTGCCCTCTTGTCCTTGATCCTCCCACTAACAGGAACAGTTTCTCCCTATCTACTCGGTCCAGACCGCTCATGATTTGAACACCTCTATCAAATCTCTTAATCTTCTCTTCCTCAAGGAGAACAGCCCCAGCTGCTCCAATCTATCCACATAAATTGAAGTTCCTCATCCCTGGAAACATCTCATGAACCTTTTCTGCATCTTCTCTAATGCCTTCACATCCTTCCTGAAGTCTGGTACCCAGAATGGACACAACACTCCAGTTGAGGCTGAACCAGTTTTCTCTTATATATACAGGTTTAACATACCTTCCTTGCATTTGTGCTCTCTGCACCTATTTATGCAGCCCAGGATCCTGTATGTTTTATTAACCACTTTCTCAACCTGTCATACCACCATCAATGATTTGTGCATATATACCCCAGGTCCTTCTGCTTCTGCATCCCCTTAGGATTGTACCCTTTATTTCCTATTGCTTCTCCTCACTTTTCATACAAAAATGAATCACTTCACACTACCGCCTAGGTTTCCAATGAGAAATGGTCACAAAAATGAGGTACTAGAGAATGGTTGGTGCCCATAGAACCAGACAACAGCCTGACCGAGCACCTTCAAGAGATAAATGGCAAAGATTGGATATGACTAATCATATGGATGCCAAAAGGTTTTGTGAAGGCCTCCAGTAATCCATTGAATAGACCAACATATCCTTAACTTCCAATGGCTTGATTTCATTTTCATCACAGTCAATACACCATAATCGCTTAATCTGACGGGGGAGATGACTTGCTTTGATCGGTGTATTTCATAGGTCTAAAGCACAGATGCTGTTTATTTACAGTTGGTGCTGAGCTCCCCACTTTGTTCATGCCTGTCTTCAAAGGGGTTTACTAAGGATAAAAATCCCACATATTTCATGTGTCAGAGTTTTGTTCTTTTGTCTGACTATGATGTCTGGAGACAATCGCAGCTCTGTGGGCATGTGTCTACGTGAATCCTGCGGAAATCACATTTTGTTTGATAACTAAGAAGTCAGGTTGCTAAATCTCCCTGAAAAGCATCCATCTTACTACAAATTCTTCAATGAATTTTTCAAAGGATCTCAGCTGACTGATTTGTCTCTTTACTCCTTGTAAACTTTTGTCTTCTAATAGATTTTGAGACCGTCCTTTTATTGCTTGTTCCGGTAAGTGTCTTCTCAGTGGTAAAACCTACTTAACAGATACAGAAAATGCTATTAACACTCTGCAGGTCAATCAATTTACAGGTGACCTTATTACAAATATTTCTGTTGATGTTGTTTTCCTTTTGAAGTGATGTGATATGTAGTGCAATCCATACAATCTAACAGGTAGCAATAAAGCGGCTAGTGTGGTAGCACTTCAACTTTCGCATCAGGAGGTTGTGAGTTTAAATCCCATTCCAAAGACTTCAGGACAAAAAAACTAGGCTGACCCTCCAGTGCAGTACTGAAGGAGTGCTGCACTGTTGAGGTGCTGTCTTTCGGATGAGACGTTAAACTGATCTACAAGGCAGAAGTCAGGAGTGTGATGGAATATTCCCCACTCGCCTGGATGAGTGCAGCTCCCACAACACTCAAGAAGCTTGACACCGTCCAGGACAAAGCAGCCCGATTGATTGGCACCACATCCACAAACATCCACTCCCTCCACCACCGACGCACAGTAGCAGTGGTGTGTACCATCTACAAGATGCACTGCAGGAATTCACCAAGGCTCCTTTGACAGCACCTTCCAAACCCACCAACATATTTATAGAAGGACAAGAGCAGCAGATAGATGGGAACACCACCACCTGGAAGTTCCCCTCCAAGTCACTCACCATCCTGACTTGGAAATATATCGCTGTTCCTTCACTATCATTGGGTCAAAATCCTGGAACTCTCTTCGTAACAGCACTGTGGATATACCTACCCCACATGGACTGCAGTGGTTCAAGAAGGCAGCTCATCACCACCTTCTCAAGGGCAACTAGGGATGGGCAATAAATATTGGCCTAGCCAGCGAAGCCCACATCCCCTGAATGAATTTTAAAAAACTGAGTTCCAATGGAAGGTCACAGATCTGAAACATTAACTTTGTTTTGCTCTCTCCACAGAAGCTGCCAAACCTGCTGAGTATTTCAGATTGTATTTCAGATTTCCAGCATCTGCAGGATTTTGCTTTTGTGTTAAACTGAGGTCTTCCTACCCTCTCAGTTGGATGTACAAGATCCCACGGCACTATTTCGAAGAAGAATAAGGGAGTTATCCCCTGTGTCCTTGCTAATATTTATCCCTCAACCAACTTCACAATAACTGATTATTTAGGCATGATCACAGTGCTGTTCGTGGGAGCTGGCTGTGTGCAAATTGGCTGCCACATTTCCCATGTTACAATGGTGACTACACTTCTTAAGTACTTCATTGGCTGGTAAGTGCTTTGGAGCTTCCTAAGGTTGGGAAAAGTGCTGTATAAATGCAAGTCCTTCCTTAATTCCTTCATTGTTTGCCCTGAGGTGCTATTCCAGTGTTAATTTAAGCATCCCCTCTGGGATTGATGATCTTGACCAGCAGACCTTTTTAGGACATTAATAAGTCTCAGTACAAGGTTAGTTCTCAGCTGACGCAAGTTTTTCCAGACGTGGAGGGGAAAGGCAGAAGATTCGCCCACAACCTCTCTCTCCCGGCCTTTCTTCGTATGTATATTTCTTCGTGCCTGACAACTTCTTAGTGATCTGCACTATGCCCCCTAAGCCACAATGTTCTTCCCGCAGTGTGGAACACAGAGTACTCTAACTAATGTCCTAGTAATTTTTATATAGGTTTATTACTAGCTTTCATAGTCTATGCCACTTGATAAGATCTATAATTCCATTAGCTTACTTTTACACAAAATATGGTTGGAGTGAATTATATCGATACAACCGTTTTTTTAAATTAAGAGTTTGCAGCTGAACAATAAAAATGGTTAAAAATACCCTGGCTGTTGACATTGGAATTCAATCATCCTGGCTTTAAGTTAGCTAGGCTGCAGCTTTAAATGTGTCCTTCAGAAGGAGAGTGGGTGGTCCTTGGTATGTCGCTGTCTCCTTCACCAGGAGATTTGGCTCAATGGTCACAGTATTGGCTCAGAGTCAGAATGCATTGGCTCAGTACTCAATCCGGAGATTTAAGTACGTAATCTAGGCTGGCATTTCATCGTATTACTGAAGGAATGCTGCACAGTTGGATATGCAATCTTCTAGGTGAGATGTTAAACTGAACCAGTGCCGGCAAAGGGGGCGGGCTAAATATCAATAGGTCCCAAGGGAGATGAGATGCCACCATTATCACAAATCTAAAAAAACAGATTATCAAGTCACTTATCATATTTCCATTTACAGCAACTTGCATTGGGCATATTGACTATTGCATTGCCTACATTATAACAACGATTACACTTCAAAGTGCTTAATTTGCTATGAAGCACTTTGGGATGTTCT
The DNA here is from genome assembly GCF_964194155.1 of Cetorhinus maximus. Lineage (NCBI taxonomy): Eukaryota > Metazoa > Chordata > Chondrichthyes > Lamniformes > Cetorhinidae > Cetorhinus > Cetorhinus maximus. Next base: position 78,441,746 of record NC_135894.1, on the reverse strand, counting down.
GAGAATGTGAAAGGCGATATATAAATTCAAGTCTGGGTGATAATAATATGTCATGTGAGTGTTTAAAAGTTAATAGCCTAGAAATTTGCTGCACAGCATCTATTTTTCAGGTGGTAAACAGCCTCCTAAGGTTCCAAAATGGCGGGCAGAAAGTGCACACTCATGTTGAGCTGGAATTGCACCAGCTGACAAAATACAAAGACAAAAATTGCATTGTGCAGTGTCCATGACTGAAACGGATATTAGACCCTGATACTTGCACATGCAAAGGCACCAACACCTGTTTGAGACCTCAATTGCAAGATTGGTTTACCCTGATAAAGGCAGTCAATGCCAGCATCAGCTCAGGAAAAACAGGCCCACATGAGGCCTAAAATGTGGCCCTTAAAAATTACCTGAATATGGGGCAAGGAGGAGCACAATTGCTTCATTTATCTGAGACAGAAGCCTTTCTACATTTACACTTCATGGACATCACTGTGTAGCTTGCAGCTTCTACAGAAATAAGGCTAGAGGCTCCATATCAGTGTCGACTTGGCCTAAACAGCCTCCTATATGTTCCCTACAGCAATAAACTTGGGGTACTGGACAGGTTTCTTGTAAGAAACAGTAAACTTTATTTACAGAGCTCCTGATGAAACTACATGCTTGTACCGAGACCAAGGCTAGAAAACTCTGCCCCTAAGATTACCCAAGCTTTGGGCTGATTCGTCTGTACAGTCACAAGGTCCTCGTAACAGTATGCAAGGTTTAACTTACAATCACAACACCTACCCACCACCGTCCTGCCCCCCTTCCATTTGCTTAAAACAGCCAATATCATGAACTCATTTCCAACAGAAGGTTTGCATTAGATGACAAGTGAATGTAACATTGCCCATGAAACCTTGAGAGTATTGTTCAGCAAGTGGAAGTGGTTTATATAAATCAACTCTGATAATCCTTCAAACTAAAATTCATGTGCTTCAAACATTAAAATCTAAAAAGCATTGGATTAATTGCAGTGGTGCCTAAGAATAGTGGCTATAAATCTCTGGCTGTACAAATGTTCCCTATCAGCAAATGTTCACAAGGTACTTACTCATTAAGTTGCACTGTGTAGACATGCAAAGGTTAAATTAAAATATCACTTAGCTTGGATGTCACTGTGGATTTAGCACGGAACAATGAAGTGAAACACTTTGGTCATGTACTAACCATTAAAAACAAACTTTCTTTTAATCCCTGTTTTGACCCCTCCTTTTTTCAAAGTGTCATCCACCAAAACTATTCAGAAAAATACTGGGTGATCTGGTTGCGGTACTTAAAATGTTAACCGTTATTTGATGGCGGAGTAAAATGGTCTGTTTCCTCTCTTGGGGAATTAAAAACAAGAGGGGATATAATGTTAAATTTGAATCTAGGTCACTTAGAAGGTTAATTAGGAAGCACAATTTCATACAAAGGGTAACAGAATCCTGGAATTATCTCCCCCAAAAGGATTTGGATGCTTGGGCATTTGAAGCCTTCAAGACAGATTGATAGATTTTTATTGGGAAGGGTATCAAGGGATAAGGATCTTAGGTGTGTAAGAGGAGGTGAGGTACTCAGCCATGATCTAATTGAAAGGCAGAGCTGATTCAAGGAACAAAATGGCCTCTTATTCTTGAGTTTAGTCCCATATGGGCCTAAATAGAAACTGTAGGCTAGGTTAGCCCAGTTGAGCCCAATCCCCACGTTCCATTTTCGATCAGGGGTTACTGGATAGACTGGGAATTCCTGACTGGCATTTATTCTTTCTTTCCCTGGAGCACTATGAGTTTTTGGAGGTATTCAGCATAGTGGTCTGTTCCAGTTTCCTTATGAACTAAAATGGGGGACAGCTGGACACATGACAGCTCTCGACAGTTTGTTTCCTGTCTGCTTGATTGCTGGTTAAAGATAATGAGCTGTGTTGTCAGTGGTCATATATCCTGGAATATACAAACTGAAGTACAAGGCTGAATTATTACAAGCAGGCAAAAACTCCTGAGGATGACCCAGAGAACATTTTGTTCTCTTTCTAGTTAATCCCAAATTATGAATTTAAATTAAGTAGTGATTTTTTAAAATATAAATGTACTCGTTGATGGGATATGGCCAGCATTTATTGTTCATCCCTAATTGCCCTTGAGAAGGTAATAGGGGTCTGCCTTCTTGAACCCCTGCAGTCCATGTGGTGTAGGTACACCCACAGTGCTGTTAGAAAGGAAGCTCCATGATTTTGACCCAGCAGCAGTGAAGGAACGGCGATATAGTTCAGAGTCAAAATGGGGTGTGACTTGGTGGGAATTTGCACTTGTGGTGTTCCCATGCATCTGCTGTGCTCATCCTTTTAGGTGGTGAGGCTTGCAGTTTTGGGAGATACTATTGAAAAATTCTTGGTGAGTTGCTGCAGTGCATCTTGTACACACTGCTGCTACTGTGCACTTGTGGTGGAGGGAGAGAATATTTAAGCAGATGGACGGGATCCCTGTCAAATGAATTGCTTTGTCATGGATGGCATTGACTTTCTTGAGTGTTGCTGGATCTGCAATAAGCCAGGCAAGTGCAGAGTATTCCACCACACTCCTGACTGAGACTTGTATATAGTGGCAAGGTTTTAAGGAATCAGGTCATCAGTCACTTGCCACAGAATACCAAATCTCTGATCTGCTCTTGTACCCACAATATTTATTTGGCTGGTCCATTTAAGTTTCTGGTCAATGGTGATCGCCAGGATGATGATGGTGAGGGATTCAGTGATAGTAATGCTGTTGACTGCCAAGGGGAGATGGTTAGACTCTCTCTTGTTGGAAATGGCCATTGCCTGGCACTGGTGTGGCTATGATATTACTTGCCACTTGTCAGCCCAAGCCTGAATATTGTCCAGGTCTTGCTGCATATGGGCATGGACTGCTTCAGTATCTGAGGAGTTGCAAATTATGCTGAACATTGCGCAATCATCAGCAAACACCCCCACTTCAGACCCTATGATGGAGGGAGGATTGTTGACGAAGCAGCTAAAGATCTTTGGGCCTAGGACACTACCCTGAGCATCAACTCCTGCAGCGATGTCCTGGGACTGAGTTGATTGGCCTCCAACAACCACATCCATCTTCCTTTGTGCTAGGTATGACTCCAATCAGCAGAGCATTTTCCCTCCCAATTCCCATAGGTTTCAATCTTGTTATGGCTTGGTGCCACACTTGGTCAAATGCTGCATTGATGCCAAAGGCAGTCACTCTCATCTTGTTTCTGGAATTCAGCTCTTTTGTCCATGTTGGGACCAAGCCTGTAAACAGTTCTGGAGCTGAGTGGTCCTGGAAGAACCCAAACCCTGAGCATCAGTGAGCAGGTTACTAGTGAGTAGACTGACAGCACTGTCATGACACTTTCCATCACTTTGCTAATGATTGAGAGTAGACTGATGGTGCAATAATTGCCGGGTTGGATTTGTCCAACTTTTATGTGGACAGGGTGTACCTGGCAATGTTCCACTTTGTCAGGTAGATACCAGTAGGGGCAGTGGACAGCATGTCTTGCCCACATAACGTACTGCAAGTGCTCCGTCCGCCTGGTTCCTGCATATGCGTCCATGTCTCAAACAGGCCTTCTGAATGGGTGAATAGGGTACTTAATGCCTGTTGTGGTTCCCCATTGTAAAATTCAGTTTGCAACCGATCACAGGGTATGCTCTGATCATTACACTCAAGCACTTGAAAAGCTGTTACAGCTTTTTCCTTGCCTTGTTTTGGAGCCAGGAGGAACAGGAATGCTTTTCTCACCTCCACATTAAATTCACAGGACTCTGCCATCCACGACTTCTCAATTGCCTCACTCAATCTGTCCTGAACTTTGCTTAACACCCCAGCCAGTATCGAAAATCAGCCGAACTTCATATGTCTCTCATATATTCCCTCAGTTCTGATGAAGAGTCATACTGACTCGAAACATTAACTGTATTCCTCTCCGCAGATGCTGTCAGACCTGCTGAGTTTTTCCAGCTATTTTTGTTTTTGTTTCATATGTCCCGGGCCTGGTGAAATAAGCAAATGAGGCATGTGGATCAATTTCTCATGACCTTGCCACCAGTCCCATCATCTGTAACCAGAATTATGCCCCAATTCGGGTGTGTTACAATTTCTAGGCCATAGGCTTTGCTGCACAATAAAAGAATGAGCTCCTAACATTGGCACATGAAAATCCAGAAAATATTTTCCACTGAATCTGATTTTGAATGCTTACATTTTGCTCCACTGACTTCAAAAGCAACATTATCTTCACCATTAGCTTGCTATTGCTTAATTTGGAAGTAATTAAGTGCAGAAGCTGAAAAACAAAAAGAGCCTTCACAGAAGGGATAAAAGCTTCTGAAGAAGGGTCATATGGACCCGAAGCATTAATTCTGTTTTTCTCTCCACAGATACTGTCAGACCTGCTGAGTTTTTCCAGCATTTTCTGTTTTTGCTTCTTAGAAGGGAGGTGGGTCAGTATTCCTGAACAGAGATGTTAACATGGCCACCTTTGACCTGAAGTGAACATGCTATTGTCTTGCCAATTATACCTCTTTACAGTGATCACCATCAATGATCTGATGATGACCATTAACTCACCGATGAAAATGATTCATTGCAGGAATGTGTTAGTATGCTCAAGTGCCAGTCTTAGCTTAGTGGTAGCACTCTTGCTTCTGAATCAGGCTACAGCCCTCACATCTGAACATTGAGGAAATCGCTTCACTTTTGGACCGCAGATTGACTGGTGATGATTTTTTTTTCATTCATGTGGGCATCATTGGCTAGGCCAGCGTTTATTGCCCATCCCTAATTGCCCTTATTCAGAGGGCATTTAAGAGCCAACCACATTTCTGTGGATCTGGAGTCACATGTAGAGGAGACCAGATAGGGACTTCCTTTCCTAAAGGACATCAGTGAATCAGATGGGTTTATCATCAGTCTTTTAATTCCAGATTTTTCTTGAATTCAAATTTCACCATCTGCCATGGTGGGATTCAAACCTGGGTCCCCAGACCATCACCCTGGGTCTCTGGAATACTAGTCCAGTGACAATACCACTACACCACCGCCTCCCCAAATGGATGACTCAATCAGGATGTAATTCCGTGTGGTTGGGTGAGGTCTCATGTACATTGTTCTTTTGAAATTCGAAGAACAATTGAATTTTTTGCACATGAGCGTTCCTTGATTTTCTTTGGTTTCTTGTTGAACACCTCATATTAGAAATAAATGAGTCAAAACTCCTCTCAATGAAAAGCCACCAATGAAACATGGTGATAGGCACAATTGAAACAGGAAAGATTTTAACGAAAATAAACAAATAATCACATGCACAGGTAATAATGGATCTTTAAGAATTCTCAAGCAACTAACAAGCCAATTAAGTAATATAAATCCCTCAAAGTTCAATTGTGTTAAAAAATGCGCTGCATGAACATTATAATAAAAATGAAAGATTTGCATTTATATAACGCTTTTCATGACCACCTGATGCCTCAAAGTGCTTTATAGCCAATTACATACTTTTGAAGTATAGTCACTGTTAGAATGTAGTCACGTGGCAGTCAATTTGTGCTCAGCAAACTCCCACCAGCAGCAATGTGATAATGACCAGATAATCTGATTTTGTGGCGTTGATTGAGGAATAAATATTGGCCAGGACACTGGGGATATAACTCTCCTGCTCTTCTTCAAAATAATGCTATGCGATCTTTTAACCGAGCAGGTAGTTGGGGCTTTAGCTTAACGTCTCATCCGAAAGATGGTGCCTCCAATGGTGCAGCACTCCCTCAGTACTGTACTGGAATGTTAGTCTTGATGCATGAGCTCAATCACTGGAGTGGGAATGGAATCCAAAACCTAGTGACTCAGAAGTAAGAGTGAACACCATTGTAATAGTTCAAAATGAGTCACAGCTGACTTACAGAGCTTTGGAACTATATTTCTGATGGGTAAAGGATCCCAAGTGTGCAGAGAAAGAAGCATGGATTGGATTAGTTCACCAGGCAAATGGTTTTTTATTCTACAGGTTTAAAAGTATCTCGCAGAATTTGCGGGAATACTTACATGATCTAAGGAAGAGCATTGAGGTATTTCTGTGGAGTAGCAGAACTGTCATATATGTGATGTAAATTGGAGCTGCAAAATGTATATACAAAGAAAACCCTGTAAGATTAGTGACATTCATGAATTTAGCAAATAAGGATTTAGAAGCAAAAGAGCAGATTTACAATTACATTATACATTATCAGAAGGTGGGAGAGAATTTAATGCCCATAGGGCAACTCTTCCTCATTAATTTTGTTTTAAAGAAAATCTGGTATTTAATATCAGGATATGAATTGGAGCGGGTGGCTGCAGGGTTAGAGACTTACTGTAAGTGGAGTATAATTAAAGGCCAGCAGAGATGGTGCTGAGTCACTCTAAGGATACAAAACTCATGGCTAATTCAATGGTGTTCAAAAATATTCCAGACATAACTGGAAGCTAGAAAGATCCTGGGAAAAATATAAATAAAGTTAGGTATGGATGATGTCCAGCATTTGAGTCCAATTCCAAAATAATTCATAATGCAACAGAATAACAACAATGGTTGATCTTTGTTAAAAGAATCATCTAGAAACAATGGAAAAATAGAGAATGGGGCCGAGATGGGAAATGTTTTAATAAATGTATGTACCTATAAGTGGATAGGACAAGAAATTTAAAAGTAGGGGAAAATGTCATATACCAGATCTGTAAAGAAAGAGTTAATCAGGCTGTTCCAAAGACTGCTAATGTTATACTGCAATTGATGGCTCTTTACATTGTAGTAATACTAACCTTTAGCCTTTGCCTCTTAAACAGGAAAGTACAAGTCAATTTAAATTAGCTCTGGGCACTGGGGCCAGGGACAATCGTGGCCAGTTTCAGAATGAAGCAAATGGAGGCAGAATTAAAGACATGTCATTATACACCACTTCCTAAAGTTTCAGAGAACTTTAATCATTTGATAACAATGTGGGAAAACAATTAGATCCAAAAAGGAAAACATCTGGGCATCCTTTTTTAATTGGTACCAAAGACACAGAAACAAAGATCTACTTATAAATAAGGGTTTCACTTGGTTGAATAGCAATTATATGAAGTAAAAATGAACTTAGCAACACAATAACATAGTGAGGGAGTTGTACTTGTAGCCCAACAGAAAAAGAGCTTCTTAAATAAGGATGCTAACTTTGTTGATAAAAAGTATGTCAATTTTCCTTCAACTATGTTTTGTTCAAATGTTAATATAAGCACGTAATGCAGAAATGCATGATCTGTCGCATAGAGAGAGAGAGTAAAGCATAAAAACTGGTAGTTTTTAATGAGTATTCGGATTTGTAAAGCTTAAGATACTGGGGGAGAAAAGTCATTCATGTAGCCACTTACAGCCTCTAGCAGCGTTATGCAGACTTATTTTGATTCTCCAGGAACCAGCAGTGCCATGAGTCGTTACCTGCCTGGCCTGCATGGCCTTCTTCAACGATACCAATGGCGAGTGTCACGCGAGCTCCACAGGTAGTGGCCCATGGCATTTGTCCCTGAGGAAATGAGGCAAGTCTGCGTAGCATGGCTTACACTAGCAAAATTTCTCTCCTACCGATTTCAGAACTGTAACATGTTTGAATCCCCAACCAGCTGTTGAGGTGTGAATGCAGGTGGAACCTTCTACATTTAAGCACTATCGCCTGCTTAGTAAATGTGTGACACCTAAGTTCAATGTTCAGAGACTTACTGAAAAGCTTGCACTAACAAAACAAGCTGATAAGATTAACTTTAGTAAGAAAATAGAATGGATAAGGTTGATAAAGTGACTTGCAAAATTTAAAACAGTTTTAGGCTTAGGAAGAGAAAGCCACTCAGCTGTTTATTTCTTCTTAAGATGTTGGTGCCATTGCCAAGGCAATATTTACTGTCCATTCTTATTTGCCCCAAGGGCATTAAGAGTCAATAATATGGCCTGGGACTGGAGTCACATATAGGCTAGAGCTGTTAGCAGTGACAGTAGTGAACCAACCAGGGTTTAAAACCCACTGGAAGTTTTCATGTCAGTCCCCAAATTATCAGATTTATTTTACAACTTACCAGGGAACAAATACAGTTATAAAACAGAAGAATAAAAAGACTCATATGCTAAATTAAAATGAACAACTGTTAAAGACGATTTAAAGTGCCTGTACAGCAAGACAAATAGCATCCAAAATAAAATGGGGGCTCTGGGGGCAATAGCGAGGAAACAGGTATAGTAGGAATAAGTGAAATTTGAAAGACCAGAACTGGCTAAGCTAAATATCGTAGGTTATAATGTCATTAGAAACAATAGCGAAGGAAGAAGATGATTGGGTACTTGTACTAAGTAAAGGTAACATAATGGGAATAGATAAAAAGGACATAACCAACAGAAGGTTAGGAACAAAATCTATATGAATTGAAATAAAAGATAAAAAGGGACCAATCACACAAATTGGGATATACCAGCCAATAGTGGGAGGCAGGTGGAGAGCAAATGAGTAAAGGAGGTGGAATCATAATCATGAAAGATTTTAATTGTCCCCCCACCCACCCCTCACAAATAAATAGACAAGAAGAGGTAGTAAAAGGTATAGAGGGAATGGTGTTTTTACAATGCGTGTGGCACTCCTTCCTTACCCAGTATGTAAAAAAATTATATCCACAGACATTAAAAGAAGTTAGGGAAGAGATAGCAGAGGCACAATTACATTAATATAAAAAATCATTAGAAAGGGGAATAGTGCCAGAGGACTGGTGAGCATCTAATGTGATTCCTACATACTAAGAGGGAGCTAGAATAAGTTCAGCGAACTATTGACCATTTAACTTATCATCAGTGGTAGGAAAGTCTTTTTTCAAAGAGAAAATTGAAAAACATCAAGAATCTGAAAATAGGGTAAAGAGAAGTCAGCACGGATTCCAAAAGGGACAGTCATGCTTGACCAACTCATTGAATTATTTGAACAAGTAACAGAAAAGATAGTTAAGGGTAATGCATTAGATATAATGGCCCAGATCGTCCGTCTTCCAGATGGTCATACCCCGCAGGTACCCCAAAAGCTGTGCTGGGGAACCCCTCAGAAGTCTCCGTGCAAGGACTATAGGGGAATCGTCCAGGGACTTTCAGGTTCTGTTGGGCAATCCCCCTGCACCTGGAGCCCTCTGAAACTCTGGGTTAAAGTCAGAGGCTTCGGATGGTTCTGACTCACTTAGCAGAATAGTTGCCCAGCTCTAATTCCTGGGTAACTATATACTATTGACCTCCTGACACTCTGAACTACACAACCCCCAATCCCTGACTCCCAACTGGACCTCCCAAATACACCTCTCCCAATGCTGACTCACCCCTGGACTCATCAACTACAACCCCTACTCACCAACTGCCCACTCTAACTACCTGACTACCCCTGAGCCCCTCCGAAGCCACACCCAACCCCGACCCCCTCTGACCACCCACTACTGCCCACCCCCCGACTACCCTCCCTCGATCACCTTGACCACACAACTACCTCCCCTGAACACCCGACCGCCCTTCCAACTGCCCCACCTCCCCTGGCTACCCACCCAATCCCCCCCACCTCCCAACTACCCTCCCCACCACATCACACCTGACAACCCACACACCCCCTTTACTATTCTTCCACCTCCCGACTCCCCCTGACCACTTGTCTACCCGCTAACTAACCCCATGACTGCTTGACTAGCACCCCCACCCCTCAACTACCCTCCCACATATTCCCAAATATTCCCCACCCCTGAAAAGCCCTCACCCCCAACCACCTAATTATCCCCCCAGTCCCCCAACTAACACCCCCACCTCTGATTACCCTCACACGCCTCCCCCAAACACCTGACCCCCAAATTGCACCCCCCCCCTCCATCCAACTCTCCCACCCATTTACCTTACACACTTGCCTTCTCTTCTGGCTTTTAAAGAAAGGGACATTTAAATTTACCAGAATACAGCAACTAGTGCCATTAAAAAGGTGGCATGGTTTTGTATCCCCCAGACGCTCCTAGACTACACTGAAGGACTCCAGGAACAGCAATGCTCCACATTTCTCAGCTGCCCTGGGTAGGAAGTCCGGTCAAGAAATGTGGAGCTCCAGCCTAAGGTAGGAAATAGGAGGGAGATAGTAATCCGACAGTGTTTGCCACTCCACGGAAGATTCAGCCCAATATATTTGGAATTCCTGAAAGTCTTTGATATGGTACTGCATAGTACACTCATGCCTAAAGTTAGAGCGTGTGGAATCAGGGGACAAGTAGCAGAATAGATAGCAAGCTGGCTACAAAGCAGAAAACAGGGACTAGAGGTTAAAAGTAGTCCATTTGATTGGCAAATGGTGTGAAGTGCTATTCCAATAAGGATCAATGCTAGCTTCATTGTTGTTCACAATTTACATAAGTGGTCTGGATCTGGAAATCAAAAGCACAATTTCAAAATTTGCGGATGACACCAAATTGGCAGTGCAATTAATGCAGAGGAGAACTGCATCAAAATAAAGCAGAACTTGCAGAATGGGCCTGTAATTGGTAATTGAATTTCAATATAGATAAGTGCAAGGTAGTACATTTTGGTAGGAAAAATAAGGAGGTCTCATACTCCTTGGAAAGTAAACGCCGAACTGCGGTAGACGAACAGCTGGATCTGGGGGTGCAGATACACAAATCATTAAATGTGGTGATGCAGGTTAATAAGGCCATTAACAAGCAAACACTGCACTGGGTTTCATTACTAGGTGGATGGAATTAAAGAGAATGGATGAACTGAGAGGGTATACCTGTCAGGAAAGATTGAGCAGGTTGAGAATTTTTTATCTAGAAAAGAGAGGACCGAGAGGTGGCCTGTTTGGACTTTGGAATCAAAAACACAATTTCTAAATTTGAGGATTGTCATGAAAATATAACAATTCTCATAATATTAATATGATCTATTGTAAAAGTAGGTTAATAGTGGGGTTTGGATAGTTTGCCTGTGCGTATATGTGGGATTTAATGGAATTGAGGACAGCTGGTCTGAAGGTTTTGAGTTATCAACAAGAAGCTAGGTTTGAAATGCTAAATACGTAAACATGGCTGAAGTTTTAACATAAGAACATAAGAAGTTGGAAGAGGAGTAGACCATTTGGCCCCTCAAGCCAGCTCCACAATTCAATAAGATCATGGCTGATCTTCTTCTGTTTCGATTTCCATATTCCCATCTACCCCCGATAACCTTTGATTCCCTTGCCTAACAAGAATCTATTTACCTCTGCCTTAAAAATATTCAGTGATCCCACCTCCATTGCCTTCTGAGGCGGAGAGTTCCAAAGTCGCACAACCCTCTGAGAGAAAAAAATTCTCCTCATCTCTTTACTAAACAGATGACGCCTAATTTTAAAACAGTGTCCCCTAGTTCTGGACTCACCCACAAGAGGAAACATCCTTTCAATGTCCACCTTGTCAAGCCTGTTCAGGGCCTTGTATACTTCAATCAAATCACCCCTCACTCTTCTAAACTCCAGTGGAAACCGGCCCAGTCTGTCCAACCTTTCCTCATAAGACAACCCACACATTCCAGGTATCTAGTAAACCTCCTCTGAACTGTCTGCAATGCATTTACATCCTTCCTTAATTAAGGAGACTAAAACTGCACACAGTATTCGAGATGCGGCCTCAGCAATACCCTGTATAACTGAAGCGTAACATCCTTACTGTTATGTTCAAACCCTCTCGTAATAAAGGATAGCATTCCATTAGCCTTCTTAATTACTTACTTTACCTGCATGCTATCTTTTTGTGACTCATGTACTAGAACACCTAGATCCCTCTGCATCTCAGAATTATGCAGCCATTCTCCATTTAAGTAATACTCTGTTTTTTTGTTCTTCCTGCCAAAGTGAACAACTTCACATTTTCCTACATTAAACTCCATTTGCCAGATCTTTGTCCACTCATTTGAACTATCTATATCCATCTGCAACCTCTTCATGACTTCGTCACAACATACTTTCACAACATACCTATCTTTGTATCATCTGCAAATTTAGCTACCATGTCTTCGCTCCCCTCATCTAAGTCATTGATACAAATAGTAAAAAGTTGAGGCCCCAGCACAGACCCTTGTGGGACTCCACTTGTCACATCCTGCCAATCCGAAAAAGACCCATTTATGCATACTTTCCGATAAAAGCAAAATACTGTGGATGCTGGAAATCTGAAACAAGAACAGAAAATACTGGAAAAACTCAGCAGATCTAACAACATCTGTGGAGAGAAAAACAGAGTTAATGTTTTGAGTCTGTATGACTCTTCTTCAGAGTGGGGTCTGAAGAACAGTCATATGGACTCGAAAAGTTAATATGTTGTGGTTGCTGCTACCTAGGCGTGCCTTTACTCTGAGGTCATTAATTAATCCTGTCACATTACACAATGCCAAGTCTAATATAACCTGCTCTCTGGTTGCTCTAGAACGTGCTGCTCTAAAAAAATTATCTTGAAAGCATTCTAAGAACTCCTCATCCAGGCTACTACTGCCAATCTGATTTTTTCAGTTTATATGTAGATTAAAATCACCCATGGTTATTGCTGTCCCTTTATCACAAGCACACACATTTTCTCTTGAATACTTTGTCCTACATTGTGGCTACTGTTAGGGGGCCTGTAGACCATTCCGACTAATGACTTTTTTCCCTTGCTATTCCTCATCACATCCTGAACTCCTGAACCAAGGTCATCTCTAACTATTGCACCAATGCCCTATTTGATTAACAGTGCTACCCCTCCACCTTTACCTGCCTATTCTTCTTGAATATCATGTACTCCTCAATATTAAGGACCCAATCTTTGCTGTTCTGAGGCCAAGTCTCCATAATTGCTACCAGATCACATTTACTTACTTCATTTTGGGCCATCAATTCACTTACTTCATTATGAATGCTACGTGCATTCAGATAGAGAGCCTTCAGTTTTGTCTTTTTATTACCTTTGTAGCATTTAGTCTTGACTGTTGATGTATTCTTGAGTTTTGTCTCTCTGTCCATTCCTGCCATTCTATGATCTTCATTTCTCATATTACTATTTTGCTCTACTGCCTTGACTCTATACTTTGAATTGCTACCTCTACCCAAGCTTGATCCCTCACCCCTCTTGTTTGGTTTAAAGTCCTCCCTACTTCCCTAGTTATGCGATTTGCAAGGACATTCATTCCTGCACAATTCAGGTGTAATCTGTCCCAATGGTACAGCCTCCACTTTCCCCAGTACTGATGCTGTGACCCACAAACTAGAACCCACTTCGCCCCCACCATTCTTTGAGCCACACATTCATCTCTCTAATCTTACTTGTCCTATGTAAATTTGTACATGGTTCAGGTTATAATCCAGAGATCACCTTTGAGGTTTTGCTTTTTAATTTGGTACCTAACTCCTCATACTGACTTTGCAGAACCTCTTTCTTAGTTCAACCTATGTCATTGTTACCTACATGGACCATGACAACTGGATCCTCCCCCTCCCACTGCAAGTTCATCTCCAGCCCTGAGCAGATGTCCCAAACCCTGGCACCGAGCAGGCAACACAGCCGTCTGGACTCTCACTCTTTGCTGCAGAGAACAGTGTCAATCCCCCTGACTATATTATCCCCTACTACCACTATATTCCTTTTTGCTCCCCCGCTTGAACTTCTTCCTGTACCACAGTGCCATGGCCAGTCAGCTCATCCACCTTGAAGACCTTGCTTTCATCCACACAGGTTGCGAGCACCTCAAACCTGTTTGACAATTGCAAAGTCTGAGGCTCCTCCACTACTGTTTGCTTGGTCCCCTAACCTGTTTCACTGACAGTCACATCCTCCTGTCCCTCACTGCTGATCAAAACAGATGACCCTCTTCTAAGAGGTGTGACTGTCTTCTGGTACAAAGTATGAGGTGTGAGGAAAATTTGCATTTTTAGATAAATTAGGGTAGTTTGAATTTCAAAGAGATGGTAAGATGTTACACCTAGCCAGAAGAAGCTCAGCCAAACAGTGTGTTTATTTTTCTTGAACGTTACTAATAAAGTTATTACTATGAAAGATTTATATTATGAGAAAAGTAAAGTTCCAAAGACATATCAGAACAATGGAATTTGCATTAAAAAGGGAGAAACATGTATAAAGGAGATGAGGCTCTGTGTAAAAGGAGAAGGCATTCTAAGATCTAACAAGTGTGAAAAGCCTCTGGTCTCAGTCTATCAAGTGGCTGTTACAGGAACCCAAGCTGAGGAAATTCTCTTTGAACTCAACTGTCCAGGGTATTGTGTGACTTTGCCTGGGTCTGTTTAAATCTATTTGTTTTATTGTTGCCTTAATGCAGGTGTAACTGGAACCCAGATTAATTAGGGTTTTAGGAGTAATTATAGCAGTAATTTGTAGACCTATGTATGTGTTTGAAATCTTTTCTTTTGTTAATAAATGTTTAATTTTGTTTTGTAAAGAAACTCTATGTCTTGGTGCTTATTACTACTGAATTTAAGGCATGTATCTCGAAATAAAATACAAACTGAAAAATCGTTGTGGCCACGTGACCAAGTTTTGCTCGTGGATTTGATCTGCCTGGCACACATCATCTGCCGTGTCATAACAGGATGACACCAAATTGCGGTTGGGGGTGGGGTGCGGTGGTGTAGAGATTGTCAATACTGAGGAGGGTGGCAACAAATTGCAGGGGAACATTAATAAACTTGCAGAATGGATAAATAATTGGCAAATGAAGTTCAACACAGGTAAACATGAGGTGGTACATTTTAGCAGGAAGAATAGGGAAGTTACTTTATTACTTGGAAGTTGCAAGTGTTGGTGAGGTAAAGGAACAAAAGGATCTCAGAGTAGTGTTACAACCACATGAGAAGGCGTGCAATGACCCCCCTATTCTCCTTCTCCAGGTCTGACCGCAACAGGGGCTTTTGTGAAGTTAGAGAGGATGTGCTTTGCCAATACTGCAGGAGTCCCATTATTTACATTTTCAATTTGTAACAGATTAGTCAGACAGGTTTTCTTAGGCTAACCAAAGAACACGATAAGTTTATTGAAACTATTTCCTGAATTAAAAACAAACTAGGTAAATCGCAACCACCAATCATACGTCACACACATTCTCTGGGTCCACACACACATTCTCTGGGCCCACACACACATTTCCTGGGCCCACACACACTTTAGTACAGATGGTAGAATAAGTGGATAGGGTTAAAGATTTTTTGCAGTTCGTGAAGTAGGTAAAACAATGGAGTACACGGTTAGCTGTCCTTTGGCTGATCTCGATGAGATGATTCCATGTTATGGCCATTTTGTTCAGTTGTCTTCCTGGGTGTGGTTGTATGGAGCAAGTTTCCACATTATAGTGCCAAAAGATTTTGGTTTGCAGTAGATTCCCCTTCTCAGGGTGGTTACTTCGCAAATCTGGGCACAATACTTCCGAGAGAGAAAGGGCAAACAGTTTCAGCAGCCTGTTTCAGTACAGTATTATCTTGATCTCTCTCCTGCTTGGTAAACAGTCCCTTAAAGTACCCTGCTGGCTGTGTATTCCAGAGAAATTCTATTAGCCCATGTCTGATGCAGTAATTGTTATAGAACAGGTAATTGATGTCACATCTCAGAATCATTTGAAAAGTTTCAAGGCCAACAGGAGATGGGATGTTTCACGATCCCCAGAGGGCTGAGTGCCTTTTTTTACCCATCCCACTTGGTGGAATGAAAGTAGCATATTGTAGCTGTCTGGCAGCCTTCATTGCCTTTAGAGGGTTTCAGTTTGTTTTTAAATCCAGCCATAAAAAGAAAAATTAGAAATTGTACCCTTAAAAAAAAGCACATCCACGTAATAGTATAAATACATCAATCATTAAAAGTTGTGCCACAGGTTAGCAAGGCCATCAAAAAAGGCAAACCAAGCCCTTACTTGACTTTGTTACTAGAGGGACAGAATGGCATGTAGAAAGGATGTTCCCACTTATGGATGGGATCAGAGCTAGGGTACATAAATTTAAGATAAATACTATTAAATCCAATCGGGAGTTCAGGAGAAACCTCTTTAAGCAGAAACTGGTTAGAATGTGGAGATCCCTACCACAAGGAGTAGGTAAGGTGAATAGCATGGATGCATTCAAGGGGAATGGATCAGTGCATGAGGGAGAAAGGAATCGAAGGATATCTCAATTGGGTTAGAATAAAAGGGGTGGAGTGACACTCATGTGGAGGCTTATGTGAAGCCTAACACACTAGCATGGATCTGCTGGGCTCAATGGTCTGCTTCTGTGATGTAAATACATTGTAGTACTAGAGTAGCACAAAGTATCCTCTACAGGCTGTTCCCTAATTCTCACTAAACCGCTAACCACCCAACTTGCCAAAGCCCTTCCCTATCACCAGCTGCTGTTTTCATCAGAAACACTAATTTGATGGCCTCTGGCTTCCGCTTGCCCATGGAATTGACATCCACTCCCGCCTGGAGCTAAAATCAGTCTTTGTCTTAGGTACTTAGGCCTACCACAAGTAAAATGCCCCTAATCAATGTCACAAATGACATCCTTTGTGATTGT
Source organism: Cetorhinus maximus (assembly GCF_964194155.1). NCBI lineage: Eukaryota > Metazoa > Chordata > Chondrichthyes > Lamniformes > Cetorhinidae > Cetorhinus > Cetorhinus maximus. Next base: position 78,425,137 of record NC_135894.1, on the reverse strand, counting down.
GAACATGGTGCACTATCCTTCCTTCTGAAATTCTCTGCAACCTTTGACTAAACCACCCTCGTTCAATGTCTTTTCTCCATTGTCCAGCTCAATGGGAATATCTTTGCTTGGTTCCACTCTTACCTGTCCAATCGCAACTAGTGCATCTTCAGAAGTGCTTGTGTTCCTACCCCACATGGCCCCATTACCTCAAAGACTCTACAAGGACCTATCCTTGGCTCTGTCCCCTTTCTTATCTATTTGTTGCTGCTTGGTGAGATCATCTGAAGACATGGGGTCAGCTTTACTAGTACACTGGACTACACCCGGTTCTACAAACAGTTACCTCTCTTGGCCCCTCCACTGTGTTGCCAAACCCAGACTTCTTGTCCTATTCCCAGCCTTGGTGAAGCCAAGATTTCCTCCTGGTAAATATTGGGAAAACCAAAGTTGTTGTCTTTGGCCAATATCACCACTCAGCATCCTTGCTACTTCCTCCACTCAGAGTAACCTGACCACGCACTATTGCCATGGGGTGGAAAATCTTCTGCACTATGCACCTTTAAGACTGCTTTGTGATTTTGTTTACACAAACCTTCATTAATTAATGGCAAATCCAATCTAGTGTGAAAGATGCACTTTTCAAAGGACTTCCAATGCTGTGCAACTTACACTAATTTTCCATGTTTGGCTTATAGTAGGAACAAATAGTATTTATTCCATCTTTTTTTGCTGTGGGTTGATGGATGAGGGATCCTCAGAATAGTGCTGAATACTGATGAATAGTCCATTAGAGCTTGCTCCACAAATTTAATCACTTCTTCCTTGCATCTGTTTTTTAGTAAATTTATTGAAAGCAGTAATTTTGGCCTCAAGTTTGCTTTGACTGACCTGAAAGTCACAGCTTATAAATAAAATTCTATTACCTGATGTGAAGCTCAGCAGTAAATCCTATACTTCTCAATTGCCTATTTCTAATGACTAAAACATCATTTGTTCAGAGGTATGGTACATCAAACCATCACTGATTGAGTCAGTGACATGTTTGTAATCAACTTCCCTGCTGGAGTACTTTGCTATACGTGTAGTTTTGTTTTGAAATATATGCTTAAAAGGAATCACTGCTTGGACGAAACCATTGATGATTTAGTGCACCTGGGAATAACTTTATATTTTAAACTCAAAATATCCAGCCATTGTAAAAAGGAAACACAAAACAAGTTGATTCGTTACCTCTGCCCCTGCCCCTGGCTGACTTCTTGAGGAGAAGAGGAAGCTGGAGTGAGATTGAGCTACGCCGCACCCCTCTCGCATACACATTGTTGGAGACCAACTATGGCATCAGCGATGGAGTTCAGCCCACGCAGTAGTGCAGGAGCGACATCCTGGGCCAAGGACTCCATGGCGGCCACCATCCTACCAGTGTTGACCTCAATGTGTTGGCATACCAGCGCTATCAGCTCAACCTGAAGGTGGACGGACTCCTCCATCATGCCTTGCAACCTGAGGAATACAGCGGACATTCCTTCCTGATGTTCCTGAGCTTGCCTTTGCAGCTCCAGCAACTCTGACATGACCAAGTCCGGAGGCTCATCATCTGACTTGGTCTCAGCAATGTTCTGGCATCTAGCAGTCCTCCGAGTGCCGGACACCTGGGAAGTCCCTGCTTATGCTTGGTGTGGATCAGAAAGTGTGATGTGCTCACCAGATTGTGATCCCGAGGCTACTCTAAAGCTAGCTTCCACCGAGGTGTGTGCCTCTGCACTAGTGGAAGGTGTGGATGAGTGCTGTGATAGGACTTCAAGGTCGGTGCATTCAGATTCCTCTTCAGAGGTTTCTTCAGGGCTTGATTGGAGGTCCTGGGTCATGGATTCCATCGGCTGTTTGACAGATGTGCCTGCGACAGCAAGGGGAGGTAATTAGTGCATGGCAGTGGCCTGTGAAACAGGACACATCACGCACAACATGATGTCTGATGGATGTTGCACTGCTGGACCTTCACTTGGTAGAGCACCACTGACCTCATCGTCAGCACAGGACTGGTCCAGATCCACGTTGGCCAGCTGGATAGCTCTGTTTTCAAAGTCTGTGAGAACCTTGATTTCAGGCATTCCTCCACCGGTCTGCATCTCTCCCTTTTGTTGTGTGCCTGCTTATCTTTCATGAATAGAGATGGAGAGAGTGTAGGCCAGATGATAAGTATGCCTGGCATATGTGGATGGTGAGTGGTCCCATGGACTGGATGAGGACAATGATGGTGTGTGTGAGAGAGTGAATGGTGATGTCCCTTGAACTGGCAGTGAGTGAGGGTCCTGTGGATGTGTGAATGTTTGAGTTGAGAGTGACGAGAAGAGTGACTTACCCTGGCTGAACGGAAGAGATCATTCACCCTCTTGCGGCACTGGATGGCTGTCCTCTATTGCAGGGCGTTGGTGCTGACTACCACTGCCACAGCCTCCCAAGAGGGATTGATGATGTTGCTGCCCATCCTGCAGCCAGAACGGAGATAGAGGACATCATGGCGAGCCTCCACTGCATCCAAAAGATGTTTGAGGGACGCATCATTGAACCTGGGGGCTGCAGTCTTTTTGCCTTTCAGGGCCATGTCTTCTGTGCGGCAGTCATGGGCTTGAAGCACTGAGAGGTGTACACGTGGCTCCACTTTATATATGGCGCCCAGCATGATGAAACGGTGAGGTGATGGCAGCGTGGGCGAATGAGAGCCCAACCACCATGGAAATGGCGTGTTTCCTGAGAATGCATAAATAATGCAGTAAGTTTGGGGTGATACGGCATGAAAATCCACCATTGCGGCCAGCGGGTAAAACCTTCTACGAATGAACTTGCATTTATCTCAAGCCTTTCTTGAGCTCAGGACATCTCAGAGACAATGAAGTCCACTACCAGCTCTCAATGCTGGAATGCCTGGGGCCAATTTCTGGATTTCAGAATTTTCTGGATTATAGAAAGACATTAGATTGCCTAACCACAAGTGTGTGAACCAGGAAATACATAAACATTTACCTGAAACATAAAACAACTTCATAAAGCAGCAATAAAAATTGTTTTACTTATCCAAATACTGTATCATCCATGCTTCTGCCCTGAGAGCCAGAGAGAGATATCAAGGGAGAGAGAAAAAGATGGGGCATAGGCTGATAGAGAGAGAAAGGGGCAGAGACCAACAGAGAGGGAAAGAGAGAGAGAGAGCGAGAGATGGAGTAATAAAATGACAGAAAGACAGAAAGACTTGGACCAATAAAAAAAGTCCGAGAGATTGAGAGAGAGAGAGACCGAGAGTTAGGGTCAGAGAGAGATGGAGAAGTAGACTGACAGTGAGAGATAGAGACAGCAAAGAGAGAGAAAGGGAGTAGCTTTGTAACTTGTGCTGTGCTTTCGCATGCTACACATTCACTGTGACCCCATCACTCACCATTTTCTACCCTTAGTTTGAAGATCAGGTGAACCCATGCCTTCCTGATTTGTTGCAGTATCCCAGCGGTCACGAATTGCTTGGGTCCACTCACAAAATTTCCTAACAACTGATGTTTGCATAATTTGGATTTCCAGACCAGAGAGGTTATTGTGTACTTTTGTAGTGTAGCAACTTTTTTAATGTAGCCACTTTTTTAATGCAAGAGATAACAATGACTACACTTCAAAAGTATTTAATTGGCTGTACTACTATGCTACACCTCGCTACCACTGTTTCACCTCAGACTCAGGCGCCAATTAACTGATATACAAGAATCAAGTGCTAATTGCAGTAGCAAATGATAACTGCCCATATCCATAAGGTAAGTTGTATTTGTGTAGTAATTATGATTTTATTCAGTGTGTAATGTACCTTTAAGAATAATACTTGTTAAGGAAGACCACATGATCTGTAGTAACCAACAGGAGAGTAGTATGGGCGACATCAGCAGTCAGTGTAGAGATAAAGTTAGAGTTGAAAGCACACATGCAGTTGCTGCTCAGTACATTGTAAACAAACTTAATGTTTCCACCCAAAAAGTGTCTGCAGATCAACTCTATCATTAATAATAGCAATTCGGTCACCCTCACAACAAACTGGCGACAAGGATAGGATAGGATTGAACAGAAGAAATCAAGTTAGAAAGAAATTGGCTCTGTACCTCACCCAGTGATTGTGAGTAGCAAGCTCCATTAGAATTGAATAAGTTATCCTCTCTCAAAATGCCACAATTTGGGAGAATTGATCTTTTTGAACCAGCCACAGACAATTGGTCTCATTACATAGAATGCCTCATGTTCTTTTTACAAGCGAACAAGTTTATGGGGGAAGAGAAGAGGCGAGCGATCCTCTTGAGTGCTTGTGAGAGCAAAACCTATGATTTGATTTGAAATTTGATGGCACTGAGTGCCCCAGATTTGAAAAATTTTGATAAATTGGTGGACCTCGTGAAGGGTAATTTTCAACCAAAGCTCTCAATTACGATTCAAAGGTTCAGGTTTAATTTGCAAAATAGAGCCCCAGATGAGACAATTGCATGCTACATGGAAAATTTGAAGCAGCTAACAGAACATTGTGAGTTTGGTATGACTCTAAATGACATTCTCAGATATCATTTAGTGTGTGGTGTGAATGAGGACAATATTCAGAAAAGATTATTGCCTGAAGTGAATCTGGAATTCAAGAAGGTGTTAGAGATAGCACTGGCCATGGAACGTGCAGTAGGAGATTCAAAAGCAATAGAGGATGCATAAAATGCTGCCGTCCTCCACATTGGGCAGGAAACCTCAGCCGAAAAGGGCGCAAAAATGCAAGACTCTGCCGAGAAGTGGGAAACAGCCCCCGCTAGTCAAAGAATGAAGAAAAATAACTTAGCAGTGAAATCGAAGAATAATTTTAATAGAGGTGGAAACAATCAGTCTTTTAGCGATTGGCAGTTTAAAAAAATCGAATGCTACTATTGTCACAGAATTGGACATATGATGAGGCAACACAAGGAAAGATTCAAACAGGCTTGTAAACAAAAGAAGAAGCCCAATGAAATCTAAAATTTCAGACATTTACTCATTGTTTACCTGAAAGTTAGAAAGACAGAAACAATATTTCTCACACTGAAAGTAAATGGCAAACCTGTTAGAATGGAAGTGGACACGGGAACTTCCACTACAGTAACTGGGGAACATACCTTCAGATATCTGAATAATGGTGAACATCCATTAAGTTTAGAAGAAACATCTGCCAAGCTCAAAACATATACGGGTGAAGACATTCAAGTAAAAGGCACAAGCAGAATAACTGTTCATTATGGAAGTCAATCGGCAAAGCTAACCTTGATGGTGGTAGCAGGTGAGGGGCCAAGCCTCCTGGGGTGAAATTGTTTAAAGGAGATTAAGTTAGAATTGCCTAAAATTTTCCAGTTGAGAGTAAGTGGGCTACCAGAGCCACTTCAAAAGTACACCACCGTCTTCAAGGATGAACTGGGGAAAATCCAGGGCCTGCAGGCAAAGATTCATGTGGATCCAGAAGCAACCCCTCAATTCATGAAGGCGAGACCGGTGCCATACGCACTGTGAGAAAAAGTCGACACTGAACAGATTAGAGAAACTGGGCATTATACAACCTGTTCAATTCTCCGAATGGGCAGCACCCATAGGACTCTTCCTTAAACCCGACCAAAGCGTCTGAATTTGTGGAGATTACAAACTGACGATAATAAAGTAGTTAAGCTAGACAGACACCCCATTCCAAAAATCGAAGACCTGTATGCCAAGCTGGCAGGAGGGACAAGGTATACAAAGCTTGACATGAGTCATGCTTATCAACAACTAGAATTGGATAATGCCTCCTGGGAATTTGTCACAATTAATACCCACAAAGGGCTGTACAAATATACACGATTGCCTCTCGGTGTCTCCTCAGCTTGCACCATCTTTCAGAGAACAATGGAAAGCTTACTGCAGGGACTGCCCCAGGTTGTAGTCTATTTAGATGATGTATTGGTGACAGGATTCACTGAAAAAGAATATTTGGCAAACTTAGAATAAGTCTTGAAACATTTCTTGCAAGCTGGAGTACTGTTATAAAAAGGAAACTGCACGTTCCAAGTGAGGGAGGTAATCTATTTGGGTCACCAGGTAGATTTACAGGGTCTCCACCCAGATGAGGAGAAAGTGAGAGCCATAAGAGAGGCACCTGCACAAAAGAATGCCTCAGAGCTCAAATCATTCCTAGGAATGATCAACTATTATGGGTGGTTCTTACCCAAATTTGACTACAGTGCTTGCCCCCTGCACTTTCTACTCACAAAGAAACAACATTGATCTTGGGAAGTGCCCCAGAAAGAAGCTTTCATAAAGGTGAAACAATGGTTGCACTTGTCCAATCTATTAGTGCATTACAACCAGGCAAAAGAATTGGTGCTGACATGTGACACATCTCCCTACACAGTGCTCTCTCATCAGATGGATGACGGCATGGAACAGCCAATAGGTTATGTATCAAGAACGCTCACCACGGCGGAAAATGGATACTCGCAGATAGAAAAAGAAGGCCTGTCCATCATCTTTGATGTCAAGAAATTTCACCAGTGCGTACACGGCCGTCACTTTACAATCGTTTCATATCAGAAAACATTGATAGGATTGTTTAGTGAGGACATAGCTATACAACCCATAGCCTCAGCAAGAATACAACGATGGGCTTTAATTCTGGCAGCATATGAGTACACTTTCATACATAGGCCTGGTTATCAGATTGCAAACGCTGATGTCCTTAGTCGCTTGCCTTTACAAGAAATTGATGAGCACATCCCAGATCCACTTGTTTTACTTCTAAATTTCTTGGATTCCTCACCGATATGTGCTGGACAGATCAAAGACTGGACAAGTCGGGACCCAGTCCTATAAGACCATAAGACCATAAGGAGCAGAAGTAGGCCATTTGGCCCATCAAGTCTGTTGCGCCATTCAATGAGATCATGGTTGATCTGATAATCCTCAACTCCACTTTCCTGCCATTTCCCCATAACCCTTGATTCCCTTACTGATTAAAAATCTGTCTTTTTCAGCCTTGAATATACTTAACGACCCAACTTCTACACCCCTCTGCAGTAAAGAATTGCACAGATTGATTACCCTCTGAGAGAAGAAATTCCTCCTCATCTCTGTTTTAAATGGGAGCCCCCTTACTCTGAGATTATGCCCTCTGGTCCTAGACTCTCCCACAAGGGGAAACAACCTCTCAGCATCTACCCTGTCAAGCCCCCTAAGAATCTTATATGTTTCAATAAGGTCGCCTCTCATTCTTCTAAACTCCAATGTGTACAGGCCCAACCTACTCAACCCCTCCTCATAAGTAAATCCCTCCATACCCGGGATCAACCAAGTGAACTTCCTCTTGACTGCCTCCAATGCCAGTATATCTTCCCTTAGCTAAGGAGAGCAAAACTGTTCACAGTATTCTAGGTATGGTCTAACTAGTGCCTTGTATAGTTTTAGCAAGACTTCCCTATTTTTATACTCCATTCCCTTTGAAATAAAGGCCAACATTCCATTTGCCTTCCCTATTACATGCTGAACTTGTATGTTAGCTTTTTGGGATTCATGCACAAGGACACCGAAATCCCTCTGTGCTGCAGCTTTACTCAGTCTTTCTCTATTTAAATAATATTCAGCTCCTCTATTCTTCCTCCCAAAGTGTATAATCTTACATTTTCCCACATTATATTTCATCCGAAACGTTTTTGCCCGCTCACTTAACCTGTCTATATCCCTCTTTTGACTCTTTGGCCTGAATATTGCCGTTGGCATACAGGGGCTGGTCCAACACACCGATGCACAAAATGACGCGAGATGACGTAGGGTGTGCGTCCCAACGTCTTCGTGTGTCATTTAGAACTTCCGTTCGGCAGGCGCGCGCCCAAGGTGGCTGCGGGCACGCTGAACTGTCAACGGCCTATTAAGGCCATTAAAAAACCAATTAAAGTTGCTTGCAATGCTGCCCATTCAACCTTCAGATTGGCAGGGAAAGAGCCCAAGCGGCCTTCACGTTTTTTAGGAAACATCATCCATGAGCAGGATGAGGTTTCCTTAAGTTTTTATGAATTAAATGATAAAATTCTCCTAAATATAAAAAAATGTCCCAGCTCATCTGACACTGTCACATGAGGGGACATGCTTAAATAATTTTGTACTTTATTTATAACTAAATTTTTTAAGCAACATAATCACCCTGGGGCAGCTCCGACTCTCCCTCCTCCCCTCGCCCGCACAGGTAGCACTAAGCCTTCATTGGCCCACCTACATAAAATGGCGATGCGCAGCCAATCGTGGATGGCGATCAGCTCCGAGCCCGCTCCCGCCTAGCCCACCCGACACAGGGAAGCTTCTGGCCTTTGTGTCATCCTCACTATTTGGCCTTCTCACCTATTTTTGTGTCATCTGCAAGCTTGGTGATTGTACATTCATTTCCCTCATCCAAGTCATTAATATATATTGTAAATAATTGTGGCTCCAGCACTGATTCCTGTGGCACTCCACTAGTTACAGGTTGCCATCCTGAAAATGGCCTCCATATCCCAACTCTCTGTCTTCTATTTGTTAGCCAGTCCTCTATCCATGCTAATATACTACCCCCAACACCATAGGCTCTTGCCTTATTAAGTAGCCTTATGTGTGGTACCTTATCAAACGCCTTTTGGAAATCCAAATATATTACATCTACTGGTTCCCCTTTATCTATCCTGCTTGTTACCTCCTCAAAGAATTCTAATAAATTTGTCAGGTATGATTTCCTCTTCATGAAGCCATGCTGACCCTGCTTGATTATATTATGCATTTCTAAATGCTCTGCTATTACATCCTTTATAATAGACTCTAACATTTTCCCAATTATCTCAAGTACAAGAACAAGTACTGCATGCAACTCTGGAAAAGGAGGTTCCTGACAAAGAATCTGAAGTTGTGGAGCTGTGATGTTCCACACATATCAGGAAGCCACCTGAAAGGCTAAACTTATAAATTCCTTACCCAGTGTAAATATTATGTTGTCTTGAAAAAATATGTAAATATAATATGTATAGCTGAGATAAAGGGGGAGGAATGTAGTAATTATGGTTTTATTTAGTGTGTAATGTACCTTTAAGAATAATGCTTGTTAAGGAAGTAGTAACCAATAGGAGTGTAGCAGGGGCCACCTCAGCAGTCAGTATAGAGATAGAGTTGGAGCTGAAAGCTTATGTGTAGTAGCTGCTGAAAACATTGTAAATAAACTGAATGTTTCCACCCAAGAAGTGTCTGCAGATCAACTCTATCATTAACAGTAGCAACTCAGCCACCCTTACAACAATTTGTTTCACTGTGACCTATAAGCATCAAGAGTGAAATATAATTTTATCATATTACTTCTTTTGCAAGAATCCATAAATGTGGAACTATCTGCTTTCTCAACTACTTTTTGCAGCAATAAAGGGTTCCATTCAATGATCATGGGCAACTTGCAATGCAGCAAGTTGTCATCACACATATCTTGAGTGATTACTCATTGACCTCAGTTCTTTTGGCTCTGTCCCCATGACTGTCGGTCTGAGTCAACAGGAATAGCTGATGAGTGTTGCTTGGTTTGATGGCTCTACTCTTCAATTCACAGACACCTAATGAGAAGCAGTTTATGCAGCTGTATAACTCTACCTGCAGTATAATTGAGAGAACATTTGTTCTGCTGGTGATGCACTTCATATTCCTGGATGAATACTTCCATATATAGTCCATTATAGTCCATATAAGGTTAGTTAGGTCATTGTTGCATACAGGCTGTGTAACTTAACCATTATTATTTGATGCCCAGTCTATATTCAATGCACACTCCACATACATACTATCAACATAAAAGTACAAACACTGCAGATGTTGGATATTTTAAATATAAACAGAAAATGCTAGAAGTCTACAGAAGGCAAGGCAGCATCTGTGAAGAGAGGGCCACAGGGCCCGATTTTAACACCATGTATGTAGGTGGGTTTTGAATTAGTTAAAATCTCGCCCAGAGTTAACATTTCAGAATGGTGACCTTTACCAGGAACTTAAAAATGTTATAGATATGGCAAGTTTTACACAAGTACAGAGGCAGGGAAAGGGTGGAAAGAGACGAAAGGACAAGTGATAGGGTGCAAGGCAGGAGTGATTATATGATCAGCTGAACCATTCCCAGAACCCTTTGTCCCAAGAAATAGAAGCAGGTTACTATCTGAAATTGTTGAACTTGATGCTGAGTCCATAAAGTTGTAAAGTGCCTCATGAGATGCTGTTCCTCAAACTTCCATTGAGCATCATTGGAACACTGCAGGAGGCTGAGGAGGGCAGAGAGCTCAGAGTGGGGGAGAAATGGAAAACTAAAATGACAGGCAGCCAGAAGCTCAGGGTCACGCTTTTGGACTGCAGAGGTGTTCCGTAAAGCAATCACCCAATCCGCATTTGGTCATCCCGATGAAGTGGAGACTGCATTGTGAACAGCAAATACAGTATATTAAATTGAAAGAAATGCCAGTAAATTACTCATTCAACTGGAAGGACTATTTGGGGGCCCTGGATGGTGGGAAGAGAGGGAGTCAAAGGGAAGGTGTTGCATCTCCTGCACTTGCATAGAAAAGTTCCGTAGGAACGATAGTGGGTGTTGGGTGTGATGGAGGAGTGGACTAGGGAATGGTCCCATTGGAATGCTGAACGGGGATGGGAGAGAATCTTGTGTTTGGTGGTTCTGTTCTGACATTTGAAGATCTTTTCTAATGCTGTCACCTTCCACATTAGTGCTTCCAATATATCTTCCTTTTTCCTCAACTAAGGATCCCTTCCACTGCGCTTGAAAGGGCCTTGACCACGTCCATCCCATTTCCAACATTGTGCCCTCACCCCTTACCCCCCTCCCAGAACCATGATAGGATTCTCCTTGTCCTCACATCACACTCCACCAGACTCCACATTTAATGGATCATCCTCCTCTATTTATGCCTGCTGCAGCACAATGCCAGCATCAAACACATTCTATCATTTACATAATGGCACCTGATTTGTAATTAACTGTAACTTTTCTTTCATACCTGTACTTACATGTATACCAGAAATAACACCTTGTTTACTTCACTGCCATTAACAAAATAGAATTGGTCAAAAGTAGTAATGGGACGTGTTGTGCACAATAGAGAATGTCTGATTGTTTATGGTAAGTTAAGAAAAAACTAATGTGATGCAAACAGCACAGAGAGTGCAGCAACAATGGGGAGAATTTTCTGAATGTCGGCTGATCGGGAGAGGGCGTGGGCGGGCATGGAGCCAATCGCTGCCTGCGATCGGCTGCATGCCGCCATTTTATGTGGGTGGGCCAATTAAGGCCCGCCCAGCATGACACGTGGTCGGTAGCGCTTAGTGCTACCTGTGCGGGCAGGAGCGAAAGAGCGCAGTAATCTCCCTAAAGCACGGAGCTGCCTCAGGGAGATTAAGTACATAATAAAAGTTCAGAAATAATAAAGTTAAAAATTATTTAGGCATGTCCCCTTATGTGACAGTGTCACATGAGCTGGGGCATGTTCATGAATTGCGCAAAAATTATTCATTTATTTAGTAAAACCTTCAGGAAACCTTATCCTGCCCATGGATGAGGTTTCCTGAAAAACATGAAGGCCGCTTGGGCTTTTCATCTGCCTGCCAACTTTAAGGTTGGATGGGCAACATTGATAACTACTTTGATTGGGCTTTTAATGGCCTTAATAGGCCGTTGATAGTTCAGTGAGCGCGTAGCCGCCTCTGGCGTGCGCCTGCCGAATGTAATATCTAAATGACGCGCGCTGACGTTGGGATGCACATCCGACCTCACCGCGCATCATTTTACATGCTGGCGTGCCGGGCCTGCCCCTGCATGCCAACGTAAAATTGTGGCCAGTGTGTAAATCTTGGGAAGATCCCATATACTATCATCTTTCTATCACTATAAGCAGGTTTGGATGCTCAATGACATAAAGCACTAGTTTATTTGAAGAGTCAGATCAGTGACCTGACTCCTGAGAGCTTCTGAAAAAAGAGCTCAAGTCCCATGCCAGGGTTTGAGCACAAAAAAAAATCAAGGCTAAAACTGCAGTGCATGAGGGAGTGCCGCACTGCTGAAGGTGTTATCTTTCAGGTGAGATGTTAAACTGAGGCCCCAACTGCCTTCTTGGGTGGGTGAAAAATGTCCCATGGCACTGTTTCATAGAAGAGCAGGGGTGTTGGTCCCCTGGCCCATATATATCCCCCAATCAAATCAACATCACAAAAAAAGCAGATGATCTGGTCATTACCAGATTGTTGTCCGTGTGAGTTTACTGTGCACAACTTGGCTCCTGAGTTTCCTACATTATAACAGTGAACACACTTCAAAAGTACTTCGCAGTTGTAATGATGTCTTTGCGATGTCTTGAGGTCATGAAAAGTGCTCTATACATTCAAGTATTCATCATTTGGGCTTTTCATTGTGTATATTCTAAGTCCAGCCCAGGTCGAAACAAAATTCGGAAAGTGCCCAGGGCGATGGTTGCTGCAATGCAGCAGATATCCAATCAACTTTTTCATCCTATGAAACATGTAAAGAGGTACACATGTCAGAAGTGCTCTTTTTGCAGGTCAAAGTAGTTGACAGCATTATGCAAGGAAAGCACTCTCAAATTAGTGTCTGTGGCATAATGGTACGCTAAATCTATTATGCACACACATATTTCATATACCCTTTTGGTGCCCCTTTGACCTGGAATCTTCTATTAGTTTGTTGTTAATTCCCATTCATTTTCTTCTTGCTTTGCTGGGGTTGGTGATCTATCGGAGGAGTCAACATGATTTTCATATTTTTTTCAGCACCTCCTCTATCCGGAAATCAAGCTCTGAAGCAGCAATGTGAACATTATGCTCCCTGTCTACAGTTTGGAATAATTTCAATGAGATAATTTATACTTGGTTAAATAAGGCCAATTCACCAGTTCATGTCTTTCCTACAAAGTTAGTTGAAGTTTTCATTACACTGACTCAATATGCTTTGGTAAAAATAGTACACGTGCACTTTATAATATCTGCCAAGTGATGAGATTTAGGAGATTAATTTATTCATTGCGGAATTACTCTACATTTAATTAACGGGATAGTATATCCTAATTGTCAGAAAACCCTTGGATTTTTACCATGATACTTGAGATTTCTTTTTCATGTGACACGTTTCCTAAATCAAATGCCAAGCCAACTCATTGTGTTATTAGAGGTAGCTACATAATGCCAACACATTAATTATATTAAAAGCAATGCCTTTCTGCTATTACTGATTAAAAATTATTCATTAAAATTCATTTCAATCAAACTTGTTACTCTACTGCGGTTTCTAAGCTTGGGGGATAAAACAGCCTGTAAGGTGAATTAAATAGAGCATTAAAAAGGATTACCTTTGTCTTCAACAAAATAAAAATAATCGTTTCCATAACTAAAAATTTGAAGATGCTAACAACATATCAGGAAAATATTTTACTACATAAATATAATTTTTGTGACACGAATTCCCAAGAAGTAACAGCAAAATATATGAAAAATTCAGCAGTGAGACTGCAAACAGGAAAACCCGCAGAACTGTGCTTACACGGCAACGTACTCTAAGAATATAGGATGTAGAAGTAAAGCGAGCACAATAACAAGAACACAGGAAATAGGAGCGGTCCATATGGTCCCTCGAGCCTGCTCTGCCATTCAATAAGACCATGTCTGATCTGATTGTGGCTTCAGCTCCAAATTCCTGACTGTTCCCCATAAGGCTTGACTCCATTATAGTTCAAGAAACTGTCTCTATCAGCCTCAAATATATTCAATGACCTAGCGTCCACAGCTCTCAGAGGTAGAGAATTCCAAAGATTCATGACCCTCTGAGAGAATAAGGTCCATCTCATCTCCATCTTAAATGGGAGACCCCTTATTCTGAAATCATGCTCCCTAGGTCTGGATTCCCCCATGAGAGGGCAACATGCACCCAGCATCAACCATGTCAAGCCCCTTCAGAATCTTATTTGCTTCAACATGATCATGTCTCATTCTTCTAAACTCCAATGAGATAGGCCCATGCTGCTCAGTATTTCCTCATAAGACAGCCCATTCACCCCAGGAATAAAACTAATGAACCTTCTCTGGATTGTATCCAATGCAAGTATGTCCCTCCTTAAATATTAAGATAAAAACCATACTAGATACTCTAGGTGTGGTCTCACCAACACCCTGCATAGTTTTAGCAAGACTTCTCTACTTTTATACTCCATCCCATTGCATAAAAGGCCAACATTCTATTTGCCTTCCTAATCACTTGCTGTACCCAAATGCTAACTTCTTATGTTTCACGTACAAGAACATCCAGATTCCTCTGTACTGCAGCATTCTTTAGTCTCTCTTCCATTAAATAATATATTGTTTTTCTATTCTTCCTTCCAAAGTGGACAACTTTACATTTTCCCATTCTATATGCCATCCGCCAAATATTTTGCTGACTCACTTCTCCTATTTATATCCCTTTGCAAAAACTTTGAGCTGAATTTTCTAGGCCTCAGGTGGCAGGCTTAGAGGTGAGGGGTTGGGAAAACAGGGGTCAGTCATACACCGAGACAGCTCCCCAATGCATTCCCACTGCCATGGAATTTCCCAGCGACAGTCTGGAAAGCGGATTGGCTGCCCGCTCTACAATGGCTGCCGGTCATTTTAACATTGTTGAGGGCACATTTAGGGGCAATTTTGCCACCTCTCTGCAGATTTACTTCTGGTGGAGCAGCCGCTGCCACATGCAGAGACAGTCAGGGGTGCCAGATGCTCCATGCTGCAAAGAGGGGCTGGATTAACGAAGACACACCCAGTGGATGGATTTTCCTTCGAACCCAATTCACCCACCAGTCTAGATGTCAGTTACTTGATGATTTATTTTCAGGCCAGCAATCGTTCTTCCATGTTGAGGTGTCCCACAATTCCAACCTGCCTCAGCAGCTCCTACCTCTCACAATGGGGGCAAGCAAGGCCCCAGAGCTGCTGGATGTTTGATTGGGCTGACAGCATTGGGAGCCTTAATTTCCCGTTATTAATTCCCTGGTCTCATCCACTAAGGATTTGATATTTAATTTACCTACTGTCTTCCTTTTTATATGCTTGTAGAAGCTCTTACTGTCTGGTTTTATATTTCTTGCTCGTTTACTACCATAAACTATTTTATCTCTCTTATTTTTAGTTAACTTTTGCTGGTTTCTAAATTTTCCCTAATCTTCTGGCCTACAACTAATCATTGCAATATTATATGAATTTTCTTTCAATTTGATACCATCCTTAACTTCCTTAATTAGCAACAATAGTTCATCCTTCTCATAGAGTCTTTTTTTCTCAATGAAATATATAATTGTTGAGAATTAAGAAACATGTCTCTAAATATTTACCATTGCTTATCTGCCATCTTACCTTTTAATCTATTTACCTAGTCAACCTTAGCCAAATCTATTTCCATACCTTTGTAATTGCCTTAGTTAAACTTAAGACACTAGGTTCAGACTCATGTTTCTCACCCTCAAATTGAACGTGAAATTCTATCATCTTAGGATCACTTGTCCCCAGAGGATCCTTCACTATGAAATAATTAATTAATCCTGTCTCACTGCACATTACCAGATCTAAAATAGTCTGTTTCCTGATTAGTTTTACAATGTATTGCTCTAAGAAACGGTCTAGAATACACTCTGTGAACTTATTCTCAAGGCTAACTTTGCTGATTTGGTTTGTCCAATCCATATGAAGGTTAAAGTTGCCAACATTCATTATAGTGCCTTTCTTACAAACCCATGTTATTTGTTGATTCATACATTGTCCTACAATATGGTCACTGTTACGGGGCTTCTTGAACACCTTCGCCAGTTACTTCTTTCATTTGTTATTTCTTATCTGATCATATCGATTCTACATCCTGATCTCATCCTTTATTAACAGAGCTACCCCATCTCCTTTTCCTTTCTGCTTATCCTTCTAAAATGTCACATACTGTGTATTCAGTTCTCAGCCTTGGTCACCTTGCAACTATATCTATGTAATGGCTATCAAATCATGCCCACTTATTTCTATTTGTGATATCAATTCATTTACCTTGTTATGAATGTTACATGCATTCAGATGGTGTTGGATGGCACACCCATCAGTGGGCTAATTGAGACCCTGAAGTGGGCAATTAATCCAACCCCCAATCCCTTGCCAAAGCCTGCCAGCTTGGCACATCTGCCAGGTGGGGGTGAGGTGGGGGGTGGGGGGGGTGGTGAGTGGTGAGGTGTAAAATTCAGCCCTTGGTCTTCAGTTAATTATCCCCCCCCACACCGATGCATTGCACTGTATGTAGATGAGATTTCAGCTCATCAAATTTGAGTTAAATTTCCTCAACCTGCAGACACTTACTGCAGATGTGGTTGCTGTGGATCACACAGGTGTCCACCAGCTCCCACATGCTACAACCACAACACATCACCTGCCCTGCCATCTCTAGATTTTATTTGACCAATGTTGTGATTCCCGTAAAGACCAGTAACCTTTACAAAGATACTTGAATTCCCAGTGACCGACTAAATGAATTTCACAACAAGGGTTCAAATTTTAAGACTTTTACTGTAATAAGCAAACTAAAGGCAACATCGACTAAGCAACATCTAGTGGGCAACTAATACTGTAAAAGATAACCCTTATCAATATCATGACCGATAACCCCATATCTCATAGATCACAATATGCTCTCCACGGGATTACAGTCTTTACAGGAGCAGTCCACAATCACTCCCAGTTTCCAATGTGTTCACATCTCCCCATTTCTCCAATTTGCAACGTCGCATGACCATCGAAAGGTTCTTCCCTCAATTTTCAGAGAATTTCCAAACTGACTACTAGCAGTAATGCCCACACACTCTGGCAATGTCTCCTCCCAGCCTCACAAGAGCAAATCTTCCAAAGTCTTTACAGTGCATTAGGATGCATCTCTCCGACAAAAGACCATCCTCTTTCCCGCAGTCCACCTGGCAGCTTGTAATGGACTCGCAGCCTTCTCCACCCTGCTGACCTCACCAGCCGCAGAGTTTTGTCTCTGTGGGACCTCTCTCCCCTTCTCTTCCTGTCCAAAAACTCAGAGACCGAAAGTCTATCCCCAGTCATCCCAGCTGCCTTACCCTTGTTTTCAGACGTGAAATATGGCACGTGTATTTCAATAGCCTCTGACCCAGAACTCCCTGACCCATGGTACCCAAGCCAAATGGGCTTGTTGTTGGGCAGACCTCAGTGCAAATCACATGACTCTCTCCATTTGACCTTGAATTAAAGAAACAGCCCAAAGCATAATCAACTTATAAAACATCATATTTGGAACACTGTGGCCACAAAAATGAAAATTATTACTGTGGCAATAAGTTTCTACAACACTATCAAAATACAACATTGTAAACACCTAATCAATTAACTTAGTACATACAGTACAAATAATATTCTCTTCCTCGTCATACTTCACCATTAAATAGTCTGACTTGGCAGCATTATAAGACCCAATCTCAGGTGACAATTAGGATTTAAAAATTCAGTCTAGGTGAGTTCTGGGAATTCCAGTTTTGTTCTGAACATAAGTTCATTTTACTACTGGTAGTTACACTTTCCATCATTCGTTGTAGTAAATCTCCTTTCTCATTTCGAGTAGGTTTTACATCTTTTCCATGTTCTGGGTTAGAAAATTGTGTACTTGGTTCAGACTGGTTAACAAGAAGAACATTGCTGAGTTCTGGTAATCACTTGGGCCTTCTGATAGCCGCAGGTGTGTATCGTAAACCCAGAAGAAATTCTCTGCCATAATGCTTCTTACCCTTTGGATTCAACAATTCCTTTTGTCCTCCTGTTGTGGGAAAATGACCAAGCCACAATAAAATCAGTGGAGAATGTTGCAAATTGAATTTGTCCACACACCACTGCCACACAGGATTAAAATCATTTGTTTTTTTTCCCATTGGGCACATTTTCCCAATTAACAGTTAAGTCTGTCCCTTACTGCTGTATTTTCCAACTCTTTTGGGTCATAACCTTTTTTGCCAAAATAATGCATTTTCTTTGTTTTGCTTATCTGATGTAAAATCAATGCATTGAAAAAAGACTGAAAGTCATCAAGATCTGCTGATTTCCCAAGTGCTGCCCTGCTCCATTTCGACCAGATACATCAGTTAGTATCTATTTCCAGCAGAAACATAATGGGGTTCAGCAACTGATAAAGATAATGACTTCTCTGCCATTTGTGACACTAATGAGCATGTTCATTAGGACTCATTAAAAATGTAGTGCTGCTGCCATAGCTTTTTGTTTCTAATCAGAATTACAGCGACATCAATTTTCAAACACACTGATGCATTACCACCATTTCAAATACTGTTTTTTTCCCCCCTATTGCTATGCAGAAGACCTCAGGGAGACTGGACAAAGGTAGATTGAAAAGTAATAAGCCTATTAATTATTTCTGTAAAGTTTGTTGGTCTCATTGTTTGTTTCACTAAATCAGAGAAGCTCTGTGCATTTTTACTGATGACGCAATATTCATGTGGGCGGTAATAAAAAATGGAAATACTCAGCAGGTCTGACAGCATCTGTGGAGAGAGAAACAGAGTTAACGTTTCAGGTCTATGGCCTTTCATCAGAACCGGGAAAAGTTAGAAATATAATATGAGAAGAATTATCCCCCGTCGGGGGGGAGGTGCAGGAGCGGGCGCGTGCAGGTGCGCCTCCGATTAGCGCTCCCAATTGGGGGCGCGCCGCCATTTTACGTGGGCGGGCCAATTAAGGCCCAGCCAGCATGACGTCCGCCAGGAAGCGCTCCCTGTGCTGGCGGGGGTATTCCCTAAGCCGGGAGTGCGCTCTTTCGCGCATGCGTTTGAAAGAGCACACTCATCTCCCTGAGGCTAAGTGCTGCCTCAGGGAGATCGGCGCCAAATTCAAAAATGCTCAATGGACAAAAATAAAATTTCCCTGACATGTCCCCTCATGTGACACAGTCACATGAGTTGGGACATGTCTATCACTTTTGTTCGAACTTTTATTAAATTTTTAAAAACCCTCATGAAACCTCATCCCGCCAGTGGATGAGGTTTCATGCTTTTTCTGAAACCTGCCAGGGTTCCCAGCCTGCCCGCCAACCTTAAGGTTGGATGGGCAAGTCCATTAATTACTTCAATTAGGTTTTAAATGGCTTCAGCTGATTCGGCTGCACCCCCGCCGACCTGAAAATTGAAATGATGCGGGGTGATGTCGGGAGTTCCGCCCGATGTCATCCCCCGTCATTGGCCCATGTTTTGAACGAGTGGAAGGGCAGGAAAGATTAAATGTCAAAAAATTTCATGGTGTGAGGCTAAAGGAAGTGGTAATGGGACAAGTAAAGAAACAAAAGGTGAAGGGGAAAAAAAACACACACAACAAAAAGAAATGAAACAAAATGGGGACAAAGATTATGATCTAAAACTTTTGTCTGAAATGTTAAGTCCAAGAGTTCTAATGTGCCCAGTCAAAAGATGAAGTGGGGTTCCTCAAGCTTGTGTTGAGGTTCACTGGAACACTGCAGGAGGCGAAGGACAGAAAGGTCAGAGTGGGAGCAGGGTGGAAAAGCAAAATGACAGGCAGGCAGAAGGAAGTTGGGGCCTTGCTTGTGGACTGAATGGAGGTGTCACAAAATGCGATCACCCAGCCTGCGTTTGACCTCCCCAATGTACAGGAGACCACATTGTGAGTCCCAGGAATCCTGGGTCAGCGCATAGTGGAGGCAGCGAACTGATGAAATAGGTCAGTGCGCCTGTAAACCACGCATTCTCCAGGCACAAAGAAGTGGTGGTCTACCTTATTATGTCTTTTACTAAGTAAATGATTCCATATTTTTAATGAAATTTTATTACTATAAACTATTTCTGTTTGACTGGGTTCGGAACAAAACATGGCAGTTTTGGTTTAGTTCAATACAGTGGTCATCATTTCTTAGCGGTCACATTATGTTATGTCTTATGCTCATAGATGCATCCTATTTTAGTCTGATTATTTACCTGTATATCTACTCCTCCTAGTTGGAAGAGGCAAAAAACAGACTTATAACCAATCCAGAACTCCGTTGTCAAAAAAATCCTCCCCAATTTCTTACAGATGATTGGACAATTCAAGCTCCAGACATCGCAAACAATTTGTTATTATCCACAATAACTGGACTTGCTTCACTCATACCATGAGCACCTCATTTCCATGTTTATGTCTTATCAAGAGCCCAACACTACCAGCCAATAAGTTCATTCAAAAATGCTTTGTTTGGTGTTTGGAATCTGGTTGCAGCATGATACATCATCTGGATACTATCATGAACCAACTGACAAGTACAAAATTACTTTTGTGATTTGTGATAGGAGATAATGTGCAAACAACAAGATCCACATTGTGTTATCAATCAGAAGTTGACACAATTTAAACAAAAAAGATGATATGATAGAAAAGCTGAGTGGAGATTTCCCACTTCTGTGATTCCATCATGCAACAGGAGAACACAGATGCGAATGGCAGACATCGGACCACAACTTTCGAATCGTTAAAATCAATGGTTGGAATATTGCAGGATAGGGCTGCAGCATTTTTCTAATATGTGTCTCTGACTCACGCAGGTTGTTTCAAAGAACATAAGAGCTAGGAGCAGGAGTAGGCCATTCGGCCCCTCAAGCCTGCCCCGCCGTTCAATAAGATCATGATTGACATGCCCCAGACCTCGACTCCTCTTTCATGCCAGCTCCTCATAGTCTTCAACTCCCCAATATTTCAAAAACCTATCTACCTCTTCTTTCAATGATCCAGCCTCCACAACTCTCTGGGGTAGAGAATTCCAGACATTCACTACCCTCTGAGAGAAGAAATTTCTTTGCATCTCAGTTTTAAATGAGTGTCCCTTTATTCTGTAACTATGTCCCCTAGTTTGAGATTCCTCCACTAGTGGAAACATCTTCTCAACATCTAACCTGTAAAGCCCCCTCAGGATCTTGTACTTTTCAATAAGATCACTCCTCATTCTTCTAAACTCTAATGAATAGAGGCCTAATCTATTTAGCCGCTCTTGATAAGGCAACCCCTTCATCCCAGGAATCAGCCTAGTGAATCTCCTTGGAACTGTCTCCAATGCCAGCATATCCTTTCTTAAATGCAGGGACCAAAACTGTACACAGTACTCCAGGTGCAGCCTCACCAACACCCTATACAGTTGTAACAAGACTTCACTATTTTTAAACTCCAACCCCCTAGCAATACAGGCCAAAATTCCATTTGTCTTCTTAATTACTAGCCGCACCTGCATGCTAATTTTTTGTGCTTCATGCACAAGAACACCCAGATCCTTCTGTGCTGTACTTTTTTGGAGTCTCCTGCCATTTAAATAATAGTCTGCCTTTTGATTCTTCTTACCAAAGTGCATGACCTCACACTTTCCTACATTAAACTCTATCTACCAAGTTTTTGCCCACTCACTTGACCTATCTATATCCCCTTGCAGATTCATTCTGTCTTCACCACAACATGCCCTCATGCTATTTTTGTATCATCAGCAAATTTGGAAATATTACACTCTGCCCCCTCTTCCAAGTCATTAGTATAGATAATAAATAATTGAGGGCCTAGGACTGATCCTTATGGCACTCCACTAGTTACGTCTTTCCAATCTGAAAAGGACCATTAATCCCGCCTCTCTGTCTTCTGTGCGTTAACCAATCCTCAATCCATGCTAATACATTATCCCGAATACCATGAGCTTCTTTGAAAATTAGTACTTTGAAAATTAGTGTGAGACTGCAGACTAACTCTATGTAACATGTGTCATGACTATGTGACATGTGCATGTGTAATAGTAATCATTAATTTCATCAGCTGGTCAAATATATATTGAACTTCTTTAAAGCAAGCAAAGACATTGACTTAAGATGGCTGCCACAGGTCACCTGACACATCTGGTAACACAGCTTTGTCAGTTTTTGGAAGTTTACAATGTGGGTTACAATTAGGACATACCAAGACAAACTGCTTATAGAATTGCACACCTGCTAATGTCAAGAATTACTTTAAAGATGAATTGAAACTTGTAACTGGCCCTCACCATTTGCATTTCCATAAAGCTACCTTATAGGCAGAAATAGAAAGTTTACCAGGACAATAACTATATAGATGTTCTTCCTAGCTTATCATAGGGAAGAATGATAAGAAACTAATCACCTAGGCCATAACACAATAGCCAAGGTCTGTCCAGACATAAGTTAATCAATTACCTTCTGTGGAATACTCATCATTGACAGAAGGATCATGTGGCCAGAAACTCCATTTTGAAATGTCTTTTATTACAAGACCATGGTTGCTTTTTGGCAGCCTAGAAGAAAAAAAGGCAAGAAACATCATCTCTCTCCCTGCTGTTCTCAAATTCAAGGCCCTATCTCTGTTACATTTTGGAATCCATTACAGAGATAGAGCATTTCAATCAAATGGAACCCCAGGTACAGTAACATCCACTTTTGAAAAGATGGATTACAATTTAAAAGAGACTTTCTCCAGAAATTGCAGTTTACATCAGCCACAATACAACTGGAATTTTAAGACCACTGCGAAAAAAAATCTACCTCAGCCATGAAAAAGCAATGAAAGATTCCTAAACAGTGAATTCTCCTTTTCTTTTGTCTTTATTATTGAATTTTCATTTGTCCAAAAGATAACCTCCTCTACTGTATAGCCTGAATTTTTCAGTTGGCAGGCGGGCTCGGTGGGAGTGGGCAGGAGCAGTTGCGGAGCCGATCGCCGCCCGCTATCGGCTCCGTGCCGCCATTTTATGTGGGTGGGCCAATTAAGGCCCACCCATCGTAAGACACGAGCCATAGTACTCAGCGCTACTTGTGCCAGCAAGGGGAGGAGAGAGAGTCGGGGCCAGCACTCTTTCACACATGTGCACGAAAGAGCGCTTCAGTCTCCCTGAAACATGAGCTGCCTCAGGGAGATTGAATCGCTATTGCAATTATTAAATAAATGGATTCAAAATTTATTTAAATACGTCCCCTCTTGTGGCTGTGTCACATGATATGGGACATGTTTTTATATTTCGGAAAACTTTTTTATTTCATGAATACAACCTTTAGGAAACCTCATCCCTCTCGTAGATGAGGTTTCCTAAAAAACATGAAGGCTGCTTGGCCTTTTCACCTGCCCGCCAACCTTAAGGCTAGACAGGCAGCGTTAACAATTACATTAATTACTTCCTTAATGGTCTTAATAGGCCATTTAAATATCGGTGAGCACGTAGCTGACTCCACGCGCGCCCGCTGAATGAAACATCGTGAGACAGCGCGATGATGTCAGGATGCACGCCCAACGTCATCGTGCATCATTTTACACGTCAGCATGTCGGGCCCGCCCCTGCACGCCGACTGTAAAATCCTGCCCTATAATGTGTAATTTTGCATGCTTGTGTGTGTGTGTGTTGAGAAGGTCAGGGCGTGGGTTAACCTTTTTAAATGGCCTTACATCTTTACCTGGGTGAGTTTTTCGCACAATAAAAACTAACTCCTTTGTGTTTAAACTCAAGAAAATCTCTCAACTGAGTTCTTTGCATTCAGCATGTAAACAGTTAAGCACAGGCACTGAGTTGATGCCTTCATCTTATAAATTACAAAACCCCTGTTACAATCAATCGCGGAGTGGGAAAGAAAGGCAAAGTCCTGACTTGTGTCTTCACTGTTCATAACACATGTTTCTTTATTTTTTAAAATAAATTTCCCTCCCTAAATTGGTTACCTCATACAATGCACAATTCTTTGGTTATGTTGGTCATCAGAAGATGATTTCCTAGACCTTAATTCTGCTTTAACCAGCTGCTAACAGTAGCACAATATTGCTCACTCACTGTCTTCCCCTTCCTCTGTGAGGAGAGGCATTTGGCCCTCCATTCATTACTTTCTTCCAGCAACCTGCCAGCAGTCAGAAACTCACCTTATGGCAAATAAGACTGTGTTCCCAATCCTATGTCTTTATGGATTTGTACTTCAGAGATCTCAATGAGCTGCTCTCTTTTACTGAAGAAATGCTATTCCCCCAACCAATAAAAGATCTGGATGCACTGCAGGTGCAAGGTCTGTTACAATCCCCGTGGAGATCAATGAAAAGAGAAATAAATTTCCCAGTGACTGATGGAAAGAATCGCGAGACAATTTTTCATGTTTTAAGACATTTATTGTTACAAACAAACTGAAATTAACTTAAACAGTACTTATTAGACAACATACACCAAACTAAAGAAAACGTAATTCCCGATTAACTAACTAACAGAACCAGAACATTTTATAACACATTTTTACTTTACGCCACACACTCATATGATATATGGCCCTGAAGATGAAGCTACAAGCTCCTGAAGACTAAGTTCCCGACTATTTAGCAGGCTCCCTTCTCCCTGCCACACAAGGGTGAGTCTTCCCAGTGTACTTTGAAAGTCATTCCATTCAGTCTTCTGAGTATCCCTACGGCAAAGCCCACTCCAAGCACTACTTATTTCATAAATCTTCATAGGCCCTGTCTCTTTGAACAGAGAACTAGATATCCTTGATCCAACACTCCTTCAGCTAGGCTGCCAAAGATCAGCTTCAACCACATGCCAGGGCTGCCGCCTCCATCCCGGACGTCTGAAAGGGCCCTTTCATTTGAACACAAAGAACACTCAGTGCCTGTGCAATAAAGTTCAGAGTCACTTATGTCCAGCATTACATACTGGTGTACCCCGCATCAATTAAATAAAAAGGTGAAGCACACTCAGGCCATGACGACAAAAACAAAATTTATCTCATTTTGACAATTGCAAACTATTTACATAAACTTCTCTGGTCTTCATTCCCAGATCAGTATAGATAAAGTAAACATAAATGAACATAAAATCACCCCGTGACCTGTCCCTCTTGTGCTCATGGTACCTTTAACTTACGCTTGCGAATGCTACATCTAGGTGCTCCCCTCTCACTGGCACCGGCATTGGAGACAGCCTGCTGACTCTGCAGTCTTGTTGGCCTAAATGACCTTGGCGATCATCTTCTGGCCACTGCAGCCTGTGCTGTCCCCACCTGGGAGGGTGCAGCCAGTGCCACAGCTGGCATCTCTCCAGTCGTCGCAGCCTCATCAGATGCTATGGTCACTGGCAAAGGGGCGGAGGAGCTGCTGCCGTCAGCCACTATTGATGGACGGGCACCTAGCTGGGATACTGGGTGCTCATCCATCTCCCACACTGAGACTGATTACCTGAGGTCAGTGCCTGAGTGAGGGCTTGCAAGTCTGAGTGCAACCCCAGGAATCCCTGATTCTGTTCCTGGAGCAGCCCCTCCATGAGTGTCTCCACTCTCTCAATGGAGGAGGCAGTGTGCTCAACCTTGAGGGTTAACACAGTGCCCATGCTCCGCATGGACTCCTCCACAACAGGGAGCATGGCACGCATAGCCTCATGGATATCTGCCAGATCCTCCTGCACATCCTGCTGGACATCCAGCATCTGCCACCTAACGGATGACTCCAGAGGCTCATTTTCAGCCTTTGACTAAGTATCGTCCTTGTCCGCAGCAGTCTCCTGACTGCCAGCACCCTGGGAACTCTCTGCCTCTAGCGATTGTGAAGTGCCCTCACCAATGTGCACTGAGATACTAGCTGCCACTCTAATGCCCACCGAGGTGCTGTTATCTACACTGGTGCCTGCTTCAAAGAGCGGGTGTGACACAGGTGCAACAGAAGCCCAGTGGTCCTCTGGTGTCGGGGTGGCCCTTCAGGATCTGGAGAGCAAACGTGTGCTGGTGAACCTAAAAGGGAGAAGAAGGACATGTCTTTAGTTAAAGTCATCACACTGTCACTGCGCATGCCTGGCACCCTGGTGAGACAATGGAGATCTGCATCACTGTGCCATCGCCTTCCAATGATCAATGGGGACTCCAGGTTCAAGGCTCACATCAATAAAGAGACTACACTAGAACAGTTGCACAGCCGAAAGTCTCACCTCTGTGTGCTGCACTCTTATCTTGACCTGGCATCCCTGCCTCTCCACGTCGGGTTGCAGGTGGGGTATGCTGGCTCTCAAGCTCCAGGGCGCCTTGCTCATACCGTGAGAGGATTTGGAGGCTAGTGGGGCCTTGGCAGGTCCGCGATCTTTCTATTTTGCTGTGGGCCGTCTTCTTCAGAGAAGCATTGATTAATCCACTCTGTACATGCAGCCCCATTGCAGCCTGGCCAACCCCTGCTGAGGAGCACCTGGCAGGGCACTTCCGAGTCGTGGCCCTCGAGCTGTAAGGCAATCAGTCCAAGTAGTCAGGGCTCACCCCCTTGGCCAGACCTCCAGTGTGATTGACAGCTGGCACTCAGGTTCTAGCACCCCTGAGGTCCACAGGGGGGTGGGGACAGACAGATCTTAACACATCTACACGCTGACCCACGCCAACATGGTACTCATCCTTCCTGAGCGCAGCAGGTCATTGAAGCGCTTACAGCACTGCACCCATGTGCACCACACCACACCATGACTGCTCACCATTGCTGCCACCCTCCCCCATGCCCTCTTGGTGAGGTGTGATGGCCTCCTCCTCCCATCTCTGGGGACAAGGGGGTCCCTCCTGGCTGCCAACTCCTCCAGAAGGACGGTGAGGCACTCATCAGAAAAGCAGGAGGGCCGAGTGCCCACCCAACCTGCCCTCACACCTGCTGTGTCCATCCACACTCGTGCACCAAAACTGCATGGAATGCTCCAGGAGTGGTCTCACCAAGGCCCTGTATAACTGCAGTAAGATACCCCTACTTCTGAACTCAAATCCTCTTGCAATGAAGGCCATCATACCATTTGCCTTCCTAATTGCTTGCTGCACCTGCCTGTTTACTTTCATTGACTGATGTACAAGGACGTCCAGATCCCTTTGTACATCCACATTTCCCAATATATCGCCATTTAAATAATACTCTGCCTTTCTGTTTTTCACACCGAAGCATATAACTTCACATTTATCCACGTTATACCGCATCTGCCATGTGTTTGCCCACACACACAACTTGTCTAAATCGCCCTGAAGCCTCCTTACAACTCACAACCCTGCCCAGTTTTGTGTCATCAGAAAACTTGGAAATATTGCATTTGGTTCCCTCATCCAAGTCATTTATATATATTGTGAATAGCTGGGGCTCAAGCACTGATCCCTGCGGTACACCACTAGTCACTGCCTGCCACCCGGAAAAAGACCTATTTATTCTCACTCTCTGTTTCTGGTCTGTCAACTAATTCTCAATTCATGCCAGTATATTACCCCCGATCCCATGTGTTTTAATTTTGCCCACTAGCCTTTTATGTGGAAACTTATCAAAAGCCTTCTTAAAATCCAAATACGCCTCATCCAATGGTTCTCCCTTATCTATTCTATTAGTTATATCCTCAAAAAACTCCAGTAGATTAGTTAAGCATGATTTCCCTTTCATAAACCCATGCTAACTTCGTCTAATTCTGTTAAAGCTTTCCAAGTGTTCTGTTACCACGTCTTTTATAATAGATTCTAGCATTTTCCCCACTACTGATGTTAGGCTAACTGCTCTGTAATTCTCTGCTTTTTTCTCCCTCCTATTTTAAATAGTGGGGTTACATTTGCCACCCTCCAATCTGTAGGAACAGCTCCAGAGTCTATAGGATTTTGGAAGATGATCACCAATACATCCAATATTTCCAGGGCCACTTCATTTAGTCCACTTCAGGGGACATCATTCGTGGCAGCCTTCCAGAGGCTGCCTGGGCCGCTTTTAAACCGGCCGCAGGGTTGCCACTGGGACTGGCAGCCGACAGGCCTCTGCTTGGCCCTTCCTGGCCAGTGTTTCACATTGGGTGGGCCTTCACTGGAGTCGGAACCCGATTCCGGGTGGAGGGTCCGTTTTGCAGCTTTTCCTGGGCCCACCCGCTGCGTTCCTCCGATGAGGGGAAAACCCTGCTCAGGTTACCTTTTCTAATTGAATTTATTCAATTCATTGCATTTAAATTTCACCACCTGCCATGGTGGAACTTAAACCCATGCCCTCAGGGCATTAGCCTGGGCCTTTGGATTACCGGTAATGATGTTACCATTATGCCACCATCTCCCCAAACCCCTTTAATATTACTTTCTCCCATTCGAAGTATAATTATTACTCCTTTTTAATCAAAATGTACCACCACACATTTATTGACATTGAATCTGCCACTTTCATGCCTATTCAATCTTATCAATATCTCCTTGCAACTTCTTTTGGAAAGAGTCCAAGCATCACATAGAGTAACAGATGCTGATGGATACAAATGGAAGACCACACACTAACACACACACTGTAAATTCCATTTTCACATACAATACTGATGATTGGAAAACTCCAATTGAATCTCACAATTTTTTATAATACCAAAGATTGACAGATGTAAAATTAATCCCACTGACAGATACAGAATGAATCTCATGCTCACAGACAGAACCAAGCGATGAAAGAAACTTCTATATATCCTATTTCAGTGGCATTTCAAATTTGGACACTGGTCCCTCTAGCCCAATATGCAAACCATTGGTGTACATGGTGAACAGAAGTGATCTCAGAAATGCAGATTGTAGAACATCACTACCCACTTCCACTATACTGTGAAATTAACCTTAATTCCTAATCTCAATTTTTTCACTTCTAACCCATGTTTAATCCAATATTTTACTCTCACCCAATTTCATAGCCGTTAATATTTTCTAATTATCGTATTTGTGGTAGCTTGTTCAAAGTTTTGTGAAAGTCCATGTACACCACATCCACTGCATTTCCTCCAACCACCAAGAGGTCTGTCACTTCCTTAGAGATCTTCATCAGGTTTATCAAGCATAATTTTCTTTTCTGAAATCTGTGTAGCCTGTTTCTAATTATTTTTCCTCATCTAGATATTTAGTGATTTCTTATTTAATTAAAGATTCCGAAATGTTCTCTTTTTTCATCTTTCCTTCATAAAGATTTGCCAATTTCAAAAGCAGCAAAGGAGTAAATTGTAGTTACTCATGTAAGAAAATGTATACTTTATGAATGTAGAATATGTTACATTGTAAAACACCACAGTAAATAGCTGGTTTATAGAAATAAGATTCCTGTTCAAATGAAAATTTCTTAATAAGAGTACCAGAATGACAAAAAGTGCCATTATCAAATTGTTCCTATTAAGCAAACTGTTTTAAGTGGGGATTGAATTGGTTGCTGAGTAACATCTCCTTTAGCTGGTGCACCATCTATTAGAAAAAAAAGACTATAGGCTAAGATATCCTTTTGTTTAGTCAGCCATTTGTAGAGATAAACTGGCACCTAACTCAATGTCAGACTTCCATAACTCTTAATAAACTGATCATTTTTCCAGGGTTACTGTCACAATATTCTTTAGAGCTTATGAACAGCCTCTCTGTAATCCTTTGGTCTGAACATTAATTTTAGCAACATTAGAGTGTTGCTGCATCTCACATTTTCCTGCCTCTGTTTCATATTGCATTTGCCTCCCTTCTACTTTGAACAGGTTAGTTACAATGACAAGTTATATTTATATAGCACCTTTAACACAATAAAACATTCCCAATATAAAATACAACATGACACCTATGGAGTGATCCGTAAAGTAATGCTACTTCACTATCCAAATGAGCTGTGTTCATGCTTTTATTTTTCTATTTTTTTTAACTGAGGTGATAGTCCATCACTTTTCATCTTCTTCCAGATTGAAAAAAACATGCTACTAAACGCTTTGGGGTAGAGTTTCTGCTTTGGGCACAATTGCAGTCCGGGTACAAATTGCAAACAAAATTGTGCTAGTTATCTGGTAAAAAGTACCAATTAGTGCCTTCCATTTAAAAAAAGCTTAATTTTAAGAGTATCCTTGCAGGGCCACAAATGGGCACAATTAGTGCAAACTCACTACGTTGATTAATTCAATCAGTTTGGTAGGTAGAGCCAGTTTTCTGCACAATATTTTTAAAATCAATGATTTTGGATGAGCTGTGCAGGTTTTTCCAGCCTAGTGGAAACGCAAGCCAATTAATTATTTTCCTGTGAGAATTGGTGGAAAATAGACCTTTTTACCTGATGCGTTCCTGCCCTTTTCACTTCCTTCAGTCCTATAATGCAAATCACTTCACATCCCTTTTTCAGTTTTAAAAGTCATTTATGGCACAGAATGAGGCCATTTGGCACATCAAGTCCATGTCTATAACATGATGTTAATTAGTTTCCTGTTTTCAGATGTTAATGAACCTATGGTGTATTTTAACTTTTGCATGGTGCAAAATACTTCCTCTTCCTCCTCAACCTCTTGACAGCCTTTGTCATAGTTGCCTACACCAACCTCCATCCCACCATCTTTCTCCATTGTACAGATTGGAGTGACTGACTTTACTTTGGTCCATTGTTACCTATCCGATCAAAGCCAAAGTATCTCCTGCAATGGCTTCTCTTTCCACCACACCATTAACACCAGAGTCCTCCAAGGAGTTATCCATGACTCCCTCATTATCCTCATCCATACACTGCTAGCTAGAAATATCATCCCAAAATGTTATCTCTCCACAAACTCGCTTGCCCTCTTCACTAACTTTGTATCAGCAGATGGTTTGACTGACAGCTTTAGCTGAGCAACAATTTCCTTCAGTTAAAAACTGGGAAGATCACAATCATTGCCTTCAGTCCCATCATGAATTCCATACCTTTGCTTGCAATTCATGCCTCTCTTTGACCACTCTGTAGTTTGAACTGGAGTGATATATTGCAAGATCTGAGCATTCTGTTATACAGTACTGCCCTCTCTGTTGGGGAGGTGTAAATTAAGTTAGTTCAATAATGACTTCATGCAGTTGAGCATATGTTCGTCATACTCAGTCCAAATCACAACAGCAAACTCTGCACACCATTTGTCTCTGAACTGAGCTTTCTACCCCATACATTGTCCAACACAAAGTCTGCTTACTTCAGTGTCAGCCACTTCCGCTGCTGTGTTAGCTCATCTGCCACTAAAGCTTTCACAAAGCCTTTGTTACCTCTAGACTCACCCAACTCAAATTGTCAGCTGTGGCTTGGTTGGCAGTACTCTGGCATCTGAGACAAGGTTCTGGGCTCAAGTCAAGTTCCAGGACTTGAGCACAAAAAAATCAATGCTCATACTCTAATGCAGTACTAGGGGACTACTATACTGTTGGAGGTGCCATCTTTTGGATGAGCAATGGAGTTATCCCTGGTTTTCTGGCCAATATTTATCTGTCAATCAACATCACAAAAAAAAAAGATTTTCTGGTCATTATCGTATTGCTGCTTTGAAAGTTTGCTGTGCACAAATTGGCTGCCATGTTTCCTACATTACAGCAGTAACTGCACTTCAAAAAGCACTTTATTGGCTGTAAAATGCTTTGAGATGTCCAATGGTTGTGAGAACTGTTAAACAAATACCAGTCTTCCTTTGTTTTCTTTTTCTCTTGGGATCCTCTCCATCCATTCTTCATAAGCTCCAGATCATTCAAAACACTGCCACACCTATCCTTGCTGCAATCCATCACCTTTGTCCTTGCTGAAATACCTTGTGGTATAAGGATCTGGTACATACAGGGTTAATGTGGGACTGAGTCCAGTACCGCTCAAACGGTAATGTAAGAAGGCACATGACCTAGCCCTAAGATCAGTGTGGTGTTGGCCAGGGACATGATGAGACCTAGGATGGAGATGGCTCTATACTTGTACCCCTTAATGTTTGGTTGTACAGTATATAGTTACAAGTAGTTAACAAAGGCCTGCTATTAACATACAGAAGACTGTGAAGACTGCTTTAACAGACACTTTCTGCAACCAACACCAACCCAACGTACCTCTGTTCCCAATTTTCCAACACCTCTAATTTAAAATTCTCATCTTCATGCTTAAATCCCTTCATGGACTTGGCTTTCCATATGTCTGTAATGCCCACCAGCACAATAATGTTCTGGGTATTCTCTGTTCATGAAACTCTGGTCTCTTGTGCATCCACCATCTCCTTTTGCCTCTCCATTTGCAGCTATTCCTTCTCCATATTGCTGTATAACCTGTACTTCACTCCCTAAACCTCTCTACTTCTCTACCCTTCTCCCTATTTCTCCATCTCTTACGTTAAAATGTACGTTAAAATCTGCTTTTTTTTATTCTTTCATGGGATGTGGCTTGGCCAGCATTTTTATTGCCCATCACTAATTGCCCTTGAGAAGGTGGTGGTGAGCTGCCTTCTTGAACTGCTGCAGTCCATGTGGTGTAGGTACACTCACCTTGCTGTTAGTAAGGGAGTTCCAGGATTTTGACCCAGCGACAGTGAAGGAACGGTGATATAGTTCAAAGTCAGGATTGTGTGGCTTGGAAGGAAACTTGCTGGTGGTGATGTTCCCATGCATCCCATGCTGTACTAGAAAAATTTACCAGTTGAGAAGGAGGAACTTTCAGAAAGGCTATCTTTACTTAAAATTGATTAGGTACCAGGATTGGATGAGATGCATCCAAGGGTACTGAGGGAAGTGTGAGTGGAAATTGCAGAGGGACTAGTGATAATCTTCCAGTCTTCCTTAGACACAGGGGTGGTGCCAGAGGACTGGAGAATTGTGAATGTTACACCCTCGTTCAAAAAAGGGTGCAAGGATAAAGCCGGCAACTACAGACCAGTCAGTTTGACCTCAGTGGTAAGGAAACTTCTGAGAACTATAGTTCAGAACAAAATCAGTAGTGACTTAGACAAGTGCAAGATAATTAAGGAAAGCCAGCATGGATCCACTAAGGGAAAATCATGTTTAACTAACTTGCTGGAGTTTTTTGAGGAGGTAACAGAGAAGGTTGATGAGGGCAACACTGTTGATGTGCTCTATATGGATTTGCAAAAGGCATTTGATACAATGCCACACAACAGACTTGTGAGTAAAATTCTAGCTCATGGAGTAAAAGGGAGAGTAGGCACTTGGATAAGAAATTGCTTGAGTAACAGAAAACAAAAAGTAGTGGTTAATGGATGTTTTTTCAGGTTGGAGGAAGGTTTGTAGTGGAGTGGACATAGAATCATGAAGCTCAACAACATCCAGGACAAAGCAGCCCACTTGTTTGGTAACCCATCCACCACCTTAAACATTCACTCCCTCCATCATTGATGCTCAGTGGCAACAGTATGCACCATCTACAAGATGAACAGTAGCAACGCACCCAGGCTCCTTCAACAGCACCTCCCAAACCTGTGAACTCTACCACCTATAAGGACAAGAGCAGCAGATCACAGAATCACAGAATCTTTACAGTGCAGAGGGGGCCATTCAGCCCATTGGGTCTGCACTGGCTCTCTAAAAGAGCATTCTACCTAGATCCACCCCTCTGCCTTATCCCCAAAACCTTGCACATTCTTTCTTTTCCATTAGCAACCCAATTCCTTTATAAATACCTCAATCAAATCTGCCTCCACCACCCTCTCAGGAAATTTTTTCTAGATTCCAACCACCTTCTGGGTGAAAATTTTTTTCCTCACATTAGTCTTGCTCCCTTTGCCAATTATTTTGAATCCAAACCCTCTTGTTCTTGAGGCTCCCTTGAGTGGGGCTGCGTTCGTCCAGGAAAGTGAAGAGCATTCCATCGCACTCCTGAGCTGTGCCTTGTAGATGGTGGACAGGCTTTGGGGAGTCAGGAGGTGAGTTACTCTCTGCAGAATTCACAGCCTCTGTCTGATCTGCTCTTGTAGCCAAAGTATTTACATGGCTGGTCCAGTTCAGTTTCTGGTTAATAGTAACCACCAGGATGTTGATAGCAGGGATTCAGCGATAGTAATGACATTGAATGTCAAAGGGAGATGGTTGGATTCTTTCTTGTTGAAGGTGGTCATTGCCTGGCACTAGTGTGGCGTGAATGTTACTTTTTTGACCAAGATTTTTGTCCTCTCCTAATTTCGCCTTCTGAGGTTCGGGATCAATTTTTACCTGATTTTGCCAGTCTGAAGTGTCTTAGAATGTTTTTCCACATTAAATGCACAATAGTAATGCAATTTGATGTATTATTTATTTTTACTTCATATTTACAGCTTTTATTTTTATCTCTGCTGTTAGAATGTCCTATTCTGGCAGATCTACAAAAACAGGTCTGTAGTGCTCATCCATCCATATACACGCCAACTTTATTGATCTATTCTGGCCAGACTTGGGAGGATAGGTGATGATGTCATTAGTAGATATGAAGATTAATCTGAATGCTTCGTCTGTGAAGCTGACTGTGACAAAGAGAAAATGAGTTGAAAGCCATTGAGCAGATGGAAAATGTTCCTTCACCAAAGGGGACAGACTATGCTTAGAAAAAGATGCAGAGGAAATGGATGACCATGAAGTGAAGAAAATATTGCCTTACTGGGGTTTATTGAGTGGTTAACATGCTGAAGAAAGCAAAAGCAGGCTTGTAGAATTTTATGTAGTGACAGATCTGATGGACGTGTGCAGGTAGCTGTCACAGTGCTGTTAGTGACTATACAGCTAATGTTTTATTGTTTCTGGACACGGTAAGTATCCATCAATCTACTGTGAACTGCACACAAAGTCCTTTGTTGGGGAGCAATTGCACACTTAAGAAGGTGATGCTTGACTGACTGTCTTTGATCTTGCAGCCAAAGAAATTATAAAAGAAAAGCAAATTAACGTAGTGAACAATGTGGAACATAAAGGCACATGGACATCCATGTGAAAAATAGGCCAACGGCTTATTTTAGAAATATTTGGAAATTCTGAAGCATCATTAATGTTTGACAGTTTTAACATCCATATTACAGCTGCAATTTGTTTAAAGCTGTGTTTAAGGTGATCAATCTGAGTGACTATTCATCTTATTTGGAGCTTCAAGCGCTTCAGTCTTCAATTAGTAATCATAATAACATTCCTCCAATTAGTCATTGGTTTGAAAAGTAGTATGTGAGGATAATGAGAGAGTTAAATCTTACTGTAAAAAAAAAGACTATTTTTACCCTATTTTGCAATTATTTTTCTCTGCTCCTAAGGCATTCAATGTGACAGATCATTTTCTACCAACACCCTGTAAAGTGTTTTGAGATGTCTTCCTGTATGTGAGAAGTGCTAGAGACACTTAATTAATGGGTGATACTGTTTTTAAGATAGCTCATAGAATTTGTGTGGACATGGCCCTTGATGATTTACCTCCCGGCCTTTTCCCCATTGCAAAAGGAAGGGCCTGGATGTACTAAATATTTCCCCTAACAGCAGGAGGCCATGGGCTGGATTTGATCCGGTGGGAAACATAGCAGTCGTGCTCACTCTCCCACTGGAGAGACCGTACATCAGTCCCTGGATGTAGGAAAACCTCCCACAATTGAGATGGAGATGGGAATGGGCCCTTGGCAGAAACTCGCCTGCTCATGGCGAGTTATCAGTTAGACTCATTATTGATTCAATTGATACCAATCATCCCTGAACCCGCTAGAATTTAGTGGTGGCTCAGGGATTACGTGTGAGTGGAATGGCTTTCCCATGCCTCAAGAAAACCACAAAGCATTTTCCTGCAGCCTTCTGGAGGCTTGGGATGGGGACGCGGCCTTTCTTTCAAAGGCAGAGTTCCTGCAGGGTTCCAGCATCAGGGAGTGAAGCGGCCTTGCTTCCTGCTGCCTTTATACCCCTCTCTCTCGATTTCTTTCCTACCACACATATCCTACGCTCATTCACCTTAAGGCGGGCCTTGATTGGGTCTTTTGGTGATCCTAGGCCTCTCCTTGGGTGCCACTGCTCTCAGTGATGCTGCCTGTAAAGGAGAGCTTCCAGCTTCTGATTGGTCCACCTCCAGGGTCCTGAAACCCAAAATGACCTGATGCTTGCCAGTTAAGTACCTGTCTGGTCTCACCTCCCCCTCAGAAGTGACATGGGTTTCCCATCGGTTCAGTGGGCTTAACCTGCGCCAATTACATTAAATTCCACCATACATGTAACATGGAGAAATAAAGGGAGAATCAATTTAAGGCATAGAAATCGATAATGGACTGCTACACCATCATTTTAAAAGTTCTATTCAGTATTGGTTGCCTATGAAGTGGTGAAAAAGCAATGCAAAATACTTTGGGAGAGATTATTTCATAGCAGTACTAACACCATTTTTTAAATTTTAAATTCTTATATTGAATATTCTTAACTTAGCTCATTATAGCATACGGAAAGTGTATTATATTTGAGTGCATCATTCAGTTAATTGCATAAATTGCAAAGTCTTCAATTCCTGCACTTGATAACATTAAACATTAAATATGATTGTAAGTTTTGAAGTTTTTGC
Organism: Cetorhinus maximus; assembly: GCF_964194155.1. Taxonomy (NCBI): domain Eukaryota; kingdom Metazoa; phylum Chordata; class Chondrichthyes; order Lamniformes; family Cetorhinidae; genus Cetorhinus; species Cetorhinus maximus. The sequence continues at coordinate 78,388,780 of NC_135894.1, read as the reverse complement.
TGGATTATTGGTACACTTACTTGCATTTTTGTGTGATATGACCAGGACAGGTCAGAATTCAATATACAGCTTTGCATGTAGGAAAGTATATAATAATAGAAAGAAAATAAAGAATTTCCTTTTATAACAAAATCAACTGTGAATGAAAGTCCATGGCCAGAATTTTCACGTTGCCGTGCGGGGATGGGCCCAGCAAGCCGTCACGTAAAACGATACGCGGTGAGGTTGGGCGTGCGTCCCAACGCCACCGCGTGTCATTCAGATCTTTTGTTTGGCAGGCACATGCCAGAGGCGGCTGTGCACCCGCCGAACTGATAAAGGCCTGTTAAGGTCGGTAAAAAACCAATTAAAGTGGTTATCAACGCTGTCTGTCCAACCTTAAGGTTGGACCTACGTGGGCAGGCGTAGAGCCCAAGTGGCTTTCGCGTTTTTCAGGAAACCTTATCCACGGGCAGGATGAGATTTCCTGAAGGTTTTATTCAATAAATAAATAAATTTTGCTCAATGCATAAACATGTCCCAGCTCATGTGACAGGACACGTGTAAATTATTTTTTGTTCTTCCTTTATTAAAAATTCTCAATATGTACTTAATCTCCCGGAGGCAGTTCCGTGCCTCAGGGAGATTTCTGAGCCCTTTCGCGCGCATGCTCCGACTCTCCGACTCGGCCGTGCATCACGCTGGTTGGGCCTTAATTGGCCTTCCCATGTAAAATGGCGGCACGGAGCCGATGGTGAGTGGCAATCTGCTCCGCGCTCGCCTGCGCCCACTCCTGACCGGCCCGCCCAACATGGGGAAAATTCTCTCCTATATTTTAGTGTTTTACACAATTCCCTTTAAATAAAATAACAGGAAACCTGAATCCAAGCTGCCTCCAACCCGCCCACTTTTAGCAGAGATAGATCAGCAGGCAGGAGAACATATCCACTCTCAAGAGGTGGGTCAGTGAGTAAAGTGTTTTAACTCTTGTTTTACTTTTAACCTTAGCAGGCTGAAATTCCTGGTTCTACCTTTGGCCCCTTCCTATTCCTCATCTATCCCTCAGTAGGGATATCGAGGCTGACGCTCGATGACATCATCTGAAAACCCAGTGTTAGTTTTCACATGTATGTTCACAAGAACCAGCTCTACCTCAGTTCCACCTCTCTCAAACCCTCCACTGTTTCTAAATTAGCAGACTGCTTGTTTGACATCCAGCACTGGATAAGCTGAAATCCCTTCCAGTTAAAGATTGGGAAAGCAGAACCCATTGTCCCCACTACAAACCCCATTCCCTGGCTATTGACTCCATCTGTCTCCCTGTTCACTGCCTGAGGCTAAACCAGTCTGTTCAAGACCTTGCTATCACATTTGACCCTGCAATGAGCTTCCAATCACAAAACTGCTCCAATATTAAAACCTTCTATTTCTACCCCTGTAACATTGCCAGACTCCATTCCTGCCTCAGCTCATCTCCTACTGAAACCCTCATTCATGCCTTGGTTACCTCTAGACTTGACTTCCAATGCACCCATGGCTGGCCTCCCACTTTCTACCCTCCATCACAATGAGACCATGCAAAACTATGCTGCCTGCGTCCTTACACACATCAAGCCTTGTTCACGCATCATCCCTATGTTCATTGGCCTATGATGGTCCCTGGTTAAGCGGCATCACAATTTAAAAATTCTTCTCCTTGTTTTCAAATCCCTCCATGGCCTTGCCCCTCCCTATCTCTGTAATCTCCTCCAGCCTCACAGCCCTCTGCTTTCCAGCAATACTGGCCTCTTAAGATTCCCCAATTTTAATTACTATCAGCATGGAATTGTTTGGTCAAATTGCCTGTTGATGTGCTGTATATGCTACGTAACAATTGGTGACTGTGCCTTTAACCGCCAAGGCCCTAAGCTCTGGAGTTCCCTTTCCAAACCTGTCTTGTTCTCTACTTCTCTTTATTTCTTTAAGACACTCCTTAAAACCTATTTCTTTAACCAAGTTTTTCATCATCTGCATTCAAACAATATCTGCACTTCAAAAAAGCACTTCATTGGCTGTAATACGCTTTGAGCCATTCAGTGAGAGACGCTATATAATGCAAGTCTTTTATTCAAGTCTTTTTCATCTGCCATAATGTCCATTTATGTGTTTTGAAATCAAATTTTGCTTTACAGCCCTCCTGTGAAATACCTTGGGGTGTTTTACTGCCTTAAAAGTGCTATGTTAAGACAAGTAGTTGTTGTTGTTATTGATTCTGGAAACTCGGCAGATGAAAGGAGGCGAGTTAAGGTCCTTCACCGTAACCATTTGTGAGCCAGAGGGAAACAAAGCTCTTCTCCCCCAACCCACAAGCCCAACTTTAAAACACCATTGATCAGCCAACTCCTAGCCCACTCCCCACTGCTCTTGTCCAATTCTGTACTTGTCTCTGAGTCAATATTGTGCCAAATATCTCCACCTTTGGCTCAACAACCATTTTTACCTCATTAAGCCTCCAAAGCACATTGAATATTTTGTTATGTGAAGGCACCATATAAATGGAAGCTGCTTGTGCTTGTTGTTGTTGTAATGATGTAGTATTGCATCACACGCAAGTAAATAAATATTCTTCTTGTTCTCCTAATGCAAAATGTGACACAGGTCAAGCACACCATTCATGCACTAACTCTTTTAGAAAGGAGCTATACAAATAAAATGTTGGAAATAAGTATTATTGACATAATTACATAGCAAATACATAATGCAATGTTTTATAGAAAGTGATTGGGATGAAGTTTACCTGGAGGCCAATGGGTGATGGTTGAATAGTCAGGATCTGCAGTTGAAAAAATATTCTACAGTTCTGCTTTGCTACCTTAGGGGGTCAGTTCATTTCTATGTACAATTTTTAACCAGAGAATTAAATAATTGGGGAAAAGTCCATGATTGTGAACATTGCACATTGTACATGGAAGCAGCAATCTCATCCTATGTTTTCTTTTGTTTTAATTACATTTAATTCAGGATTATAACCTGAATCATTATCTGGTCTGACAGCTAGGCTATTTGCTATTATGCTGAAGGCTGTAGAGTGTAATAAAATTAGTTAAAACTGTATTAACAAGCACCTTGGTTAACATCAAACAGCTTGTTACTGCACTTGTCATGCCAGCCACACAGTTCCTATTTGTTCAGCAATGGAAGAGAAAATTGCAGCATCATTATAATTGTAGAGGAGTCATGTGCCTACATGGTTCAATTTTTGTTTGGATTCATCAAGACAATACTGCTGGAGTTAAAGGTATCAAATTCTTAACACATAACTTGGTGGCATGTGGTAATATCTTTACATGTACCTAAGTGGGGAGATTGCGGTAATGTCACTGAACTGAATTACTAATCCAGGGGTCCAGGCTAATGCTCTGGGGCCACAGGTTAAAATCCCACCATGACAGCTGGCAGAATTGAAGCTCAATTAATAAACCGGGAATTAGAAGCTAGTCTCATTGATGGTGACCATGAAACTATCATCAATTGTCGTAAAAATACATCTGTTCACTAATATCCTTTGGGGAAAAGAATCTACCTCCCCCACCTGGTCTGGCCTACATGTGATGCCAGACCCACAGCAGTGTGGTAGATTCTTAACTGCCCTCTGAAATGGCCTAGCAAGTTGCTCAATTCAAGGGCAAATGATGGCCTTGCTAAAGATGCCCACATCCCAAGAATAAAGGGGATCGGGATCTTAAATTTTGATTATACTATTAACCTTTATTTCCTCAGAGTTAGTTTTTTAAAAATTCATTCATTCACAGGGTGTGGGCATCACTGGCCAGGCTGGCATTTATGCCCATCCCTAATTGCCCTTGAGAAAATGGTAGTGAGCTAACTGAGTGGCTTGCTAGGCCATTTCAGAGTCAACCACATTGCTGTGGGTCTAGAGTCACATATAGGCCAGGCCAGGTAAGCACAGCAGATTTCCTTCCTTGGGTTTTTACAACATGTGACAATGGTTTTATGGTCATTTATTAAATTCAAATTTCACCATCTGCCATGGTGGGATTCAAACCCAGGTCCCCAGACCATTACTCTGGGTGTCTGGGTTACTAGTCTAGCAACAACACCACTACCCCACCACCTCCCCATGTAGTGTGTTGGTGTCTCACCATTTGCTACAATGGTAGGTAGTTCCTGATGTAACCATTGTACCCACATATTTTAATAATTTATGCAGCACACTGAAGCTTGGATTTATGAAATAGGCATAAGAATTATACTGGTTTCTCAGCTTTCACCCAATAATGGTTTAAAAAGCATTTATGTTATTCTACCAGAGCATTCATTTCATTTTAAATAGTGGTTTGGCTATGGAAAAGTTTTCGATATTTCATGACCACATATCAAAGACCAGGAAGACTGTTAATAGCTTTCTTTGTGTATGTGCTGTTTTTTGTTAATTATGTAATTTCCTTGAGTTCCCAGTTTCAGCATCCTGCCTTTCAAGGGTGACCTTACCTGCCTATATCCTTGCATTATGTAATGGTACAGTGCGGGGAGCTCTTCTAAACTTAGCAGCCTTACAAATAACTGCAGTTAGAGACTATATAAGGTGGAAAGGCAGTGACATAATCATGTCATTAAACAACATCTGTTCTGGGACAGATGACATCATCTTCCTTTCACGCGGTGTCATACATTAGAAGAGGGAAAATAAAGTCTTGATGTCTAGCGGGCAAGCAAAGGTAAAGGTCAGTCTCAGTATTAAAGCTGTCAGAAAGCCAAATATTTTGCTTAGGGTATATCTCTCTTGACTTGAGTTGCACTTGTTGGAAAGGACAGGAAGCTATTATAGATTATAAAGACTTCCTCAACGAGAAACCTTGTGCAAAGTGCAATGCACACTCGGGCCAATTCTGCTGTGGCTGTCAGGACATTTCCTACTGGGCTTCAGTTGTTGTAGTCTCCTTCTTTTGGTATGTTATAATGCTTGTGCAAATGTGTACGTTTGTCTAGTTAAGGCAAAATTACTGAAATGAATACCAGCACAATTCTACAGGATTTGCCATGTGTTTGCTCCCTTTTCCTACAGTGCACGCTTGCAATGGAAACAAGAGAAACGCTGGGGTAATCAAGCTCCTAAAGGGAAATGGGATTTGTATGATTGTTTTTACAATATTTATATTATATTTTTAATGCTGTATTGTTTTTATTGCACATTTTTCCATATTCCTGAAATCTTTTGGAAACAATTTTTTTGGCAGTCAATTTTTTAACCCCTTATGGTCTCTTTGTTCTCCTTTTTAAGTTGCCTCAACTGCAGTCTCTCAAGGTTGAGGAGGTACAAAATGTAAAGCAGGTATGCCAGGTTCATTAGCAGGCACCACATCATACCTGCAGGTTTTGGCACACCTGCCTGACACTGACTGCCCTGGGTCGGCAGGGAGCATGCTTTGCCATCTGCAACTGCAGTAGTCATATCATTAGTGACTGGCAAAGTTACCACTGCCCTCAGCCATTAGGTCTATGGCTCGTTGCCAACTAGTTAATGTGTTAAGTAGTTAATGTGCTACTCACACACGTACCAAAAAGGTGATTGATGACCAATGTTTTCTGCTCCTTTGCCACTGATTCAAATGACATGTCTGCTTAATGTCACTATACTGATATAAAGTACAAGGGGTCACTGTAAGCTGCTATAAGTTACCCTAGGTGTGACTAACTAATGATGTCTGTGCTACAGTGGTTTGTTGTCCAAAGTGTCTGGAAGATACAAATGTGGCAAGCTTTCCCTTATGGTTTGAATCTCTCCAGCCAGGTTTCAGCCTCTACCACCACACTGAAACAGCTTTAACCAAAGTCACAAATGATATCCTTTGGGGCAGGGGAGAACTGCAGATGGCCTTGCAGGGTGACCTAGACATGCTCTGGCCCTAGAAGCCCCGCTTTGGCCTGCACCATCTCTGCATGAGTGGCAGAACTCTGGAATGGCTGGCAGGCAAAAGCGCTGGCAGGGTGGCACTCGTAGGAGAATGAATGCTGCCATCATGAGAGGGGACAACAGGTTTGTACCCCATGGAACCACTTCCACTTCCATGGGGTGGCACCTCAGCAACCCTAGATTACTTGACCCCTGAGAGGCACTGCAAGTCCTTTGCACACTGATATCCACAGCTACGATGACAGCAGTCTGAGCAGTCAGTGTAGCAGTGGGCTGAGCTTGTATGTCCTCAGCCTCAGCTTCCCCTGCAGCACTGAGACTTTCTAAGGCTTCTGTTAGTGCTGCAATGGGAGCTGAGACATCAGTCACCAGGAGTCGCATCATGGATGGGTCTGTAAGTGTTCTCACAAAGTTGCCCCACCACTTCAAGGATGAGCTAAAAGCCCCAGACAAAGCCTGTGCCAAGTTGATGCTGAACTCCTCCATGCTACTTGACAGTGACCACAAGCTCACTGGGAGGCCTGACAATGCACCAAACAAACATGTGCATACAATTCAGCCTTCATCTTTACCCTGCTCCATCAAAGTCCGCATCTAAGTCCTCTGCAGGGAACTTGTGTGTGACCTTGCCCTCCAGTAACCTGGCTCCTACATGATCCTTGTCCACTGCCTTGGCTGTAGCCAACTTGTTCCCAATGTCTGATCATGTACAGATCCCAGCCCTGTGCTATTCACTAAAGTACAGAGAGTGGAAGTGGTGGCAGACTGGTATTATGACTGGACTAGTATCCCAGAGACCCAGACCCAGGGTAATGCTCTGGGGGCTTGAGTTTGAATCCCATCACAGCAGATGGTGGAATTTGAATTCAATTAAAAAAAATCTGGAGTTAAAAGTCCAATGCTAACCACATTGCCAATTGTTGTTAAAAACCCATCTGCCCTTTAGAGAAGGAAATCTGCTGTCCTTACCTGGTCTGGCTTGCATGTGACTCCTGACCCACAGCAATGTGGTTGACTCTTAAATGTCCTTTAAACAAGGCAGTTAGGGATGGGCAATAAATACTGGCCTAGCCAACGCACCTACATTGAATGAATGAATTTTTTTTAAAAGTACCTGCATTGTTGTGTGAGAGTGAGTGATGGTGTTTCTTCGTCATCATTGTCTTCCTGCTCTTCCACCTATTTCACTTTCACCACTGCCTGGCCAGGTTACAGTCCTTGGGTATCTGAAAGGAGAAAGTCACAAGGATAGGGTTGGGGTGAGGAACGAGGGGGAAATCGAGAAGATCCATGCTTACACAACTGCAGCTTATAAATTAGGAAAAATTAGCGAGTGAGGGCGGAAGTGTGTGAGAAAAAGGCTGATGTGTGAGGATAGCTTGATCTTCAATGGTTTCAGCCCCAAGGCTGGCCAGGGCCTTAATCACAGCCGCTTAATGGCAAGCAGCCTCTCCTTCATGTGTGTAAGGACGTGTGCAGTCGCGCCTGTTCCCTGCCAGTTACAATGTGTTGCCAGTTACCATTCACAAGACGCGCTGCAGCAACTCACCAAGGCTTTTTCAGCAGCATATCTTAAACCTGCAATCTAGAAGAACAGGGGCAGCAACAGCATGGGAACACCACCACCTGCACATCACTCACCATCCTGACTTGGGAATATATCACCATTCCTTCGCTGTCACTGTGTCAAAATCCTGGAACTCCCTCCCTAACAGCACTGTGGGAGCACCTCCACCACGACTGCAGTAGATCAAGAAGGTGTCTCCTCACCACCTTCTCAAGGGCAACTAAGGATGGACAATAAATGCCGGCCTTGATAGTAACATATCCCATGAATTAATAAATTCAAAAGAAAGCAGAGAAAAGGTTGAAACAAAAGCAGAAGAGGAGAGGAAAGAGATAGGAACAGCAACACAAAGTCGACAGATAAGGCAGTGCCAATGTTCTCTGACTTAACACGTGCTATTGCATATGAAGTCCTGTAGAATGAAAATAAAAGCTTCAACTTTGTTACATTTTAGACCTCAAGACTTAAAGTGCCAAAGTGCATAAAACACAAAAGCAAGGTTATCATGGTGTGGTGGAAAAACTCAGCAGGTCTGGCAGCATCGGCGGAGAAGAAAAGAGTTGATATTTCGATTCCTCATGACCCTTCAGCAGAACTGCTGGTGGTCCACCTTAAACCAGCTTATATTTCACCCCTCTCCTAACTTTACTCAGTTCTGCTGAAGGGTCATGAGGACTCGAAACGTCAACTCTTTTCTTCTCCGCCGATGCTGCCAGACCCGCTGAGTTTTTCCAGGTAATTCTGTTTTTGTTTTGGATTTCCAGCATCCGCAGTAGTTTTTTGTTTTTATCATTGTGTGGTGTTTGTTTGGATTTGCATTCAAGGGTTTATATGGATCAGCCAATCTGCATGCTTCCCTCGCCATCATCAATTATTCTTGTTTGATCTCAGGATTTCAACATTTACAGCAATTAGTCTTTATGGTCTTAAAGGCAATTCAGGTTAATCAAAGATGCACTTTGTCCGCAGGATAATAAATTGACTATTACATGCTGTAATGCTTTATTAATTGTAAAACAAAATGAGCTATCCTAGAATAGATCAGGGATCAAATCTGGGATCTTTCTGATCTGTACGGCTGAGTTACTGATTAGATAATTCATTAAACCATCTTGGACCTGAACCACATATTGACATCAAGGCACTTGAAACCCATATTGGGAACAAATTTTGGTAAAAAATTTCCATTTAGCTTGTTGATCGCATAAAAAAACAAAGAATGAAAAGATGTATTTCTTACAGGGAGACACCCACTGTTCTTATTTTAGTCCAGCTTCGTCACCAAGATTGTTTTAATCAGTCTTGTCACTCTGTTCTCTCACCACTGGTTTTGTGACACATCTTTGTCTCAACGTATTGAATCGTACAATTTGATACATTTGGTCTTCATTAAAGAAACATATTGTAGGTGCTATTAACCCTAAGTCGACACAGGCTATAAAATAAATGACTACATGATTGGCTTTGGTTAGCCAACATGCATCATAAAATCAAACCCAGACTGAAACCCAAAGACTGATGTTTAATGAAGTACTTGCACTTCACAAAGAACACATTGATCCTAGCTGCATAGGAATTGTAGAAAATGCAACTGAAACACTAACTAGGAATCAGTACTCTGAAGTATATCAAACCAACAAAAAATACAATTGGAACAAGTCTTTAATTATTATTTGAACAACATGTGTGCTTTAATACTGAATACCAGATAGACTGGAAAATTGACCAACAGCATGAAAAGTTAACTATCAATATTTTACTGATCTAAATTTTAACAAAGCATCGCATATTGTTATATTTAATCATAAAAATATTTTACATAAACACTGGAACTAGAAAATTCTGTTGTGTGACGTCTGTATTTTTAGTGCTACTGGTGATCTTTTAGTTCCAAAATGACATTCGCAGGCTGAAAAACTGGGAGAAAAGACCCACTGGGGTCTTCTGCTGTCCTCTTGCCTCCTCTCAAATGAATAAATTTTTAAAAAACCTCCCCAGTATATCAGTTACAGCTCAGGGAACGGATGCACTGGCTGTTAAAGCCAGAAGGCAAAGTTAAATTTTTGGTTAATTTCCTCTTTTAAGTATTTGAATTACCTACCAAACGCGCAGAATATTGCCACTGGCGTGTGGGGGTGGGCCTGACAGGCTGACGTGTAAAATGACGCGAGGTGATGAGGGGTGTGCGCCCCGATGTTATCGTGCATTGTTTCGATATTTCAAACTGTCAACAGCCTATTAAGGCCATTAAAAAAGTAATTCACCTTATTAACAATGATGCCCATCCAACCTTAAGGTTGTCGGGCAGGCGAAGAGCCCAAGCGGCCTTCGCATTTTTCAGCAATCCTCATCCGTGGGCGGTATGAGGTTTCCTGAAGGTTTTATAAACTAATTAAATAAACTTTGCTAAATTCACAAAGTTTCATTATCAACTTAATCTCCCTGAGGCAGCTCTGTGCCTCAGGGAGATTGCGCAAGCGTGAAAGAGCACAGGCCCTGACTCACCCTCCTCCCCCACCTCCCCCACCTCCCCGCCCCGCCTGCACAGGTAGCACTGAGCGCTACTGGCCATGCGTTACGCTAGGTGGGCCTTAATTGGCACGCCCGTGTAAAATGGTGGCATGCAGCTGATCGCAGGCGGCGATCGGCTCTGTGCCCGCCTGTGTCCGCTCCTGAACAGCCCGCCCGCCATAGGAAAGGTTCTACCCAATGGCTCCAATAGGATTCCCCGATCACCTGCAAACCCAGCTGGGTTAAATCCGGATGTGGGCAGGATCACGTCAGGTTCCCAGCCTGATGCCACTTTTCGGTACTTTAATCCCTTTGCCGGACTGCAGCACTGTCACCAGCTCTCATCTATCAAACTCTGTGGTAATGACTGGGAAACTGCGGATGGGTTGTCAGTGTCGCTCAAAGGATATTTGCACACAAAAAATGGCACAAACTCTCTTGAATGCAACTACAAACAACAGACAGCAGTACTCATAACTCCTGAAGCTTCAAGTATCTTCCAGGCATTTTATCCCACCCTGGATCGAGAATGACTTTTAACTGTTCAGCTAAGTGTAATTGGGGAATGCAATGAAGGGTGAATAGACAGGCATTTATCTTACACATAAACAATTGTAAATCATTTTTGCTCCTGACAAATTTGAGTATTGTATTTTCACTGTAGTTTCCAACCAAGTTAAACCTTTGGTCAGAATTTCACGTGCCACGATGGGACGCTCGGCCAACTGGAACTAGCAGGAAATTGCATGGTAAAATGTTGGGCAGGCATGCCAATGTTATAGCGATGTCGTACCATATCACGGTCGCCGGGTGCACATGGGAATCAGAAGCGCACCAGCCGGCAATCAAATTAAGCCAATGAAAGCCCAATCGACCAGGACTTTTAGTTGTCCATTGCTTGGCGCACGGGCCAATCGGCCAGGCAGCCTTCACGTTCCTGCATCATTCTCGATCCAAGGCGAAATAAAATGCCCAGAAGATGTTTGAAGGTTGAGCAATTATGAGTACTGCTGTCAGTTGTTTGTACTTATTTCCATAGACATTTAAGCATCAGCAATTGTAACCTCCACTTCAACACCAGGCTCAATACTGGTGGAGGTTATCTGTTTCACAATTTCAGATGGATTGTGTAAATCAATTAGACACTTGTGGATCCTCATTTGTAAGCACTCCCAGGTTTTGGAACCTTCACCACATGGAGTCTTTCTTGTTGTGATACGCAGAGTCTTGGTGGGCATGCGAACAGGTCCCTTGACCTTCAGATTCTTCTCTTTGGCACTAAAGATAGTTTGTGGCATTTTCTGTGTGCAAATATCCTTTAAACAATGTTGTAGTTGTCATCCTTCAGGGAATGCGTTTTAAACCACCCTCTTGCACCCTCACTACTCTTGGCACCCACTCTCTTCCCACACCCCTACCCCCAACCCCCAGCAGCACTGAACCTCTCTCAATGTGCGTTTCACACTGGCTGCCAGTTAATTGGCCAGTCAGCATGAAATCGCGTGTCAGTTGCAATTGCGGCCGGGAGTGCATATCATGTCCACTTCCAGGCCCACGTGCACGATGAGTGCAAAATTCAGGGCTTTGAGTTTATCATAGCTGGTACGGCTTACACTGCAGCGTCTGTAAGGCCTGAGGGCACTCCCAACTAAACTGTTTCAGATCACTTGGTCGTGTATCACCCAGTTCTTCAACTGTCAGATAACAGACACAGCACAAATGAAATTAAGTCATCTATTAGTTGAAAGGTTTAAATGTCAAGCTGTATTTTTGAATAATTTTGATTTGTGTAGCAACAACTTCTAACTTTTCTTAATTAGCACACATAGGTTATTATTTGAATACACCAAGGCCAGGAGTTACGATGCATTGAAATTTTAAGTTACTATCTTGTAGGTTACCTAGTAACAAGTTAATGACCAATTATTGCAACATTTTCTACATAGGACAAACTGCAACAATGTAATTAAACAATAACAATCGTGTTCACACTGAGTCATGGATTGAGACTGCAGTCCTGCGCCAACCATCTGAGCTAAACAGCACACACGCTACGTTCCACACAGCTAAATCCAATATTTAATGCTTCGCATGGAAGCTGTCTATCAAAGTGTACTGGCTTGTCTTTGCTTTTGAATCTATATCTGAGTGGTAGCTTTGCATTTTTCCATTGCTGACCAACTGGGTGCTGTTTGCTTGGCGTTGCCGCTGTCCATGAGGTTGCAGGTTCAGTCCTCTGCTTTGTGAATCTGCTGCTTTGTTTGAATCGTGGCCTTTGCATTTCCATCTTATGGATTAGGCTTTGGTCGATTAATTTCAGGGATCCAGGATCTGAGCAGCAACAGAGGGAGGAGCAGTGGCAGTTTGAATAGCATGGCAGAGAAGACTCTGGACAGAGTGTGGACTTCAGCTGTGGCAAGAGGAGGAACAGTGGCAACATATATTTGGTGAAATAGAAACTGACGTGACAGGACATCAGGTGGGTGATTGGTTGGCGGGTATAACCGTTATTTTTTTCTCCAAGGTAGGGCAATCAGTTAAACTGCGAGGTTTAGTTGGCAGTCTTTATTCTCAATGCTGGGGTGGGCAATGGTTCCACAGAAAAATACAACCAGAGCCAAGGCGACAACATATCGTGAGTGTTTCAGTGCTGCAGGGGTAGGGGGAGGACCATGGCCAAGAAATCAACAACAATCTATAGTTAGGGGAACAGACCTGCATCTGTGGCTGCAGGATGATATGTTGCCTCCCTGATGACAAGGTCAAGGGTGTCACAGAGCGGCTGCAGGACTTTGTGAGGAGGGAGGGTGAACAGACAGTGCTTGTGTATTGAAACCAATGACATAGGCAGAAAGAGGGTTGAGGTCTTGCAGGCAGACTTTAGAGGAATTCAGGAAGAAATGATGAAGTTGCCCTCAAAGTCAGTAAACCCCAGTGTCCAAGTACAGAAATAGAGGAATAGCTCAGCTGAATGCATGGCTGGATGGAGGTCTTCATCGGTTGTTGTATAATCTTATATATCTGATTACCTCAGAGCAATGCAGAGATGACACAAGCTCTAAGTCTACAACAGGTTTATTTACAGTGCTTTAAAATATCTCTTCAATTACAAGATGTCTCCACACAGATCCAGAGCTCAGGCTCCACAGGTATTTCTCTGGAAGATTCTGTTTACTTTTGCTTGCAAAGGCTCCACCCAGGCTTAAGCAATCAAGCACAGTGAACATAGATCAGCGAACAGACTGACATAATTAAAAACAGATCAGTTAAACCATTGAACACTACAGTTATCGCATCACAGAAAGGATGTGGTCACACCAGAAGAGTACAGAGGATATTTATAAGGAGGTTGCCAGGAATGGCCTTCTTCTGTGCCCCAAATTTTCTATGTTTCTAAGTTTTATAAGGCAGCACTGCCTGCAAACATTGCTTTAAGTTAGTTAAAGAGCAACTTGTTGATGAACCAGGCTGTTCACAACTTTGCTGTCCTATTTGATCTTGAATTGACCTTCCTATCCCATAACCTTTCACTCAGAAGAACTGTCTACTTCCATAACATCTCCCATTTACATCTCTGTGTCAGCTTACCTGTTGCTGAAACTATCCATTTTTTTTACTCCCAATCTCGATTATTTCAATGTTTTCTTGCCCAACTTCCAATCTTACGCCCTCCATAAATTTGTTCTTAGCCAAAACTCTACCACCCCAATCCTAAACTGCAACACATTCTGCTCATTCATCATCCCTTTGGCTTCCAGTCCAGCAAGGCTTGATTTTGAAACTTGCATCCTTATTTTGTTTTATTTGTTTATGGGATGGGGGCATCACTGGTTAGGCCAACATTTATTGCTCATCCCTAATTGCCCTTGTTCAAGGGGTATTTAAGAGTCGACCACATTGCTATGGGTCTGGAGTCACATGTAGGCCAGACCAGGTAATGGCAGCAGGTTTCCTTCCAATAGTGAACCAGAAGGGTTTTTTCCCAAAAATTGGCAATGGTTTCATGGTCATCACCACCATACATTTAATTCCCAGAATTTTACTAAATTCAAATTTCACCATCCAGCATGGTGGGATTTGAACCCAGATCCCTGGGGCATTACCCTAGGTCTCTAGAATACTAGACCAGTGACAATACCACAATGCCACCACCTTCCCTTATGTTTAAAGCTCTCCATGGCATCACCCCCTCTCTATCTCTGTACGCTCCTCCAGCCCTACAACACGCTGAAAAACTGAATTCCTCCAACTCTAACCTCTTGTGTACTTTCTTTGCCCTGCCATTGGCAGCCATGCCCTCAGCAGCCGAGGCCCTATGCTCTGAAATTCCCTCCTAAATCTCCCTTTCACTTCACCTTCACTCTGTCTCCCGGATGAAGCATTAAACAAAGGCCCCTCAGCTACTTGTTTGGGTTGATATAAAAGATCCCCACGGCATTATTCTGGGGAAGAGCAGGGGAGTTAGCCCCAGTGCCATGACCAATATTTATTCCTCAATAAACATTGCAAAAATATTATCACATTGCCGTTTATGTGAGCTTGCTGTGTGCAAAATTAGCTGCAACACTTTCTGCATTACAACAGTAGCTACACTTCAATGCCTGCAAAGTGCTTTGTGATGTGGTTATCATGAAAAGTGCTGTGTAGATGCAAGCCTTTCTTTTTTTTTTACCTCTCTCTTCTCCTTTAAAACAATCCTTAAAATCTACCACTGTGAAGCATCCTGGCATGTTTTCCTATGTTAAAGGTGTTATATAATACAAGTTGTTGTCAACTTTCCATACTAATTAGATTAAGAAAATCGAATGTTTATGGAGTATTTTGACCAATCAAAGTAGAATTTTCATACCTCCCCAAGTTTGCATAACTTACTAATCAAAGTAAATCTTATTTTAAAAATGTCAGATACGCTATAAATGGAAATGAGCTGTCAGCGTAACAACATTAGTGATTCCATATCACGGAGCATCCAATTGTAAATATTCTGCCTTGCTTCCGATTTGGACAATTTACACACAGTAAAAGAAGGTTAGCAGTTCAAGGTTAAAAAATGTGCATATCAACAAACAGGAATCTGACAGGACCTTCTCAAACAAATTGTTGATACTAAACTGCCTGAATATTACCAATTTTATGCATCTTTTGGTCTTCAAGTAATTGCACTGTGTCCTGTTTTTACTCAGTGATTCTGTGACTGCTTATTCCAAAGTGTTCCCTTGCCAAAGAACTTCAGCCAAGGCAGGATGTGGCAATTAATGATAATCAGGCATCATGACTAGCAGTCATTTTTGACTTCCATTCTAATGTAACACAGTGCAGGACAGTCTTAAATTACTTCGCCTTCTTAAAAATGTATTCTTCTCACGTGTGCTAATAATTGTCAATGATAAATTTGCAAGGGTAGATTGGTTCTAGGTGGCTTGTATATTACAGCAGTGACTACACTTCAAAAGTACTTCAGTGCTCTGGGGCATTGTGAGGTTGCGAAAGGTGCTGCATAAATGCTAGCCTTTCTTACTTGTGCTTTGAGATATTGGATGATACTCAGTCACTGACTGTCTTCAATCTATTGGTTTTCTTGTAAAAAAACTCACAAGGAAGGTTTCATTGACACTGGATTGACACAGTTTCCTCAAGAGAAAATTGTGTTTTTTCATTACTTTTTGCTGCTGTTGTTGTTATTGAATAAGAAATGCATTAAAGGTTAAACTAAATTGTAGCCTTTTAGTAAAGGATGCAATATACTTTGTAAATAGTTCCCTCTCCTCACGCGCTACCCTTCCTTTGAAACCCAGCTTTCACCCTCTGCTCAAGTCCTTGATCTATGCTTTAAACTTCCTGAGACTCTTTTTTAAAAATTGCCTTCTAGCCTTCCATCTTTTTTTTTTTTTGTAAAAATATACTTTATTCATAAAAAATCTTCAATCACATTCAAAACCATTTCAAAAACAACATTACAAGGGTACAATCCAGGTTAAACTTTTACAAAATGTATCACCAGGTGCATCAGTACAAACAATATTACAATCATTTACAGCCTTTCATTTTGATCTGTACAGCCCGAGGGGCTCTAAACAGTTCCCAGTCTCTCGGTGCGCTGTGGTAGAAAGGTCTTAGACAGCGACCCTTCCCCATTGCGCCTTTGCGGCAGCTGCCCCAAGCTTTAGTGCGTCCCTCAGCACGTAGTCCTGGACTTTGGATTGTGCCAGTCCGCAACAATCGGTCGGGGACAACTCTTTGTGCTGGAAGACCAACAAGTTTCGGGCAGACCAAAGCGCGTCTTTCACCGAGTTGATGATCCTCCAGCTGCAGTCGATGTTTGTCTCGGTGTGTGTCCCTGGGAACAGCCCGTAGAGCACAGAGTCCTGTGTCACAGAACTGCTCGGGATGAACCTCGACAGCAACCACTGCATCTCTCTCCAGACTTTCTTTGCAAAGGCACAATCCACAAGGAGGTGAACAACGGTCTCTTCCCCACCACAGCCACCTCGAGGGCAACGTGCAGAGGGGGTGAGACTCCTGGCGTGTAGGAAGGATCTGACGGGGAGGGCCTTTCTCACCACCAGCCAAGCTACGTCTTGGTGCTTGTTGGAAAGTTCTGGCGATGAGGCATTCTGCCAAATGACTTTGACAGTCTGCTCGGGGAACCATCCCACAGGGTCCACCCTCTCCTTTTCCCTCAGGGCCTCTAGGACGTTACGTGCTGACCACTGCCTGATGGACTTGTGGTCAAAGGTGTTTTTCTGCATAAATTTTTCCACCAGGGACAGGTGGTACGGCACGGTCCAACTACTTGGAGCGTTCCGCGGCAGCGTGGCCAGACCCATCCTTCGCAACACCGGGGACAGGTAGAACCTCAGCACGTAGTGACACTTGGTGTTTGCGTACTGAGGGTCTACGCACCGCTTGATGCAGCCACACACAAAGGTGGCCATCAGTATAAGGGCGATGTTGGGCACGTTTTTTCCCCCTTTATCTAGAGGCTTGTACATCGCGTCCCTGCGGACACGATCCATTTTCGACCTCCAGATAAAGCGGAAGATGGCTCGAGTGATCGCCATCGCGCAGGAGTGTGGAATGGGCCAGACCTGCGCCACGTACAGCAACAGCGAGAGTACCTCACACCTGATGACCAGGTTCTTACCCGCAATGGAGAGGGAGCGTCGCTCCCACATGCCCAGTTTCCTTTTCACCATAGCCACTCGCTCCTTCCAGTTTCTAACGCATGCCCCGGTCCCTCCGAACCATATCCCCAGCACCTTCAGGCCGTCAGCCCTGACAGTGAAGGGGACAAAGGATCGGTCAGCCCAGTTCCCAAAGAACATGGCCTCGCTCTTCCCACGATTTACCTTGGCTCCCGAGGCCAGTTCGAACTGGTCGCAGACGTGCATCAGTCTGCGCACCGACAGCGGATCCGAGCAGAAAACGGCGACGTCGTCCATGTACAGGGAGGCTTTTACCTCAGTGCCTCCACTGCCTGGGATCGTCACTCCTCTTATGCCCGGATCCTTCCTGATGGACTCGGCAAAGGGTTCTATGCAGCACACGAAAAGGACAGGCGAGAGAGGGCAGCCCTGCCTGACTCCAGATTTAATCGGAAAGCTATCTGTTTCCCACCCATTGATTGAGACTGCGCTACTGATGTTAGTGTAGAGCAGTTGGATCCAATTTCGAATTCCCTCCCCAAAGCCCATTTTGGAGAGCACATCCCCCATGTAGGTGTGCGATATTCTGTCAAAGGCCTTCTCCTGATCCAAGCTGATGAGGCAGGTATCCACACCCCTGTCCTGTACATAGGCAATCGTATCCCTGAGCAGCGCCCTTCTAGCCCCCTTCTAGCCTTCCATCTCACATCTTTACCCTCCTACAAATTATAATTCATTCTGAATGCCACGGTCCACATATTCACCATTACAAAATCCCACACTCTCATCACACTCATCCTTACTAAAAATCATTAGTCTCCTAAGCTCAGGTCTTGGTTTTCAAAGTCCCTTCACAACTTTGCCCCACCTTGCCTCAGCTACTCCAAATTGAGGATATGCTTCAGGTAGATGTAATTCAAATGGAAAAAATATCTAAATGAGTTCCATGGCGAATTTCATGAGTTTAGCTATGCTCTGCCCAATACACACTTAATTCACACAAGATGACTGCATGATATCTGTACCACAGGCTGAACCTGATTTAGCGTAATACTGAAAGTAAGGTCCTTGTCATTGGATTTAATGGTGAACCAATGATTTTAATTGTCTGCTTTTGCAGCTAACAATTTTTATACTTTTGGGTATATTTTTGCAAAAGTCTCCACTTTGCAAGACAAAACTTTGTAGCAATGTTTTCAGTTGTTGCTGCTTTACAAGTTAAGGTTAAAAATGTTGAGATGCTGCATGAATTACAAAGGTGAAGACTTTGTGCAGTAAGATTCAGGAAATATGTTGACTCCAATTAATACTCAATGACCTGTGTTTATAGGGCTCATTACTCCAACTGCATAATTCAGTAATTTATCTTTGCTACCTGCATTTCACTACAAAGTCAGCGCACACTGTTTCCTTTGTTACAGATGGACTTGCAGGCAAGTTAAAGCACTAGGAAAGCTCTCGCACTGGCTGCACTGGTCACAATGCCATGAAAATTCAATGCTGCAGGATCTTTCTAGCACGACATGCGTTAAGTAGAATAATGCCGCTGTGTCAATCTGATCAAACATTTGCTAATTATGTTGATTTATATGTATCTTTATGAAACATGTATGGGAACGATATGGTACAGACCAGGTGTTAAGTTGACATATAAATGGGAAAGATTAAACATGTGAGATTGAAGCCTCCTGAAGCTATTCAACAATAGGACTTCATGTTGAGCTGTTTGGGCAGGGCTCATCTGCAGCTGTTAGATGAAATGCCATTTGATAAAAACATCATGGCCTGAATTTTTCAGTCGGTCTGCGGGAGCGGGCGGGGGTGGGAGTGGGCGGGGGCGGGGGCGGGAGCGGGCGGGGGTGGTCGCTCAGCACTACCTGTGTGGGCAGGGGGAGGAGAGAGAGTCGGAGTCAGCGCTCTTTTGCACATGCGTGAAAGAGCGCTTCAAGCTCCCTTAGGCACAAAGCTGCCTCAGGGAGATTGAAGGCTTTTCAAATAAATAATTGGTTCGAAAATTTATTTAAACATGTACCCCCACATGACTGTGTCACATGAGATGGGACATAAATTTCATAAAATCTTTTTATTTAATTAATAAAAGCTTTAGAAAACCTCATCCCACTCGTGGATGAGATTTCCTAAAAAACGTGAAGGCCGCTTGGCCTTTTGACCTTCCACACCAACCTTAGGGTCGGATGGGCAGCATCAACAATGCCTTTAATTACTTCCTTAATGGCCTTAATAGACCGTTTAAATATCGGCGGGCGTGCAGCCGACTCCGGCGTGTGCCTGCTGAATGAAACATCGCGAGACACCGTGGCGCAATGACATTGGGACGCATGCCTGACATCATCGCGTGTCATTTTACAAGTCGGCGTGTTGGGACCACCCCCGCACGCCACACACCGACTGAAAAATTCAGGCCCATAAGTAATTAAAAGAGACAAAAGACACAGATGAAAATAATGCAAAAATGTTGTTCTCAACGTGTGAAATATAGGCATTCTTGCAATCTTTGGTAAATACATTGGAAAAGATTATGTGGATGTCATGATGGTAAAACCATCAGCATCGCCATAATTCCAACTGTGAAACTGACAACAGCTTCAGACACCTGTACATGCACAAACACAGAAATCCAGAAATTGCCATCACTAATTCCCTACTCCTCCAGAAGATATGCTGTTGAAGGCTTTGCAGATGGAAATCTTACAAATCCCTTGATTGGGTGTGGACTTCCACTTATGCGCTATTTACTTTGCGGTAAAAGTTCTTGAAAAAGTTATGTCTTGTTGAATGAGGTGAGTTTTTGCTGAACCACAATTACTGCTGAACAACCTCCTTGGACCTGAATAACTAATTTTACATTTGTTAACTGTCAAATTTCTCCATTATGATAAAAGAAATTCCCCAGGTTCTTAAAATAGTAAGAATTTTTTTATAAAGTGTTTTTTTGATATTTTAGCTTCTACTTTTATGCTTTGTGTATGACCCAATCTTTATCTTGCTCTCTGTAAATAATTAAAAAGTGAATTGTGATCATTGCATTACTAGTTTGACATCACTGTTGCTGAATGCTGATGATCCCCTATAGCACACACCAGAATGAAATTAATGTCAGGAAAAGTGAAATTCATGTCACAGGGATTGCTATACCTTTGTAGGCAGCTTTCTTCAAGGTCAATGGTGAGTGCCATCACTTTGTTCCTGAACACAAAATCTTGTTTTCACTTGTTAATGGGATGTAGGCATCACTGGCTAGGCTAATATTCATTGCCCATCCCTAATTGCCCTTGAGAAGATGGTGGTGAGCTGCCTTCTTGAACCACTGCAGTCCATGTGGTGTAGGACACCCACAGTGCTGTTAGGGAGGGAGTTCCAGGATTTTGACTCAGCTACAGTGAAGGAACAGCGACATATTTCCAAGTCAGGATGGCGAGAGATGTGGAGGGAATTTCCAGGTGGCGGAGTTCCCATCTGCTTGCTGCCCTTGCCCTTCTAATTGGTAGTGGTCTTGGGTTTGGAAGATGCTGTCTAAGGAGCTTTGGTGAGTTCCTACATTGCACCTTGTAGATGGTACACACTGCTGCCACTGTTCATCAGTAGTAGAGGGAGCAAATGTTTGTGGAAGGGGTTCTAATCAAGTGGCTGCTTTGTCCTGGATGGTGTCAAGCTTCTCAAGTGTTGTTGGAACTGCACTCATCCAGGCAAGTGGAAAGTATCCCACCACACTCTTGATTTGTGCCTTGTAGATGGAGGACAGGCTTTGGGGAGTCAGGAGGTGAATTACTTGCCATAAGGTTCCTAGACTCTGACCTGCCCTTGTAGCCACAGTATTTATATAGCTAGTCCAGTTCAGTTTCTAGTCAATGGTAACTCCAAGATGGGGTTCAGGGGTTCAGCAATGGTAATGCCATTGAATGTCAAGGGGCGATGGTGAGATTCTCTCTTGTTGGGAATGGTCATTGCCTGGCATTTGTGTGGTACAAGTGTTTTTGCCACTTGTCAGTCCAAATTTGGATATTATCCAGGTCTTTCTGTATTTGGGCATGGACTGCTTTAGTCTCTAAGGAGTTGTAAATGGTGCTGAGCATTGTGCAGGTTAACATCGCCACTTCTGACCTTATGGTGGAAGGAAGGTCATTGATAAAGCAGCTGAGGATGGTTGGGCCTAAGACACTACCCTGAGGAACTCCTGCAGTGATGTCCTGGAACTGAGGTGATTGACCTCCAACAACCAAAACCATTTTCCTTTGTGCTAGGTATGACCCCAACCAGTGGAGAGTTTTCCCCCTGATTCCCATTGACCCCAGTTTTGCTAGGGCTCCTTGATGCCAAATGCTGCCTTGATGTCACCTCTGGAGTTCAGCTATTTTTTTCCATGTTTGAACCAAAGCTTTAATGAGGTCAGGAGCATAGTTAAGAGTCAACCACATTGCTGTGGGCCTGGAGTCACCTGTAGGCCAGACCAGGTAAGGATGGCAGATTTCCTTCCCTAAAGGACATTAGTGAACCCAGATGGTTGTTTGGTTATTGGCCACCTGTCCTGAGCTCCTTGACAGGATGTGTGATAAAGTTCAATGCCTGGAGACAATCATCTACTTTATTATTTTTTCCTTCCTCTTCTCTGGGTCACATTGGTCCAGACTTTCCTTTCTCATTAGTGGTGAACGCTAAGAAGTTAAAAGTGTTTAACACCATTCGATTTATCTCACCTGCTCTCCTATTCTCTTCAATGTTGGTGGCACACTGCACTGTAACTAGCTTTCTTTTTAATAAAGAAAATACTTGTTGGCATTTTAAAAGTGTACTGTTTCATGTTAATGTAACCCTATTACTTAAGAAGGAGTGGGGGGAGAAAATTGAGAACTATGGACCTGTTAGTTTGACATCAGTGGTAGGGAAAATGTTAGAATCTGTTATAAAGGATGTGGTAACTGGACACGTGGAAAATAATGATATGATTGGGCAGATTCAATATAGATTTATGAAAGGGAAATCATGTTCGACAAACCTGTTGGAATTTTTTGCGGGTGTTAACTGTAGCATAGATAAAGGAGAACCAGTGGGTGTCTTGTATTTGGGTTTCCAGAAAACTTTTGATGAGGTCCCACACAGGAGGTTATTAAACAAAATGGGAGCACATGGGATTGGGGGGTGATATACTGGTATTGATTGAGAATTGGATAACAGAGAGAAAACAAAGAGTAGGAATAAGCGGGTCATTCTCAGGATGGCAGGCTTTCACTAGCGGGGTACCAGAAGGATCAGTTCTGTGGCCACAGTTGTTCACAATCTATATAAATGATTTGGATGTGGGGACCAAATATAATATTTCCAAATTTGCTGATGACACAGAACTAGGTGGGAATGAAAGTTGTAAGGAGGATGCATAAGGAGGCTTCAAGGGGATTTGGACAGGTTAAATGAGTGGGCAAAAACATGGCAGATGGGATATAATGTAAATAAGTGTGAAGTTATCCACTTTGATAGAAAAAACAGAAAGGTTGAGTATTTTTTAAATGGTGAGATGTTGGGGAGTGTTGACGCCCAAAGGGAGCTTGGTGTCTTTGTTCATGAGTCACTAAAAGCTAACATGCAAGCCCAACAAGCAATTAGGAAGGCAAATGGAATGTTGGCCTTCGCTAGAGGATTTGAGTACAGGAGTAAAAATGTCTTGCTGCAATCGTAGAGACCTTTGGTGAGACCGCATCTGGAGTATTGCACACAGCTTTTGGCTCCTTATCTAAAGAAGGATATACTTGCCATAGAGGGAGTGCAATGGAGGTTCACCACACTAATCCCTGGGCTGGCAAGATTATTTTATGTGGAGAGTTTGAGGAAACTAGGCCGGTATTCTCTAGAGTTTCAAAGAATGAGAGGTGATCTCATTGAAACTTACAAAATTCTTACAGGACGTGACAGGGCAGATGTGGATGGGATGTTTTCCCTGGCTGGTGACGCAGTCTCAGAATAAGGGGCAGGCCATTTAAGATTGAGATGAGGATGAATTTTTTCACTCCGAGGGTGGTGAATCATTGGAATTCTCTACTCTAGAGGGCTGTGGAAGCTCAATCTTTGACCATGTACAAGACAGAAATCAATAGATTTCTGGACTCTAACGACATCCAGGGATATGGGGATACTGGGGCAGAATGACATAGAGGTAGATAATCAGCCATGATCTGCTTGAATGGTGGAGCAGGCTCGACAGGCCGAATGGGCTGCTCCTGCTCCTATGTTCCTATCTTCCTTTCAATTTTGGTTGAGTATTTTGAGAGCTGCAGTTTGCAGCTGAGATGGTTCTAGTTCCATGTTTACTTGCTGGCAGCATAGAACCTGACAAAGATTATTGCTTAATGCAACTAATTTTGCTGAAACATTAATACGTGATGTCCGCACGAAATGGAGGACATTCCACCCCTGCCCACCAACACTTTTCCAGCAGATTGAGGAATCTACAACCATTTCAAATAACATCTTGTGTTTCTTTCCTTCACTCTCCACATGTACCTCTCAGCCAAAGGTACCATTTTTCTTTTAATTGTTTTTTTAAAATTACAACATATTCAGCCTAAAGGCTAAATAATAATTGGCAAAGTTTTTTTTTCCACATGGTAACTTTTCAACTTTAACTTTAGAATTTATTCATTATTAGTGCAAATTATTTAACCAAACATAGCAACATGATGAACAGGAAATTGCAGATTTAAGCTCAGAAGGAAGTTCTTCATATAGGTCAGAGTCTGTTTCCTGAGAATTAATTTTAGATATTGTTGTCTTTAATGAAAAAGGAACATTTTATTGCTTGTAATTAATTTTGTTGAAAAAAGAGATAGAATGGCATTAAAACCAAGATTATAGGAAGGTTTGAGGCATTATCTTGTAAATGTGTTTGCTTAGATCATGATCTTTGTGTTTTCAGCATGAAATATTTAGGAACTTGGAGCAATATTACTGAAACCACTGTGAAGTTACATCAAACAGCTCTGTAAATACAAAATGTTTTGCTTAAAAGTCAGTGGCCTTTAGTGCTGTTTGATCATTTAAATGATTCTGTTTAGAATCTGCAACTTCAAGAATTTCTGGGACACAACTGTTAGAGCAGAGGTAAGAAGTAAACCTAAAATTATATCGACATCGTTCATGGTAATTTTAGGGTAATCAGTCAGTTCAAAAATCAATAGATTCCAGAAAATATATTTTGTGCATGACAGTTTATTTCAATAGGCAATGCTTTATCGTAAAACATGTTTTTTTCTAACAATGGCACAAAGGCATTAGAGTAATTAGAGTTGCATTTTAGGAGCAAGGGTAGCCTGGGGCTGGGATTTTGTTTGAGTGGTGGTCACTGCTGGGACTGCACCCACTCGGGAAAAGCAACATGACGACGCCCTCAGAACAAGGTCAGTTGGGTCGGGAGTTGTTTGGAACAGTTGGGCAGGTCCTGGAGAGGAGGGGGAAGAGGTGAGGGCAGGGATGAGCTAATGCTGCCCAGGTAGCTATTGCCCTGCAGTTGGCCAGGAAGTGCTTGATCTGGAGGACCCACCCACTAATTGAGCCCACAGGAGGCCACCAGGATTCATCCAATTGGCCTCTGGGTGGGAAGGCTGTCGTCCACCTTTTCCCCCCTCACCCCCAACTAATAAAATGCCAAGGCCGTGGGGAGGCAAAGGGCTCATCACCTCTCCATCCTCCCTCCCAATTTTTCACTCCACCCCCACCTGCATCTCCTATTCCGCTCCAGCAGGCCAAGCAAACTCCCGGCCTGGGTGTAGTGACGGGACTGTAATCAGCCAGCTACCAAGCAGAAACTGGAGTAATTCATCTGTCATACAGGATTTTCAGGCCCTAAAGGAGCAGTTGAATTAGTCGACTGCAAGGTTGGAGCTTGATCAGTCTGGTCTGGGTGTTATGTAGGAACTAGAGTGCCAGGATAGTACCAGGGCTAATCCGGGTACCAGGGCTAATCTGGATACAATGCAGGATACAGATTAGTTGAGAAGAAATTCAGGAGCTAGAGCTTCCTCACTTCAATTGAGAAGCCAAAAAAGCTTCCATTGGAAGAATAGAAGTAGCTTCTCTCCAATACTTAAAGTTTGATATTATAGGAGCTCAAGTAGTCTGGATACAAAGGGCTGGATTTTACACTCCCCCTACCAATGGGTTTGAAGGCAGAAGAGCATCTAAAATCCAGTGGGTGGCCTTCCTGTTGCATCCCACTTTCCCTGACCTGTATGAAATTTTACAGGGGGGTGTGGGCAGGATGTTGGGCAGCCTGCCTCAGCCTGCCCATTCTTGAGCCTATTGAAGCCCTTAATTAGCCAGATAATGGCCATTTAAGGGCCTCATTCCGCCACCGCAGGTATTTTACCCGTGGCGGGGTGGGGGTGGGGGGAGGTGGTGAGCATGCCATGCAGGAATCCTGGCGGCTTTAGCTGCATGGCAAGTGTCAGGCAAGCATGGGGGACCTTCCTTTGGGGGCACCCCCCGGTCATACACACCATTAACCCTTCTCCTCAGCCTCTTTAACCTGGCCTCTCATTAACCACGCCCCTCTCCCCTCACCTATCCCTCCAACCCCTCCACAATCTCATCGCCTAGACCCCTGCCCTGGACTTACCTGGGCTCCTCGGCATAGTGAGGACTGCCTGTATTCCCAACATTCACTCCCACTGGCGCTGGTGGAACTATAGAGCTGCCGGCCAATCTGATTGGTCGCCAGCCCTCAGGATCGTGAGCAGTCTCCCCTGACTTTTAGTTGGATGGGTGTGGACTGCAGTGCCCCATTAAACGAACCCTATGTGGGAGATGCAATAGAATAGATACAATGTATTACCACAAATAACCACATTTGCATAATATATTTTCATCTAAACCTCATCCATTATGACCAAATTCAAGTTTTCTGAGTAAAGATAGGAAGTGGCTTTTTGGAATCTTGGCTTGTAACATTTTAAAAAATCATGGGCTGGATCTTCCTCTCAGTTTCAGGAACCATGAGTCCTTCCATTTCCTGACTTCACAATCCCAACTCCGTCAGGTCCTCCCACTCCAATTGTAATGTTTCCATGAGACATGGACAGACAAGGTTCAGGTCTACCACCTCTCTATGCAGGGCTGAGGCAGAGTCAGTTGGCAAGGCAGGCTGGTTAGAGGGCCTGCCTGGGTGCACTGGGACGTTGATTTAGTAATCCTCTATATGGTTGTTAAGAAATCCATGCCCACTCCATGCCTCTTGCAAACCCCATGCTCCCCCCAAATAAACAAACAGGCATTTGAAAACCGTATCAAAGACAGAAAAAACTTATTACAATATCATGAAAGTGTCAATCAAACAAAGCTAGCACTCTGCTTCTAGTTGTGTCAACATTGCCTACAGGGCAGAATCCATTAGGCAGTCTTGGAGCTCAGTCAAGCATTCATAACAAAGCCATCTGGAAACTGTATGAACAGAATCAGTTTGAACAGATGGCCAGTCATCTATTTTTCCAGATGGCCACATTATGAATGCTTCACTGAGTTCCAAGAATGAATATGAACTCAGCTTAGCAGGGGTCTATTTACACAGCTTCAAGGGGATTGCTCAGTTTATTTGATTGACACATTTATCATGTTGTAATAAGGTTTTCTTTCTTTGCTGTGGTGCTTCAATACATGTTTTTTATTTGAGTAAGATTATGAGGTGTTAAGAGGATTAAAGTTTTGTCATTGATATTGTGAATGGCTGTGGTTGATTAACACTTTTATGAAATTGCAAAATGAAATGCCTTTTCAAAGATTTTCTAAGCCTCTTTGCTCATTGTATCAGTTTCAGG
The DNA here is from genome assembly GCF_964194155.1 of Cetorhinus maximus. Classification (NCBI taxonomy): domain Eukaryota; kingdom Metazoa; phylum Chordata; class Chondrichthyes; order Lamniformes; family Cetorhinidae; genus Cetorhinus; species Cetorhinus maximus. The sequence continues at coordinate 78,361,846 of NC_135894.1, read as the reverse complement.
AGCATTTCCAAATCTGCCAATGGCTCATTGGTTCTGTGCATAGAGGATACTGAGAAAATGGGTACGGAGGATGATTGGGGCATGGGGGTAATGGAAAGGGTGTGGAAGCAGCATGGGGAATGGAAGGGGTATGGGAGTATGAGGGGGCATGGAGGGAGCATGGAGGGTATGAGGGGGCATGGAGGGAGCATGGGGGATATGAGGGGACATGGAGGGAGCAAGGGGGATATGAGGGGGCACTGGCAAGATCTTTTAAACTTACCTGTCAAAAACCTTCCTGACTCAACAGCAGGCTTCCCCCCAAGGTCCATGAACTGACTTACCTGATGGGGTTCCCACACGCCTCTGAATCCCTCCCATCATAACAAAAATACAGTCAAATTTCCCCCAGGATGTTATTTTGGCAACCTCACCATCACAGGACCTGAGTGCAGGATCACTCCTGACACATTTCCTGGCTAGGGGAAGATGGCATGAGTTGGGAATGGCAGGGTAAGTTTGAAATTTCAGCCCCATGGGCCTCATTTTAACAATTCCTGACTCAATTCTGGGCAGGTGCAGGAGGAGAAAATCTGGCCCCATATCTCAGCTCCTTATCAGTAAGCAGTGAAGGGATAAACTACATATAAGTGAGATTTCCAGAAAGATCATATCAGATGTCGCTGGCTCATATAGTACAGGATATCACAATAAGCATTATATAACTGATGTTGCTTTTTAGTGATATAAAGGATGTGTTAAACAGGTGAGTCTTTATAAGACAGTCATGTATTAAAATGTTTTCTTTACCTTAAGGTGAAAGAATGTTTTGAAATGAGGGAGGATGGAGATCATACTGTCATAAAGACTCTAATGTATAGAATATTATCGGAAATTATTTTAAATTGGGCTTGTAGTAGGGCAAGTGTCTGTGGGTGTCAGTGTGTATCTTAATTGGATTAAAACCAGCTAGTCTGGGTGCTTTGATGTATAGTAGTTTTGAGATGTTAAACAGTAAGATAGAGGACACATTTGCATTTTATTGAATAAACCATGCAAAGACTGGGGGTGAAATCTTGCACCTAGCTAGGAGACACCAAGCAATATTTTATGTTACTAATAAAATTGGTACTATGAAAGGGGTTTTATTGTTAGAAGAGGTGGAGTTCAAAGTGCCTGAGTGATACAATGAGAATTTACATTCACAGGGAAGGCTAGGTATATACAGAAGAGTTTTGTGTGTGTAAGTCATAGGCATGTAATAACTAAGCAGCCTGTAAGCCTACAACTGTGTGAAGGAACCTCATTTTGAATGCATAAGATGAAATGTGCTTTGCCTGGTGTCTATTTAAAGTCTATGGGTTGTTGTTGCCTTGGTGAAGGTTTACCTAGGAGTGAATAATTTGTGGATTTATTTAAAAGTTATTAAGGTAGTAATTTGTAGACATGTGCGTGTGTTTAATTCATTGTTAAATTAATAAATGTTTAGTTTAGTTTAATTTATATAAAAACCTCTGGAGGCTTGGTGGTTTCATTCCTGAATTCAGAGCTGCATCTCAAACACACCAATTGAAAATAGATTATGACAGTCGTTTAAAGTTTCCGCTGGGGTTTTAAATAACTTAGCCTTTACCAACTGCTTTGTCATAACAATATTAATTCTGTCCAGGAGACAGGCCCATGTGATTTGGTTGTCATGGACAAAGAGCCCCAGACCAAAACCTATAGGCCAGATTTTGCATAAAATGACGCGCAGTGATGTCGGGCGTGTGTCCCGACGTCACCACACGTCATTAAGATCTTCAGTTCGGCATGCACCCGCCGAACTGTCAAAGGCCTATTAAGGCCATTAAATACCAATTAAACTAATTAACTGAGCTGCCCGTCCAACCTTAAGGTGGCCTTTGCATTTATCATGAAATCTCATCCAAGGGCGGGCTGAGGTTTCATGAAGGTTTGTAAAGTTTAATAAAAATTTTTAATAAAATTCATTAACATGTCCCAGCTCATGAGGGGACATGTCTTAAAAAATCTTATTTTTCTTTATTAAAATTTTTTAAAAATCAAACTAATCTCCCTGAGGCACGGAACTGCCTCAGGGAGATTTCCGCGCTCTTCTTCGGCAGGATTGTGGGCGGTGATCGGCTGCATGCCCGCCTGCGCACATTCCTGCCCAACTCCCCCGATGGGGAGAAAATTCTCCAAATAGGCCAGGATTTCCCGGTGGGGGGGGGGGGGGGCGGGGCCCGCTCGCCGACTTGTAAAATGATACAGGATGATGTCAGGCGGAACTCCCAATGTCACCCCTCCTCATTTCAATTCTCAATTCTCTCGAATTAGCTGTGCACCCGTTGACCTGTCAATGGCCAATTGAGGCCATTGACAAAGTAATTAACGTAATTAGCGGACCTGCCCGTCCAACCTTGAAGGTTGGCGGGCAGGCTGGGAGCCCTGGTGGACATTGGAAAAAGCATGAGACCTCATCCACGGGCGAGATGAGGTTTCATGTAGGTTTGTAAAAATCCAATAAAAGTGTAACTAAAATTGATGGACATGGCCCTACTCATGTGACAGTGTCATATGAGGGGACATGTCAGGGGAATTTTTTTTTTCTGTTTGAAACATTTTTGAATTTGGCGCTGATCTCCCTGAGGCAGCACTTAGCCTCAGGGAGATGAGTGTGCTCTTTCGCGCACATGCGCGATGGAGTGCATTCTCGGCTCAGGTAATAACCCCCTGCCCGCACAGGGAGTGCATAGCGCTCCCTTGTGGATGTCATGCTGGGCGAGCCTTAATTGGCCCGCCCATGTAAAATGGCAGCGAGCCCCCGATTGGGGGCGCCGATCGGAGACGCGTCTCCACATACCCGCTCCTGAACTTCCCCCCCAACGGGAGGAAAATTCTGCCCATAGAAAAGCAAATGCCAGTTTTCACACCTTGACCAAAAAGAGGGACATTGGTCTTTCTGGATACAGACTCTCAGAGTCCTGGAGAGAGGAAGAGAGGAAGAGAGTGAGAAAGAGAGAGAGAGAGAGGCTGGATGTAGGAGCAGAAAAGCTACAACTGTGAGAGCTGAATGCTTGTAATAGTCAGTTTTCTGTTCATAAAGAAGAAGACAGAATGAACAGGACTATTGGAGATTTAAGAACCAAGGAGTCACCAGAGTGGACCTTGTGTTTGTTAGTCAATTTGCAGACGCTCAGAAGACTGAGTTAAGGGACTTACAAAGGTCCACCCTGAAATGGAAGGGAGAAGGAAGCCTGCTGAAATGCCAAGCAGGGTTTTGACTTAATCTATAATGCTTACATATCTTCTGAGAGCACAGAATAACATACAAATAGGTCATCAAGTTTTTCCAGTTGAATTAATTAGTAATTTTCTGCAGTTTGCTATATTAGTTGCCTGTTAAGTGCTGTTTAGTCTATGTTGATTTTAGTTTGTTTGTCATAGTAAAACTCTTAAAGCATGAAATCTTCTCATCTGCTTCTTTCCGCCAGTCATTCGGAAACTCATATTTCTTTTTAAAAGTTATTGGTCTCTACGGGGATCGTAATGGCGCTTATTACTGTAGCTAATGTTGCAGATTAATATGATAAATCTTTTTAGTTGGTATTGGTACTGTTTTTTCTGGTTAATATTATAATGGATATTGTAAGAACCATTATACATAATGTTGATAATTAGTATTATGATGAATGGTGGCTAGTACTGTAACCATTCTTTTATCCATTCACCGGATGTCGTCATTAATGGCAAGCCCAGCATTTATTGCCCATTGGGCAGCTGGGAGGCTTCCTAGGCCATTTCAAAGGGCAGTTAAGAGTCAACCACATTGCTGTGGGTCTGGTGTCACTTACAGGCCAGACAAGGTAAAGACTGCAGATAACATTCCCTAACGGACAATAGTGAACCAGATGGGTTTTTATGAAAATTCGATAGACTGATTGTTGGATCATTGTTAATAGCTTTTTTATTGCTGGAATAAGAGATTTTTTTGTCAAAGCTTTTCGTCTTGCGCTCATCAAAACAATTCTGACGTAAATGCCAATAACACGGGAAACAACAAATTTGTACTGTATGAAAAGATAATGCTGATTGGTTGGCAAGTGGATTCTGATTGGTAAAGGCATGGCCATGGAAAATGCAGCAGTTGATGGTGACTGACAGTTAACTACCAAGAATTGATTGAAATTTAAACCAGGCAGCTTGACTCTGATTGGTCAAGACATTGGCCTGGGGAATGAACCAGTGAATGGCTGCCACTTATTTTGTTTAGCTGAAGCAGGCAAAATGTGTGTACATGTTCTTTCTGTCTGCAAAGAACAGGGCCCTGTGTATTAATATATGTAGCTTCCAGTACACGCAAATATGTCACACTGACAATCTTAAATTTATTGTCAGCTTAATTCTTAGCACATTGAGGATTATTCAGCAAATAATGTCCAATTGCAGAATGCAATAGTTGTTTGCCTTGACATTGGTATTCCTGCGAATTGTCCTGATGAGTGCAAGACAAAAAGCTTTGACAAAATATGTCTCTTTTTTCAGCAATACTCAAGTTCTGTACTACCAGATGACTAATAGCTTTAATTTCAGGTTTATTTTTAAAATTAATTAACCAAATTTAAATTCCCCAACTGCTGCAGTGGGATTTGAACTCAGGTTACTCAATCATTAGTCCAGGACTCTGGATTACTCATCTAATAGCACAACTGTTACCCTGCTGTGCTGTAACTAATGTTACTGGCTAATATTATAAACAGCTATGATTGTTTAGTGCTGTTCTCTCTTTCAACAACTGATATTGAATTTTTGGTTGTTCAACACATTTTCATACCTGTTGTACCTGTGCTGGAATCAATCAAATTTGTGGACATCACCAATAACAGTGCATACACACACTTGCAGCATTTCTGATTTACAGAAGGAAAACCATGCAGTTTCTGCTTAGGTGTAAGTAAAATGGTGGTTCATTAAAAATAACAATTTATTTTATTTGCAACAAGTGTCAGGGTGATTTTAAAAATCTTTCTTGCAAGATGGCAACAGACTCCCTCCTTTCCACAAAATAATGCTCTTAAGTGGGAGTGATGGCTTTCAATGAGTCATAGGCCTAGAAACATAGAAAATAGGAGCAGGTGTAGGCCATTTGGCCCTTCGAGCCTGCTCCGCCATTCATTATGATCATGGCTGATCATCCAACTCAATAGCCTGCTCTCGCTTTCTCCCCATATCCTTTGATCCCTTTCGCCCCAAGAGCTATATCTAACTCCTTCTTGAAAACATACAATGTTTTGGCCTCAACTACTTTCTGTGGTAGCAAACTCCACAGGCTCACCTCTCTCTGGGTGAAGAAATTTCTCCTCATCTCAGCCCTAAATGGTTTACCCCGTATCCTCAGACTGTGGCCCTGGTTCTGGACTCCCCCACCATCGGAAACATCCTTCCTGCATCGACCCTGTCTAGTCCTGTTAGAATTTTATAGGTTTCTATGAGATCCCCCTCATTCTTCTGAACTCCAGCGAATATAATCCTAACCGACTCAATCTCTCCTCATATGTCAGTGCCGCCATCCCAGGAATCAGTCTGGTAAACCTTCTCTGCATTCCCTCTATAGCAAGAACATCCTTCCTCAGATAAGGAGACCAAAACTGCACACAATATTCCAGGTGTGGTTTCACCAAGGCCCTGTATAATTGCAGCAAGACATCTCCGCTCCTGTACTCGAATCCTCTCGCTATGAAGGCCATTTGCCTTCTTTACCGCCTGCTGCACCTGCATGCTTACCTTCAGCGACTGGTGTACGAGGGCACCCAGGTCTCGTTGCACATTCCCCTCTCTCAATTTATAGCCATTCAGATAATAATCTGCCTTCTTGTTTTTGCTACCAAAGTGGATAATCTCACATTTATCCACATTACACTGCATCTGCCATGTATTTGCCCACTCACACAGCTTGTCCAAATCACACTGAAGCATCTCTGCATCCCCCTCACAGCTCACCCTCCCACCCAGCTTTGTGTCGTCTGCAAATTTGGAGATATTACATTTAGTTCCCTCATCTAAATCATTAATATATATTATGACTAGCTGGGGTCCCAGAACCGACCCCTGTGGTACCCCACTAGTCACTGCCTGCCATTCGGAAAGAGACCTGTTTATTCCTACTCTTTGTTTCTTGTCTGTCAACCAGTTTTCTATCCATCTCAATACACTACCCCCAATCCCATGCGCTTTAATTTTACACGCCAGTCTCTTATGTGGGACTTTGTCGAAAGCCTTCTGAAAGTCCAAATAAACCACATCCACTGGCTCCCCCTCATCAACTCTATTAGTTACTTTCTCGAAAATTTCCAGTAGATTTGTCAAGCATGATTTCCCTTTCGTAAATCCATGCTGACTCTGTCTGATTCTGCCACTGTTTTCCAAGTGCTCAGCAATTAAATCTTTTATAATGGACTCTAGAATTTTCCCCACTACCGACGTCAGGCTGACTAGATTTCACCAGCCCTCTGGAGACGGAGTAAGAGGTGGGGAGGTGAGGGAAGGCATGGGGGTGGAGTGCCCATCCTCTTCCCACCCTCATGCCATTTTACCAGCAGCCGGGAAGGTGGAGTTTGGTCCTCCCACACAAAGGCCAATTAAGCTACTTAAGTGGCCAATTAAGGGTTTCTTCCTGTCGCTACTGGCATTTTAATAGCAGTGTTGGGGGAAGGGAGGGTTGAGCCTTCCGCCATGCGGGGAGATGACCTGATGAACTCTGGCAGCCTTCCTGCAAGCCTGGGGCAGAGTGGACACTTCCTATTCAGGCACTCTGTGCACATGGAGGGTCTCCTCTGCGCCCCCGCGGCAACATCACCACCTGCCCTCACCGACACCCACCCGCTGACGGGGCCCTGCCTGACTGGCTCCAATGCCCCCAGATCCCACTTGCCTAGTTGGGAGGTGGTGTCTTTCCATTGCGCTGCCTTCTTTCACTTGCAGTCCCAGCAGTGGCCACCAGGAGGACTAACCTGTTGGCAACTGATTGCCGCCGGACACTCTCTTAGTGGTTGACTAAGCTACTGCCATTTCTGCCTTTTGAAATTGCCTGTGCAATTCTTCCTTCCTGACCCCTTCTGCTGTCATTTTACTAGCCCTCCTGCCTCCAACCCCATCTCCAAAGATCTGGTAAAATCCTGGCCATAGAGTCATTAAGGCACAAAAGGAGGCCAATTGGCCCATCAGGTCCAGGCTGGTTGTCTGTAGAACAATCCAGTCAGTTGCATCCCCATTTGCACTCTTTAAAAATTACAGCACCGGCCCAGGGCTAATTTGAAACCACTGCCAAGTGTTCTCCTACTCCCAGCATGGTGCCTGGAAACTTCCCTGGTCACAGTCAAACCTAGAGAAGTTTAGGTGCAATTCATCATAAAAAAGTTCACATTATAGAAAAGAATAATGCTGACCTGCAAGTCGTCTATTTGTTTTCAGTATTGGAACTTTAACATGAAGAAATTGATGGCCTATTTTGGGACAGAATGGTGAACTGTTTGTTCTACATTTGATTTTTTTTTTGACAAAAATGTGAAGAAAAATCTGATCTGTACACACTCTAACAACAATGAACATCTGAGCTACACTTTGCCCTTTTTAAGCAGAGGATTAAAATTTGTGTGGAAGTCCAATGCTCAGATTATGATAGTGCCTTAAGGATGCAGGCAGTATGGCAGCAGTAACTGCTTTAAAGAGGTGCAAAACTCTTAAACTTGGAAAGGAAAAAAATCCAGGGCATGGGAAAAAAGCAGTGGGCTGGGAATAATTTGTAGCTCTTTCAGAGAGGGAGTATGTGAGCCATGGGCTGAATGGCCTCTGTCTCTGTTATATGATTCTGTGATTTAAAGTTAGTAGAAATGAACTGTACCACCAGCCTCACATCCCTGTCTGGCCAGGCAAAGTAAAGTATGTACCCTGTGTTCCAATCGTGTAGGTTGGTTTTTAACATGTTAGGATAGAGCAATTCCCCTCATTGGTAACATGAACATATTTCCCAGTGGTCCAACACAGCTTTTCAAACTTTATCTTGTAGAGCTGCAGTTATACAATTGTCAATGTTAGTCCAAAATAGTGTAAGTTTGCCTCCTGGAGTTGGTTTTACAATGTTTACAGAATGAGATATATTGTCAGATTATTGATCTTATTCCCCATTTATACTGCAGTTTCCCCAACCCATCAAATATAAAAAGCTCCAGAATAATTGTGCTGCCAACTATAATCGACAAAGATTAATATAAACAGTTTGGACAATCCCTATTAATATAAATAGAATATTGGTCAAGATGCGTGTTTTATAGCCTTAGAATACAAATATTTTATAATGGTTGAACCTGCTAGTCAGTTGCAATTAATTGCCTGCATAATGGTCATTGTACTCTAAAAGTAATTCATTTGTGCTTTGAAATCTTCTGATGCGCTAAGATACATTTGAACGATTATTAATTAATCTGCTTCTTTTTATTGGTTTCTTATGCTCAAGAAAACAAAACACGGAGACAAAATTCACACAGGCACAACGATGCATAATACAATGGAAAAATTATTTCAAAAGATATTAACTGACAGATTTGTATCTCTTCCACTTTTAATGAGACCCAGAGGGATAACTGCTGAAGCTCTATTGCATGGTTTGTAGTTGTTAATCCACCAGATACAAATAACCATACAGATACCATAAACAAATTTAACAAATGGAGATTCTGCTGAAGAGCCTGTAAAATAAGGAAGACAAGACAAGGTACCACAAATTTATTTTCCAACTCTATTGATATTGCAGTGATTAATTGCACCATTTCTTGTGATACTGAAGCTTGTTTTGCTTTTTCCTTATAATTATGTAATTTATTTTCACATCCCGTTAAATTGTCTTGGAGTCCTATTTTTTCTTCGGTTGGATAATTCTCTAGATCTGCATCTTATTTGACCCTCACTAGTGCTTGCTGTTTCACTCTGTTGACATTACCCTGAAGATGATTCTTACATGATTAGTGTTGCATGACTGATTTCACAACCTATCATTATCACAGCAGGGTGCATGTCAGTTCAGTTTGATTGACAGCTCCAAGTGGTTATGCACTGTTTGAAATTCGACTATGAATACAATACTTGTTTTCATATGGGATTAAAGGAAGTTAAATGTAGTGAATGAGTGTTTTTCAATGAGTGTGTGTTTTTTTGAAATAGTGAATTCATCAAGAGGCATTTAAGAGCTTTAATCTCAGCATGGGCCCTGAGGTCTGCCCATGGTGGAAACTGGGTGAGTTGGCATGGTAGATTTAAGGGAAAGGAGTGTTGGGTTGGCACTAAGTTGGCATAGGGGCTATAAAGGGCCATGGAGGGTGGGTGGGGGGGCATAGGTTGGCATGGAAGGAATGAGGGGTCTGGGGTTGGGTAGAGTTGAGGTACTAGAGGAACATTTTGATGGGCCTCACTTCATCCTTGACAATTATGTCCTAACCGTTCGTCTGGAATTGCGCATATCTGTATTTTGGTTTCCTTTTTCTATCTTTTATTATCTCTATATGTCCTTTTAATATACGTTTTTAGCTGCGAGCAGTTTTTGAAAGACTTCCAGCTGTCAGAACACAGGCATTTCCAGCAGACAGGAAAGGAATTCTTTTAAAGTTAATATCCAATCATAAACTAACACAAGACAAGGCCTGGGAGAACATTGCCCATTCTGCCAAATGGGACAAAGAGAAAACAAATTCTGATTTAAAAAAAAAGAGTATGGAACAGCACTGGTATGTTTCTTGTGACATCCTGAATTCAGACTGGATTAGGATCATTGACCAACCAACTCACCTGAACATATTTAATTCTGCAGAGGGCAAGAGGTGATTGAGGCGAACTTGAGGCGTGATAAATTTTGTGATACATGATGCTGAACTAAATGTAACTTCTGATCAATGCACAACTAATCTGTCAAGAAATGTTATCTTTGCATCAAAATTTTAATCAGTTGTTTCAAAAAAAATAATAGCCAATTTGTTCTTTGGCAAACAATCATTCAGGCTGGAAACAAATCTAGTTAAAAGCCCATTAAACAAATTAAAATCACTTAAAATAAGTTGTTAGTGTGTAAGAGATGACTGATGACTAACATTATTAGACATGCTAGGCAATAAAAAATAATTTGGGGAAATGTATTGTTATATGTGATGATTATATGTTTAAAGTGGGATTTCATTATGGGCATAAGGACAATAAAATTGCTTACAGTTACTATAAGGTAAGGAATAATGAATAATGTGTGCTTATCCTTTGAGTCTTTTTAAAATGCCCTTTACACAAGTAATGTTGAAATACTGAGCCATGGTGAGAATCTGTGCTTGCTCCTAGCAATTTGCTCTTAAGCTTGAAAACCGCATTCAAACTTCACCATATTTCTACTACTAAATACATTTTTGGTATAGTCTCAGAAGACATAGAGCCTCACTGCTGTTCACTCTTTAGTGATCTAACCTGAGGAGGAAAATTACTGCATGAAGATCAAAGGTTTGAAGGAGTTTATTTAAAAGAAGGCTGCTAAATGGCGAACTGAATTTCAACTAAACAAGTGTGATATATTTTTCATTTCCAGATCTTTGCAATAACGAGACATTTATAAAATTTATGGCACATAATTTATACACTTAAAAACAAACTGTCTCATTAGGAAATAGTTTCAGACCCAGTGAATTGCTTGCCAATTTTGGATGTAGAGTATGTGATTAATATGGTTTGCCTCAACGCTTCAGTGAATAAAGCCTGATTTTTAGCCCTTAAACAATGTGTTATTATGTCAATAAAATTTCTCTTTGCAAAGTAATGACTTACTGCACCCATCTCATTGCAGGGCTGCCATGAGCTGTAAGTTATTAAAGATTCCTGGAGGTGGGATTCTCTCAAATCCTGTTCCTAAAACTCGTCGACAGCAGCCGTTTCCCCCTCATTAATAATTTATTTATGTCTTTCAGCATGGCCCCGACTCAGGGGGCAAGATTCTCCCCCCATCGGGGGGTTGTGCGGGGGCGGGCAGGGGCAGGTGCGAACCCGATCGGCGCCCCCAATCGGGGCCGCACCGCCATTTTACGTGGGCGGGCCAATTAAGGCCCACCCAGCGTGATACTCGTCTGGAAGTGTTGAGTGCTCCCTGTGTGGGCCTCAGGGAGATCAGTTTGACATTTAAAAACCGAAATAAAGTAATTGAAAACTTTTAAAATGCGTGACACTGTCATGAGCTGGGACATGTCAAAGAATTGTTTTTAAATTTTTTATTGAATTTTAAAACTCTTCATGAAACCTCATCCTGCCCGTGGATGAGGTTTCATGAAAAATGTGAAGGCCGCCTGGGCTCTTCGCCTGCCCGCCAACATTATGGTTGGACGGGCAGCTCATTTAATAGCTTAAATTAGTTTTTAACAGGCCTCAATAGGCCTTTGACAGTTTGGCGGGCGCTGTGCACCCGCCAAACTGGAAATCTAAATGATGCGCGGTGACGTCGGGACACCCACCGATCGGGTTTGCGCCAGCCCCCGCCTGGCCTCGCACAACCCTCCCTGACAGGGGGAACATTTTTCCTCCAGTTACACTTTCATTAAGGCAACAGTAAGACACAAAAGACCCAGGCAAGGTGACACACAATGCCCTGAACCAGTCGAATTCAAAGTGAGTTTTCTTAACTTCAGTTCTTTGAAAACAGCAGCTTGAGGCATAGATGCTGAAGGCTTTTCACACTTATTAGATCTTAAAAATGCCTACCCTTACACACAGCCTTCACTCCTTTAATCATATTTTCTCCTTTGAATGCAAATTCCCATTGTTTCACTACGTCTTTGGACTTTATCTTCCTGATAATAAAAATCTCACATAGCACTAAATTTTACCAGTAATCTTTGGGAAAAATAAACACACTGGCCAGAATTTTGACGTCAGCATGCAGGCCCAGCACACGGACATGTAAAATGATGCGCGGTGATGTCGGGCGTGCGTCCCGGTGTCAGCGCACATCATTTAGATATTATGTTTGGCGGGTGCGCGCCGGAGGCGGCTGTGCACCCGCTGAGAACTGTCAATGGCCTTTTAAGGCTATTAAATACCTAATTAAAGTAGTTTTCAATGCTGCCCATCCAACCTTAATGTTGGCGGGCAGGCAAATAGCCCAAGAGGCCTTTGCGTTTTTCAGGAAACCTCATCCAAGGGCAGGATGAGTTTTCCTGAAGGTTTTATTAAATAAATAAATAACTTTTGCACAATTTATAAACATGTCCCAGCTCATGTGACACTGTCACATGAGGGAGTATGTCTAAATAAGTTTTAACTTTATTATTTCTGAACTTTTATTACGTACTTAATCACCTTGAGGCAGCTCCGTGCCTCAGGGAGATTTCTGCACTCTTTCGTATGCATGCGTGAAAGAGCGCAGGCCCTGACTCTCCCTCCTCCCCCTGCCCACCACAGGTAGCGCTGAGCGCTACTGGCCGTGCGTCACCCTGGGAGGGCCTTAATTGGCCTGCCCACGTAAAAGGGCGGCGAGCAGCGGATCGCGGACAGCGATTGGCTCCACACCTGCCTGCCCCCGCTCACAACCGACCCACCTAACACGCAGAAAATTCTCCCCACTGTTTCTAAACTTCACCTCACTTGGTGAAACATTTCACCGCACGTTTGAAAACAATCTACTCTGGTTTATTTAAAAATGCAAATGTCATTTCATGCATTATATTATAAACTTCTCCCATGTTTACCATGTTTACATCAAAGCCTTCAAACCAGCTGCCTTTAAACCAATTAAGTCACACATACACACACACACACACACATACAGACACAGATACCACTCTTTTACAATAAATTCCAATAACATTATGAGACTTATTATATCTTCCAGACACCTCCTGCAAGTGAGATCTTGTTATGGCGTTGGGGGTCTCGCCTGCCACCTGGAGAGCCAGCAAGAGACCCACAGTGCTTTTTTTTGGAAGGCCGCCGAACCACATGCCAATCAGGCAGTGGCAAGGCCACCACTGGGCCTTCCCCTGGAATCAAGGCCCCAGGTGTGAAAGTCCCACCCAGCGAGGGCTGCTGACCAATTAGAGGTCAACAGCTCTTGCACTTGGCCTATGAGGAGGCCACAGCTGCTGCCAGAAGGACACCCCCCAGAGTCTCAGGATCACGTAGGATCCAGGCTACAAGTAAGTAATGTGGGGGTGTGGCCAGATGGGGGTCGCCGGGAGAGGGGTCAGGGGGTCAGAAGCAAGAGCAGGGATCTGGCTCCCCACTCCCCCCCCCCACCCACGTCAGGCAGATTGCCTTTGATCGAAGGACTGCCTGAGTGACAAGCGGCCCACACGGCTTTACCTTTCATGAATGCCGCATGATGACAGGCCCCCCCGCCACTGGGATAATACGAGTGGCGGCAGGATGAGACCATTAAGCAGTCATTAATTGCTACTTAAGGACCTCACTTGGCGGCGGGGCAGGCAGATCAACCATGGGCCTTCCTGCCCAGAACTTAATTCTGGTGGCAGTGGAAAAAAGGCAGGATTCCAGTATGCCGCCACCCTGCCTAAGTAAATGCCCTTCCCGCCTTCAAACTCACCACCAGAGGGAGCACAAGATTCTGCCCAATGCCTGCCATGAGTGTTAGGTTACAGGGACACAAACAAAAGTACAATTCAAAATATTGAGGCACGGTGATTAATAAGTGGCCATGTTTTTATATTAATGCAGAATTTTACAAAATATATTGTTTGATTTGTCGGCAAAAAATTATTATTAATAACAGGTCATATCTTCCTCTATTTAATAATTTCTCAAAAAGAAGTAGAAGTGAGTATAAAGGTGTGGTGTATCACTACAAAGGCTATGGACCACTTGCCCATATTTACGGCTGCTTTGAGGATTTCATCCCCTGGAAAGGTGGCTGTATTAGTTTAAGACAACATCCATCCTATTTCTCTTCTTACTATCCTGAGGAAGAAATGGAGATGCAATTCCAAAGGCAAATTCTTATTGAATAATAAATAAAATTATAAGTATATGAGAGTGTAAATGCTGCGTTAAGTTAGAATGCAAGTGAGTATTGCTTTTGAGCTTACAATGCAATGCCATTGATAGAGTGATTGTGGCACATCCTCTGTATTGAAAACGAATATTTACATTTATCTCAAATCAAATTATTGTCATTGATAAGTGCTTAATTTATACACTTCCATATATTTAAGGTATTTAGAATATCCTTGTTTGATCATTTTGGAAACTAATGGAATTAAGGGATATGGAGACAGTGCGTGGTGTTGAAGTAGAAGATGGACCATGATCTTATTGAATGGTGAAGCAGGCTTGAAGGGTAAAATGACATCCTCCTGCACCTACTTCTGTTATGTTCCTATTTCGATTTATATTTTTTAACCTAACCTAAAAGTTCATGCCAATATAATTTCATTGAATCACCTGACCTTATTTACTTCAGATTTTACATCTTGTTCTAAGAGGCGATGGCCACATGACAGCGAACTAGTTGCATAGTCAGCATGAACGATCCTGAGCTGCGCCTATTCTATGATTCTACATTCTACATTAGGCCCTATCACAGACGCCAAGCAGTGTTGTTTCAAATGATAATACAAAAGGTAGGCAGAATATAGTAGGAGCAACTGAAAAGACTGAGGTTCAGTCAGTATACAGTTAAGATGGACCAGTCAGACACAGGACAGGGAAAACTGTGGAAAACTAACTGAGAATTAATAGAGGATTCTCAACCATAGACCTGCCCCCTTATATAAAGAGTGCTTTGAAATAGCACAAGTAACAGTGGTTTTTAGTACTCTATGGTTGGAATTTTGTGGCCCCGCCATGGTGGAAATGGGACTGTAAAATGCGGTGAGTCATTCTAAACTCCATTCACTTCAGCGGGACCGTAAAATCCCGCTGGTGTAAAATTCTGCTCTGTGACTCTTGTGCAGGAAAGACAAGTCTGCCACTTCAAGGTGAGCAGGTGCAGCATCGTGTGCGCACATTTTTGGTGAGCCTTTTGATACAAATATTGTGCATTTCGCAGTTGGATGAAAACATTTGTATTATTTTCTAAGTAGTTCTAAGTACTAGAAATGTTCAGCAGGTTGATGAGAATTTGAATCTTATCTGCCCTGATGTCTTTCAAATTCTGATTAATCTGTACTTTCTATTTTAGTTAGTTAGTAAGTTGACTTCAAGGACACATTACCAGGTTAGTTAATGGGGGAAAGCACAATGATCTGAGCCTATCCGATGATACAGCAAACATGAGGGGTGTGATAAAGTAACTGTCCCTTTAAGAGAATGCAAGTGTACTGATCATGTGACAGCACTGACGAATCACTGTACAGTGCAGGCAACTGGGAACTGTAAGTCTCCTTCTGGAGGTTTCTGAGTGAGCACATATGCTCTGCCCTATGTCTCAATAAACCATCACTGTTTATCCTTACATCAGTCTCTCTCCATTGGTAATTGCAAGCAGTAATTGATGAGAACATACGAAGGCATGCAGTTACAGTTCGGTTGGTCAAAGAACTCATTTACCCAAGACATTAAAGGGAAAGAACACTTATGAAAACTGAGAACAGAATTCAAAAAGCTCATTGCAACAATAAGATCTGAAACAGATATCGTTGGTGGAATCTGATGCCCTTCACCATGGCACGTTTGGTGGCAGGAGAGCATTTAATCAGAGAATGAGAGCATAGTTGGCCCATGGAAGGACTAAGGCATATACAGTAAGGTATTGGAGCTATATTGGAGGGAGAGGAGGCTGATACTTAGGTTTGCCAGCCTGCCAAGATTATCCTGGAATCTCCCAGAAAGGAAGATTATTCTCCCAGACACTGCTGAAAGCAAAATTGGAGAAAAAATATCATAGGGCTGTTAAAAAAGATGGTGTGTCTTCTTCCAATTTCCTTGAACACTTCAGTTTATTAGTTATAAAAGTATTTGGGAGAGGAAGGTCGCAAATAGGCCGTTTAGTTGACAGTCAAGAATCATCCAAACAGGTAACAAACAGTTGTTTGGTTTTCCTGTTGAAACGGGTGTTTCAGGTGATGGGGGCAGGAGGTCATATGACAAAACCTCCCAGAATATAACCACCATAGTAGGTAACCCCGAGGTGCCCTCTTCCTACAGCAGCATCTCAGGGCTATTACTGGGGGGTTCCTGTGGTCTATCACCACTCTGCACATGACAGGCAGCGGTAGGACTTCAGGAAAATCCACGAGGGTCCTGGGCTGTACCCCACTGCCACCATTGGCAGGAGGCGGGAGGGGTAAAGGCAGCCAGCAGCAGAGGAAAGGAAATCCGGGTCAGGGCAAGGATGTCAGTTCTTGCCTCGTTTTTCCTCTTATTTCACCTCAGGAGCGCGTCTAGATTATGGAGAAAAACACAGCCATTTGCTTTTTAAAAGCCCAACTTTCAAAGAAATTCTTTATTCATATCTGTCCTTGGGAAAACTGGTCTAAAATAGACCAGGGCATGACATAGACTCATTAACCTATTTTTATTTTGTGTTTCCATAAAGTAGCTAAAAGATAAATTGACTTAAACCAGGCTGTGTATCCAGTCGGATTATTTCATAAATGTAAATCAGTTAGTTTTGGCTCTCATTACTTATAAAATCAATGTCGACCAACACTGACAGAAGTTTATATGTTTTGAGTGTGTATTATTGGTTGTTTGCAGCTCGTGCATTTTTTTTAAATGTGGAAGAGTACCTAGGTGGGAAGTGATTAGGAACAAACATCCTTAATGCACATTAGGATTAATGTCAGCAATCAGGTTTTTTCCCTCCTGCCTAGACTAATACTGTTGTGCATTAATCACTAATTAATATATACCTCCTTGTCCATTAGTGTAAATACTCTGAGACTACACGTTAATAAATATGGTGCATTTTTCAGTCTGATCCTTGACAAGATGTTTTTATAAGGCTGTAACCAGGATTTCATCTACAGTTAATAAATTAATAAAATCTTCTTTTTGTTATGTTAACAATATGTTTCCTTCAGTCCTTCATTGAGTCAGAGAAGGGTAGCTTGTATGTTCATCCCGGCTAATGAACTTTTCTGTGTTTTAATTGTTTCTTGGCTTTTCAATGTTCACATGTCAAGTATTCAAAGGATAAATAAATTTGCCAGGTTTATTTTATGCTTCCACTCTTACCTGCCTCATTGTCAGCCACCTCAGCTGGTCACACATTGCCTGGGGTGAATTCTCACTTATCACTGGTTGGAAAATGGTGGTGGTGGGGGTGGGGAGCAGGACTAGTGAAGGGAAGTCAGTAGAATTTAAAATTAGACAGAGTCTGAATCATGCAGCTGATTTCTGAAAGTAAGAGTGAAAATTCACCCTCTATGGGCTGCATTTTACGTGCCCCTGCTGGATGGGTTTGTGGTGAGGGGGAGGGGGTGGGTGGGGGGTGTCAAATAGGGCAGGTGCCCACCCCACCACCTTCCTGCCCACCCCCCCCGAGCTCACCCCCATAACACGTTTGGTGGGCGGGCACCAAAATCGACAGCCTGCCCACCATATTTAAATAGATAATCAAGGGTCAATTGGGCTTGTTAATAAACCAATTGACACCAATAATATGCTGCCCGTGCCATAATACAGTTAACGTGGGCAGTCAGGCAGGAGTGGGCAGGCCGCTAAGGGGGTACTATCTTCGGGGAGGGGGGTGGGGGCAGTACCCTTTGTGCATCAGGTACAGCCCCCCCTAAGATAGTATCTCCCCTTTTCTCCTACCCGCCTGCTCGCCAAAATCCACCAGGCCCACCCCCCACCCCTTCCAAAATTGACACAGCCCTCCCTGCCCAATACCCCAGATTTACCTTACTCCAGGATCCATTGGACCTCCTACTTGGGACTGGTTGCAGTCCCAGCTGTGCCCACTAATGCTCTCTTGGCACTGCTGGGACTGCTGGAGCTGCTGGCCAATCCAATTGGCTGGCAGCTGCCAAAGGCGGGACTTCCTCACCAGTGAGGCAATTTAGCCCACCCACAGCGCGTTATGGAAGCAGGGCAATCGGGCGTGGAGGACGTCGGCTTTTTACCGACTTTGCTTCTGGGCTGGGCAAGCCATCCGCCTCCCGTAATATGCAGTCCTATGTCTTTCATTTGACTCATTGTGCCTCTTATAATCTCCTGGTAAAAAAAAATCCTGCCATTTAACCATCTCCTGTTTTGACTATAAGCACTTTAAGAATTATTCCTCAAGTCTGTTTTCCCTCCCCTTTCCTTTGTTCTGTTCCTTTTTAAATGCTGTTCATCTGTAGGTCCTGTTCTCTCTGATCTGAGTTGAGGGTTTCCAGCAGGTGCTGTTATTGTTTCAGCTTTCTGTAAGTTTCTTTTTTTTCTCTTTATTAGCTTCATTAACCTTTTCCTTCTCTATAAAGTGCACATTTTTGCCATCAAGGGAATACAGTGGAATTTGTTTATAATGGTCAAATTGGCAACCTTCTGATCATGACACCTAGCTGATCACTACTCGGTCCAATGTTGCCTTATTGTCAAGGATAGGTACTCTTACCTAATGGTCACAGACTATTAAGCTCAGAAGTCCAGTCCAAATGGTGATCAATCTGTGTAAAGACCCACCTCCTAATATCAGTCCTAAAGTTACCTTTTACTAGCTTAAACCTGTGTCTCCTTGTCTTATTTATACTCTTTAGTTTTAAATAGCATTTCAGATTAATACCTCAACAACAATGGGTGGAATCGTTCCAGATTTGCATAAAGTGCGGTAGCGGGCGGGGAAAAGGACGTTTTACCTGTCGGCTGCAATGGCAGATTTTCACTCCGTATCAGCTCATTCCTGGCGCAGATCACTAATAACGCTTTCCCAGGAAACATGGCGGATCGCTGGCAGAGCGGCTTCTGATTCGCCTGCTCCGCCATCACCTTTAGTAACCCGGTGCCATCCAAAAGGAGGAAAATGCTGCTCTCAAATTTAGCGATGCCTCCCTCGAGCACCTACTGGATGCCATGGAGGCCCGCCGTGAAGTCCTCTATCCCCACTCTGGGAGAAGGCGAGCAAGCAAGGCCACCAATCCAGCATGTGAGGCAGTGGCAGTGCTGGTCAGTGCCAAGGCCCTTCGAAAGAGGATAGTCACCCAGTGCCGAAAGAGGGTGAATGATCTCTGTCCCACCAGGGTAAGTCACTCTTCTCATCAGTCTAAACTCACACACTCACAAACCCATCACACATCCATAGGGATCTCAATCACTGCCGGTTCAAGGGACATCACCATTCACTCTCTAACACATATCTTCATCTGCCTGCGGATCATGCCCTCATCCCATCCGTGGCACCACACATGCCAGGTATCCTTATCATCTGGCCTGGCAGGCATCCTGCTTACACTCTCTCCATCTGTACTCATGCAGGACAAGCTGGCACACAACGTAAGGGGGAGATGGCAGACCGGTGGAGGAATGCCTGACATCAAGGTCCTCACAGACTTTGAAAATAGAGTCAGACAGCTGGCCAGAGAAGATCTGGATCGTTCCTGTGCTGATGGTGAGGTCAACAACCAAGTGGGAATCCAGCTGTGCAACAACCATCAGACAACCATGCTGAGTCAGTTCTCCTGTTCTGCAGTCCCCTGCCATGCATTAATTATCTCTCCTTGCACATACAGGCACATATGGGAAGCAGCCGAAAACATCCACGACCCAGGTCCTCAACTCAAGCCCAGAAGGCACCTCAGAAGAATAATCTAATGACACCCTAATTGAAGACCCATCACAGCGCTCACCCACACCCTCCACCAGCACAGAGGCACACACCTCGGTGGGACCTAGCTCTAGAGTAGCCTCGGGATCACAATCTGGTGAGTATATCACACTGTCTGATCCCATCAGGCGGAGGCAGGGACTTCCCATGTTTCCAGCACTCGGGGGAGTACTGGAGGCCAGAAACCTACTGAATCCAAGTCAGATGAGGAGCCTCTGGACTCAGTCATACCTCAATTGCTGGAGCTGCAAAGGGAAGCTCAGGAACATCAGGAAGGGATGTCCACTGTACTCCTCAGATTGCAAGGCATGATGGAAGATTCCGTCCACCTTAAGTCTGAAGTGATAGCACCAGCATGCCAACGCACTGAGGTCAACACTGGTAGAATGGTGGCTGCCATGGAGACCTTGGTCCAGGACATTGGTCCTGTACTGCTCCACAGGCGGAACTCCATCACTAACACCATAGTTGGCCTCCAGCAGTATCAACACAAGAGGGGTGTGGAGCAGCTCGATCTCACTCCAGCTACTCCTTCTCCTCAAAGAGTCAGCCAGGGGCCCTCAGGCACCCACAGGGAGGAGTATCAGAAAGTGCACACCCCGGGGCCATCCACCCAGGTGACTCTGGGAGTGTCTGGCCCATCCGATTCCCTTCTTCCTGTGATCCTAGCAGCTCCTGCACCACAGGTTGAGGAGGGTGCCACTGCCACACAGCAGGACCCTGAAAGCAAGCTGGGATCCTCCAGGTCTTGGCCCTCCAGAGGATGCCCATAAAGCTCACCAGGCAGGGCATAGCAGTCAGCAGGCTGCCTCCACCTCCACTGTGGATGTCGGTGGAGCACCAAGCTATACCGGCAGGGTTAGGAAGGTTAAGAAGATGTAATTGCATAGCCTGGACACGTGCGTTAATCACTTGTACATAATGTTCACTATGGTACATAAACTCCCAAGAATGTCTCCTTGCCTATTGCCACTTGTTATAATGAGCAGCGTACGTGTCACTCAGATGTGAAACTTTGGTTCCTGCACAAGATAAAGGCAGATGTCTCAGTCCAGGACCTCTTCCCTGTGCAGTGTGTAACCTTCAGACCAAAGTGATTAACGCTCACTGAACACGTTACTGATGCCTGCATCTCAATGGTGCTTGTCATTGCTGCTAGAATGTCGTGGTCAGGAGTCACATAGAACTGTCACTCTCTGTGTGCTCTCAGCATCTTTGAGGCGGGGCTGGTCCCCATCTCTTCAGCATCTTGATCGGTGACGTTGTGCTCCTGAAGGGCTCAGATGCTAATGGCTCACAAAGAATTTGATGCATTTAAAGTTTCATGGCTGCATCTCTGTGATATGACCCTGAGTGCAAGTAAGTTTCCCTCAGTCAGACAGGATTCAGACATTCACAGAGGCTATGTGAAGACCTATGGAGTGCCCTCACTGCATGCCATCATCATCTAGCAACTATTTGGGCCTCCGCTGTGTCTCCATGACATGGACCTGAGCACTGAGGGTATGTGCGCTGCCATCAGCCACACAGGATTCAAATTTTCACAGGTGCAAGATGGGGATGTCAGGACTGTCCTCACTGCATCTCGTCATCATCCTCCACGAATGTTGCGGCTACCAGGATCTCCCGAGTACATCTGCCACTGGCCAGTGCGATGGCCTCATTGCCGACATCCTCGCCTTCGAGGACCTGATCACCGTCATCCCCTTCGACGTCCTCCTCATCAGAGGGCACATTCAGCTCCTTCATCTCTTCCTCAGCCAGGCCCTCCTCCTGTTGCAGCGCCAGGTTGTGGAATGCACAACAAGCGACGATGATGAGTGACATCCTCAGTGGACTGTATTGCAGTGCTCCACCAGACCTGTCGAGGCACCGGAACCTCATTTTCAAAATGCCTAAAGTTTGCTCCACCAAAGTCCGGGTCGTGGCATGAGCTCATTATAACGTCACTCTGCTGCAGTGAGGCTGCCGCATGGGCATCGTCAGCCATGTCGTCTGCGGGTAGCCCATGTCTCTGAAGGACCATCCCTGCACCCTCTCTGGACCCTGGAAGATGTCAGTGATCTGAGATCTGCTAAGGAGGTGCTTGTGGTGGGCGCATACCAGCTGAACGTTCAGAGAGTGGAAGCCCTTGTGGTTGGTGTAGTTGACTGCTTGTTGCCACGGAGATCTAAATGCCACATGAGTGCAGTCGATGGCACCCTGCACCTGTGGGAAACGTGAGATCTGTGTAAATCCCAGTGCCCTTGCTTCCTGGCTTTTCAGATCCCAGGTGAAATGCACAAAAGTTCTGCGCCTTCACAAAGATGGCGTCTGTGACCTCCTGGATGCACTTGTACGTGGAGGCTTGCAAGATCCTACACATGTCACCTGTGGAACCCTGGAAGGAGCCACTGGTCTGAAAATTGAGCGCTGCGGCCATTTTCATGATCACTGGCAGTGGATGCCCTCCATGTCCCCGTGGCACCAAATCCTGCAGCAGGTGACATATGTGACTGACCAATTCGCTAGAAATGCACAATCTTTGGTGACACTGGTTCTCAGTCATCTGCAGGAATGACAGGCGCTGTGTATAGACCCTGGGTTTAGCGAGATACCTACGGGTGACCGCTTGTTGTGGATCTCCAGCTGCGTGCGTAGCAGGCCCTGCTGCCCCTTCATCTTGAGGGTGGTGCTGTCCCTTTGCTGAGCCAAGTGCCTCCGCCACTCTCTTCTTCTACTTCTCTGATCTCTGTAAACCATGAGGCATACCACTAAATCACCAGGCCTGCTCTCCTCCTGCAGCAACGAAGAGAGGCACCCATGGGTTAGCATATGTGTTCTAAGAACCTCTCTTGGTAAAGTCTGAAGGCCCTTCACGCATGCAGGAGAGTGCTGGCCACCTCATGGATGGCCAGTGTGTAGTGCGCTCATTGGCTGTCTGAAACCCCACCTTCCTCCACCCCACTCCACTTGACCGATTGGCAGCAGCTTCAGTTGGACTGCATGCTCTCAGCTCAGGGGCAGGCATTGCAAGGCTGTGCTGTTAGCTTGAACAATAATGGATACTGGTCTGCACTTTAATAAAGACATTGCAAGGGGCTGCGCCATGGCCACCTTTCGCAAGGGGATTCTACAGCTTGCCCAGTTGGCCAATTGTTCCGCTGCTCCCCCAAAACGCACATTAATTTGCAGTCTGTGCCCGAGGAGTGAAGAGCTCTGGAGCATTTGGTGGCCCTTTCATGCTTTTGTGTTGCTTGAGTGGGCAGAAAAGATTCAGAGCTCTGATTCCAAGCACATCAATGGAGCTGCTGCTGAATGGTCTCCGCTGCAGAAGAATTCTCACTTTTGACTTTTGACAAGTTTTCCCAAGTGCATGGCCTCTTCCCTCACCCCTCCCTCCCCCCATCACCCCACGGCATATGCTTGAATCTTTCCTTCAGTCAGTCTGTGCTCCCTTGCCCCCCAACCTGCAGCCCTCCCCCACTACCTCCCCCCCCTCCCCCCACACTGTCTGACCCACACTGGAGTCCTTGCCTTGGCAACACACGGAAAGCCAGCTGGGAGAAGACAACCGATTTTTGGCCTTCTCACCACATTGTACAACCCCCACCCCCACCCCCACCCACCCCTCACCCGCCATGTCACCCAACAGGGCTGTAAAATTCCGGCCAATAATTTGCATTTATATGGTACATAAGAAAGAGTCCCAAGGCCCTTCACAGAAATGTAATCAGACAAAAATCAATGCTGAACCAAAGAAGGAGATATTGAAAGGGGTGACAAAAAGCTTGGCTCAGGAGGGAGTTAAGGGCAGTTCTTAGACATTCCCATCCCTGACTGAAATACAAAGCCTCTCGAGTCATCCCTCACAGTTTGCCTTTTTGTCACAGTCACGTTGGATTTCAGTGGTGACTTTGTTAAGAGATGTTTTGGTACTATGGCCGGGGCAGAAACCTGACTGGGGAGATTTACAAGTGGAACTTTTGGAAAGATGGCCACAGATTTAGGAAGTGACAACACATACAAGGATTTTGGAGAGGAACGGAAGGTTGACTATGGAATGGCAGTTTGCAAGAATGATAGGGCAAAGGGTTGTGCGTTTGAAGAGAGGGGTGACAATGGCAGATTTGAAGGAGAGGAGATCAGTACCTGAAGAATGAGAACCGTTCACAATATGACTAACATGAAACCAGGAAGGGAATGCACGTTGCTACTGTTATTGTATGGTCTGACCAGAGCACTGTGCAGTTTGACCTCAATTTC
Source organism: Cetorhinus maximus (assembly GCF_964194155.1). Taxonomy (NCBI): domain Eukaryota; kingdom Metazoa; phylum Chordata; class Chondrichthyes; order Lamniformes; family Cetorhinidae; genus Cetorhinus; species Cetorhinus maximus. The sequence goes on along the minus strand of NC_135894.1, from coordinate 78,337,842 downwards.
ATCTGACTTCTATCCCACTGTTTTAGCTATGTGATTTACAATCTACTGTCTATGATGATTGCTGCTCTGTGTTGGCTAGACATGTTGAGCACTGATTCTGTCAAGACCCTAGATCCTTTCAACTTTATCCTTTGCTATTTCAACACCACTCAAGAAGTATGTATTTTTGCTCATTTTTCCTTTCTATGTGCGATGTTTTATGCTACCTGCACTGAATTTCATCCACATTGTTCAGCCCACACACATGCTCTGCAGTTCCTGGGCTGCTTCCTTTTATTTCACTACTCCTCTTAATTTGGTATCATGTACAAATTTAATCAATTTGCATTGAGTTTCCAAATCCAAGCCAATCTGCAAATGAGAAACAGTCATGCTCCCAACATTGAGCCCTAGTGCAACCACTCAGTATTTCTCCTTTATACCCTGACGTTACCTCTTTGACTAGTACTCTACTCTTCAGCCAGTTTTCTTTACATCCTGAGTCCCTATTGCTTTGAACTTGATTAGTAATATTCTTTGTGGAACTTTATGAAGTGCCTTTTGGTTGCTGAATTATACAGCATATAGAATTACCACAGTCAACTTCGATCATCACTTCCTGAAAGAAATCAAGGAACTTAGCCAGACAGGATTTGCCTTTTCTGAAGACATGTTAACCGTTGTGTATTAGGTTGTCATTATACGTTATAACCCTCACATTTTCTCCTGATAATTAATTCAAGTTTTTTTTAATGGAATTGAAGGAAGACTAATGAGTTTGCTTTGTCATCCTTCTTGAATATAGCCAGCATGTTAGCATGTTTCTAATCTACTGCTCCTTTTCCAGGCTCCATCAAGATTGCCTTTCAAATCTCTTTGCCGGTCTCTCGCAAGACTCTAGGCTAACTGGCATCCAGCACTGATAATTTAGTTTCTTTAAGCCCTTTCAGATCGCCTTGGGCTTCCATCTCATTTCGGATCTTGAATTAAGCATTGACACTCTTTATTTGGGGACAGCAGTTTGTCCGTGTGAATAGTTTGAGGAAGCAATCATTCAGAGTACCTGCCATCTTGTGATCAATATCAGTTTCAGGATTGTTAGGTTTTTTTTTAGATCGGTAGCCGCACTGGAATAAAATGACCAGGATTGTAGCAAGTTCTGGCGTGCAGGGCTTTAGCGCTACAGCTGGGATTTTATTGGGGCCACAGCCGTTGCTGCGTCCAGTGTACTTAACTGCTACCTAATATCACGTGGAGTGAAAGAAATTGGCCAGATATTTAGATGCATGAACGTGGCAGCCTCCAGTGAGTCAGAGCACTTTTAGTTGAAGGTGATTATCTAATTATTCATCAACATTCTCTAGAGGATGAGCTCAGGCAGCAGAGTTTTGTACTGAAATCAAAACAGAAAATGCCGGAAAAACTCAGCAGGTCTGGCAGCATCTGTGGAGAAAGAAACGGTTAACGTTTCGAGTCCCTATGGCTCTTCTTCAGCACAGAAAGGTGATGGATTTGGAGCAAAATAAAAGGTCAGGGAAAGGTCGGAGCTCAGGAGAGATTTGACAAGGATGCTATGGACACAAGACAAAGGGAGTGTTAATGGTGGTGTTAAAAACTAAAGGAGGCATAAAGGTAAGATAGCAGAAGGTGTTAACAGCAGAACAAGGGTCAGCGCTCTGTGAAAGCAAAACATAAGAACAGGCTACAGACTGGTCCTTGTAGGGGGAGGTCTGCTGCAATGTTCCAGTGAAGCCCAAAGCAAACTGGAGGAACAGCACTTCATCGTCCGATTAGCCACTTTGCAGCTTTCTGGACTTAACGTTGAGTTCAACAACTTCGGACCATGAACTGTTTCCTCCATCTTGACCCTTTTTTTAATCCAATCTCTTTTCCTCAAATCGCCCACCGTTTCCCCTGCAAGGGCCAGTTTCCATTCTGAAGAAGAGTCATACGGACTCGAAACGTTAACTCTATTTCTCTCTCCACAGGTGCTGCCAGACCTGCTGAGTTTTTCCAAGATTTTCCATTTTTATTTCAGATTTCCAGCATCTTCAGTATTTTGCTTTTGTTTTAGAGTTTTGCTGAGTTGCATATCTCTGGCTATAGCCTGCTGCTTTTGCTGTTTAATGTGTTGTAGCTTCAACAAGTTGCTGTTTCATCCTAAAGTGCTATTCCTGGCATGTCCTTCTACACTCTGCATTAAACTAGAGTTGATCTTCTGGTTCGATGGGGATAGAGGAACGTGAGGGCGTTGTAATTACAGACTGTGCTGGTATACAGTTCTGCTGCTAATGGTCCACAGCACCTCATTTGGGGCTGTTAGATCAGTTTTTAGTTTTATCTTTTGAAATGCATTGGTCAATGTGACAGAAGAATTTAATACAAATGTTTTAAGCAGTTGTACAATAATATTGCATGCTCTCATCCCCAGCATTAATAGTCACTAATCAGGTATTTGCTGCTGTGGGGTTGACTGCCACATTTATCAGTTAATAATAATATAATGAAGCTCGTTTTGTGTTATCTTTTGAAACTCTAGCCATATTAACACTTGATGAAAATATCACAAGGATGGAAAGAAGTCACAAAAATCTCCTACTGAATGTCGTTTAAATAAAATATTTATTGGTCAAAATTCCATGGCCTTTTCATTTCCTGCTGAGTATTTATAAACCAACACCCTATGCCACCAATATTAGTTTAACTATTCTGCCATAATGCAGCTAATGAATTGCAACTGAAAAAACAAGTATCATTGCAAAGTTCAGAGGAATGGTGAGAGGGTCATGGACATCTCGATCAGATTCACAGAATAGCAGCTACTTAAAGAGGTCCAAAAATGGAGTGATCACCAAAAGCAACCAAACAGTAAAAGGAACTGGACAATTACTGGTTAACGATTAGAAACGATCAACAGACTAAACGATGGGCAGCACCCATCAACCCCCTGCACCTTAACTCACCACCACCAGTAAATATAATCTCCACAAATAATAGCTGTTTTTTTTTAATGAAATATTGCCTAAGTAAACATGCTAGAGTGAAAATGTGAAATGCTTTCTAAGTCATAGGTGTGAGCTTCATTCGGGCTCTAATCTAACCACTCATCCAACCTTCACTGAAAGAGAATGATGTTCAGTTAACCTCTCCTCAGGAAACAGGTTCAATTTCCTCTTTGCCTGCCCTGAATCTGTTTTTCCAATGAATTTTGTATTCATTAAGTTGAGGGTTAATAGTGTGGTGAAATGGAACATTTTGGGCTCCAAGTGTCAGCTTCTAGTGTTCAAGGTCAGGTACCTGATAATTAAATGCAAGCACGGCACCCTCTATTGGACCATGACAAATGTCTCCCTCAAGTTATTTGAATCATCTTTAAGTCCGCTCTGAGTGAGATTACGAGTTTGATGTCAATTAGTGGCAAACTGGGGGTTCATTCACACTAAGAATTTGGTTAAGACTGGCCATCTCATTTCACATAGGACCCTTACAGGTTTGAAATTGCTCCTGGGCTCAAAAGATCATCCTTATCTAGGACCAGGAATCGTGTCAATCTGCACATGAATATTAAGGCTTATTTTTTGACAGGCTGTATTACACATGTCTTTCACTTGTGAGCCTTAACATGACTGGTGTCTGAAGAAAATAAGTGGTTCCTTTTCACGTAAACCTTGATGCACGAAGCACTAATAACCTCCCATCCTTAGCCCAGTTCCAAATCTCCACCTCTCCCATTCATACTTACACCAACAATGCTCTGCTTGGCATACATACATTTTATCAAACTTCAAAATAATGATGAAAAGACATTCACACTACTTTGGAATCTAACAAATCTTCCAAGGTATTCTTCACAGTATGAACAGTGCCATCCCCAAGATAGAATTGTATCTCTTACTTTACTTTTGTCTGAAGATTGATAGAGATGGGTTCGATTTACCCTTCTGTAGGCCAACTGCCTAGAAAATGGAGCTTAATAGGCAAGGAAGAGGGAAGGGGGCAAAAGCCTGACATTTTCACAATTGTAGATGACATACCTGGTTGATGACTTCAGTTAGATTGTACTTTCTCATTTTCACAGAAATCTATTTGTGTTCTGTCTTACTTTCAGTAAGTTTCTAATGAACATTATTTAATAGACTTAAACCATGGAATATTAAGTCACAGTATAATCCAAGATAAAACGTTCACTGGATTCAATGATTCAAAAGGAAACTGTTCGGGCAGCTGAAGGAAAATGGCTACGGGGGTCGAGCAGGGGAGTGGGACAGGCTGGATTCAGGGGGCCAGCATGAACTCAATAGGCTGAATAGCCTCCTTCTGTGCCGTATCTAACTCGATGGCCGGGATTTTTCCTGAAATTAGCGGGGATATCTGCGTTTGACCTGCTGACGGAATTTAACCCCCATATCATGTGGAAAATAGTTTAAAAAAATCAGAGGCACAAGTTTTACATTGGAGCATTGGCAGAGCAGCCTCGGACTAGGAAACATGCTGCCCCCAAATTTAGCGACACCTCCCTCGAGCACCTACTAGAGGCACTGGGGGCCTGCCGCGATGTCCTCTACTCCTGCTCTGGACAAAGATCAGCAAGTACCAATCCAGCATGGGAGGCAGTGGCAGTGGTGGTCAGCACCAACGCCCTGCAAAAGAGGACAGCCACCCAGTGCCAAAAGAGGATGAATGATCTCCTCTGTTCTGCCAGGGTAAGTCACTCTTCTCTTCTCAACTCACAAACCCATCACACATACACAGGGATCTCACTCACTGCCAGCTCAGGGTCATCACGCTCACTCTCTCACACACACCTTCATCTGCCCTGTGGATCGTGTGCTCATCTCATCCATGGCACAACTCACCACCCACACATGCCAGGCATCCTTATCATCTGGCCTGGCAGCTGTCCTGCTTACACTCTCTCCATCTGTCTTCACTCAGGAACAAGTTGGCACAGAACAAAAGGGAGAAGCCCAGACTGGTGGAGGAATGCCTGACCTCAAGGTGCTGACAGACTTTGAAAATAGAGCAATCCAGCTGGCCGGTGAGGATCTGGACCGTTCCCTGAGCTGACGGTGAGGTTGGCGGTGCTCAGCAGAGCAACATCCATCAGGGAACCATACTGTGAGTGAGCTCCCCTGTTCCCCTACCATGCATTAATTTCTCTCCTTGCTTCTGCCAGCACATCTGGGAAGCAGCCAAGGGGTCCACCAGACAGGTCATCGATTCCAGCCCCAAGGACACTATGGAACAGGAATCCACAGACACCAACAATGAAGACCCATCACAGCGCTCACTCACACCCTCCACCAGTGCAGGGACACACACTTCAGTGGGACCTAGTTCTAGATTAGCCTCGGGGTCACAATCTGGTGAGCACGTCACACTGCCTGATCCACAGCAGGCGGAGGCAGGGACTTCCCAGGGGCCAGCACTCGGCAGATTGCTGGAAGCCAGGGGTTTGCTGAGTCCAAGTTAGATGAGGGGCCATTGGACTCGGAATACCTCAGTTGCTGGAGCTGCAAAGGCAAACTCAGGAATATCAGGAAGGGATATCTGCTACATTTCTCAGATTGCAAGGTACAATGGAGGATTCCATCCACTTTCAGACCGTGGTGATAGCACCGACATGGTCAACGCTGGTAGGATGGGAGACACCGTGGAGACCTTGGTCCAGGACATTAGTCCTGCACAGCTGCAGGATCTGCAATCCATCGCTGAGGCACTTGCTGGCATCCATCAGTGACAACATGAGGTGGTGTGGGGCATCTCGAGCTCACTCCAGTTGCCCCTTCCTCTCAAGGAGTCAGCCAAGGGCCCTTGGGCACCCACAGCAGGGAGGATCAGCAGGTGCACAACCCAGGGCCAACCACTCAGATGATTCTGGGAGCGACTGGCCCATCCGAATCATCTCTACCTGTGACCCCAGCAGCTCCAGCTCCACAGGCCGAGGAGTGTGGCACTGCCACACAGCAGGACCCCGAAAGTAGGCCGTGGCTGTCCAGGCCTCAGCCCTCCAGAGGACATCCGCCAAGGCCTTCACAGTCAATAGGGTGTAGCAGTCAGCAGGCTGCCTCCACCTCTGCTGTGGATGTCGGGGGAGCACCAAGATATAGCAGCAGGGTTAGGAAGGTTAAGAAGATGTAAACTCTTTTAGAGGGTTAAGAAGATGTACATGCACAGCCTGGGCATGGGTGATAATCACTTGTACTTAATGTAGACTATTGTAAATACACTCCCAAGAATGTCTCCTTGTCCATGGCTCCATGTTAGGATGTTCGTGTCACTCAGATGTGAAACCTTGGTTCCTGCACAAAATGAAGGCAAGTGTCTCAGTCCAGGGCCTCTCCCCTGGGCAGTGTGTAGCCTTCCGAGCACATTGATTGTCTGGCTTCAAAGTCACTCTCCAGATCAGTGAAGCCTGCACATTGATGTGGCTTATGTTTGCCTCAAGAATCTTGTACCCAAGCGCTGCAGGGTTCCATGATGTGTTCTGTGCGCTCTCAGCATCTTAGAGGCGGGGCTGCCCCCCCCAATCCACCCCCAATCTTATCAACATTCCTGATGAGTAAAGGTGTGTTGCTGAAGGGAACAGCTGATGAAGTCTGCCAAAGGATCAAGTGCTGTTAAAGTTCTTGTGCCCGCTGTATCTCAGCAACGTCTCCATGATATGACCCATTTTACAGAGCATATGTGCGCTGCCCTCAGCCAGACAGGTGTCTGACATTCCCAGAGGCAATGTGAAGATCTCAGGAGTGTCCTCACTGGAATCCTGTGGCAATGAGGGGCTCACAGGCACTCTCCGGTGCAATGGCCCCATTGCCTGCATCCTCGCCTTCAGGACCTCATCACCCTCATCCCCTTTGACTTCCTCCTCATCAGAGGAGATGTGCAGCTCTTCCATCTCCTCATCATCCAGGTCCTCCCTTCTTTGCCTCGCCAGGTTGTGTAATGCAAAGCGAGCCACAATGATGCGTGACACCCTCTGGGGAGTGTACTGGAGTGCTCCACCAGATACGTCGAGACATCAGAACCTCATTTTCAGGATCCTTATGGCGTGCTCCACCAGGTTGAGCAGCATGAGCCTTGTTGTACCTTCTCTCAGCAGCAATCTGAGGTCACCGCACAAGCGTCATCAGCCACGTCCTTTGGAGGGAGCCCTTGTCCCTGAGGAGCCAACCCTGCAGCCTGTGTTGTCCCTGGAAGATGTCAGGGATCTGAGACCTGCTGAGGATGTACGAGCCCTGGACACTTCTGGGGTATTGTGCACAAACATGTATGGTCCGTTTATTATGGTCGCAGACTAGCTGAACATTGAGAGAGTGGAAAAGTTTGCAGTTCACATGTTGCACTGCTTGTTACCAGGGATTGAGCTTAGAAATAAAAAAGGGGCAGTCACACTACTGGGAGTATACTACAGACCCCCAAATAGTGAAAGGGAGATAGAAGGACAAATATGTAGGCAAATTTCTGCTTGTAAGAACAAGAGGGCAATAATAGCTGGAGATTTCAACTATCCTAATATCAACTGGGATTCAAACAATATGAGGGGCACTGAGGGAGAAAAATTCATGCAGTGTGTCCAGGAAAATGTTTTCAATCAATTAGTGACAAACCCAACGAGACGAGATGCAATTCTAGACCTGGTCTAGGGGAACGAAGAAGGGCAAGTGGGTGAAGTGACAGTTGGTGACCATATCGGAGACAGTGATCACAATTCAGTTAGATTTAGCATTACCATGGAAAAGGACAGAGATAAGGCAGGAGTAAAAGTCTTGAACTGCGGAAGGCAAATTTTGCAGAAAAGATAAGGGACTTGGCTGAGGTGGACTGGACAGCACTGCTGGAGGATAAAACAGCGGAAAACCAATGGGAAGCACTAAAAAGCAAGATCCTAATTGTACAAAGTAGACATGTCCCCTACAAAAATAAGAGTGGTACTGCTAAATCTAGACCCCCTGGTTGTCTAGATGAATACAGGGGAAGATTAAACAGAAAACGAGAGCGTACGATAGGCACAAAGAACTAAGCACTGCAGATAGCCTAGACGAATGTAGGAAGTGCAGTGACGAAGTAAAAAAGGAAATATGGAAATAAAAAAGAGGGCATGAAAAAAGATTAGCAAGTAAAGTTAAAGATAACCCAAAGATGTTTTACCAATACACTAATGCTAAAAAGTTAGTTAAGGAAAAAGTGGGACCTATCAGAGATGAAGATGGAAACTTGTGTGTAGATGCAGAGGCTATGGGAAGGGTTTTGAATGAATATTTTGTCTCCGTGTTTACAAAGGAAAGGGAGGATGTAGATATAGTAGTCCAGGAGGAACACTGCGAGATATTGGACAGATAGTCATAAAGAGAGAGGAAGTACTCGAAGGGTTGAAATACTTGAAAGTTGATAAGTTGTCAGGGCCAGATGGATTGTTTCCGAGGCTGCTGAAGGAAGTCAGGGAGGAGATAGCAGATGCTCTGAGCATGATTTTCCAATCTTCACTAGATACAGGGGAGGTACCGGAGGACTGGAGAAATGCAAATGTAGTTCCATTGTTTAAAAAGGGATCAAAGGAAAAGCTAAACAGTTATAGGCCAGTTAGTCTTATATCGGTGGTGAGCAAATTAGTAGAATCAATCCTAAGAGATAGGATTAACTGTCATGTGGAAAGACATGGACTAGTCAGGGATGGTCAGCATGGATTTGTTAAAGGAAGGTCTTGCCTCACAAATTTGATTGAATTCTTTGAGGAAGTGACAAGAAGGGTTGATGAAGGTAGTGCAGTGGATGTTGTGTACATGGATTTTAGCAAGGCATTTGACAAGGTCCCACAAGGCAGATTGGTCAGGAAAGTAAAAGCCCATGGGATTCAGGGTAATATGGCAAACTGGATAAAAGGTTGGCTTTGTAACAGGAAACAAAGGGTAATGGTCGATGGATGTCCTTGCGAATGGAAAGTTGTCTCAAGTGGTGTTCCACAGGGCTCGGTGTTGAGACCCTTGCTGTTTGTATTATATATTAACGATTTGGACGTGAACGTGGGGGGCACGATTGGGAAATTTGCAGATGACACACAGATTGGCTGAGTAGTGGATAGTGTAGAGGATAGCCATAATCTCCAAAACGATATAGATGGTTTGGTGGAGTGGGCGGTAAAGTGGCAGATGGATTTTAACATAGAGAAGTGTGAGGTCATACATTTAGGGAGGTCAAACAGTTACAGGGATTACAAAATAAATGGGAGTATACTAAGAAGGGTAGATTAAGTGAGAGATCTTGGAGTACGAGTACACAGGTCCCTGAAGGCAGCAGTTCAAGTAGACAAGGTTGTAAAGAAGGCATATGGAATGCTCTCCTTCATTGGCAGAGGTATAGAATATAAAAGTAAGGCTATAATTTTGGAATTGTATAAAACACTGGTGAGGCCACAACTGGAGTATAGTGTGCAGTTCTGGTCACCGCATTACAGGAAGGACGTAATAGCTCTGGAGAGAGTGCAGAGGAGGTTTACAAGAACGTTGCCAGGGTTAGAAAAGTGTAGCTATGAGGAGAGATTGGATAGGTTGGGGTTATTTTCCTTAGAACAAAGAAGGCTGAGAGGTGACTTGATTGAGGTGTACAAAATTATGAGGGGAATAGATGAGGGGAATGAGTGGACAGGATAAAATTGTTTCCCTTGGTGGAGAATTCTAGAACCAGGGGACATAGATTCAAGATAAGTGGCAGAAGGTGTAGGGGGGACATGAGGAAGAACTTTTTTATGCAGAGGGTAGTGGGTGTCTGGAATTCGCTGCCCAAGTTGGTGGTAGAGGCAGAAACTCTAAACTCTTTTAAAAAGTACCTGGATCTGCACCTTAAGTGCTGTAAGCTGCAGGGCTATGGGCCGGGTGCAGGAAGGTGGGATTAGAAAGGGCACCTGGGTGTCCTCGGGTTGGCATGGACAAGATGGGCCAAATGGCCTCCTTCTGTGCTGCAACTTTTCTATGGTTCTATAGAGATTTAAAAGCCACACGAATGCAGTTGATAGCACCCTGTACCTGTGGTAATCTGGAAATCTCAGCAAATCCCAGTGCACTTGCTTCCTGGCTCACCTGATCTCTGTCGCAGTTGACAAAGTTGTGCGCCTTGGCAAAAATGGTGTCCGTGGCCTTCTGGATACATTTATGGGTGGAGGCTTGCAAGATCCCGCATGAGTCCCCAGTGGAGACCTGGAAGGAGCCACTGCCGTAGAAATTGAGTGCGGCAGTCACCTTTACTGCCACTGGCAGTGGATGCCCTCCAAGTCCCTGTGGGCACCAAATCCTGCAGAAGGTGGCATAAGTGACTGACCAGTTCCCTTGACATGCACAGTCATCGGTGACACTGGTTCTTGCTCATCTGCAGGTTCACCTGCGCATCTAGAGACCCTGGGTCTAGTGATGCGCTTAAGAATAACGGATCTCTGGGGTTCATCTTCTGTGTGCGGAGGAAGACCTGCCGACCTTTGGTCTTGAGGATTCTGCTCCTCCCTTTGGCGAGCTAGGTGCCTCCTGGTATCCTTCTCCTTCTCTTCTCCTGCCTTTAAACAATGAGGCAGACAGTGAGATCACCAGGCTCCATCTTCCTGATGGTCTCCTCACTGCAGTATCAAAGGGAGAAACATGAGGGTCAGCAATTGTCTCCAATGGACCACCCTTGGTCAATCATTACCTGTGGCTGCCTCTCCAGGCCCCTTAACACATGCCGGAGAGTCCAGGCCACCACATGGATGCCCAGTGTTTAGTGCACATGTTGCCTCACATGTCCACACCCAGCACCGCCCCACACCACATGACCGAATGGCAGCAGCTTTGGCCACTCGACTGCATCCTGAACTCTCATCTCAGGTGCAGGCATTTTCCTAACCTGCATTCCAAGGCTTCGCGGTTTGCTTGGGCCATGAGGGTGACTTTAATGTCAACTTAAGCATAATGCAAGAGACTAGGAGTGCACCCCTCTGTCAGTGCTCCATGGCCACCAATCCCAAAGGGATCCTTAAGCTTGCCCCACCATAGCACTCATTCGATTTTGAAGTGTGCATGTGAGGTGTTAAAAGTAGAGGAGCAATCATTGGCACTGTTGGGAATTAGTGCTGCTTGAGTGGGCACAGTTGCTTGACTAGCCTGACTCCAAGCATGTCAGTCGAGCTCAAGCTAGACGGTCTCAGCTGTGGAAGCATGCTCAACTTTGAACATGTTTTTCCATTTGCCTGGCTGTCTTCTTCCCCCTGCCCCACACCCACCCCCAGCATCCAGCATATATTTATGTATAACCTTTAGTCTGTACTTCCGTAACCCACCCCGCCCCTCCCCTGTTGCCCTTGCCCCATGGTTCCTTTCTCTCCAGCACTGTTGCCCTAGGCCCGGCACCATAAGTCAGCCACGGAGAAGCTGCTGTAGAGACTCGCCTGTGACCACCACCGCCCCCCCCACCGAATTCGCGGAGCTGCTTCCTTGCACTGGGATCCCTGCAAACACTGCGCAAAGTTGTGTACATTCACCTCCAACCTCCCCTCAACGTTTAGAGGCAGAAGTTTTCTGTCGGCGAGTTGGGGGCGGGGCCCGCTCGCTGACGGGAAAATGACACGGGATGATGTTGGGAGGAACCCCCGACATCATCCCGTGTCACTTAAATATTCAGGAAGGCGGCGGGACAGCAAAATCAGCTGTCCACCCGCCGACCTGTCAATGGCCAATTGAGGCCATTGACAGGATAATTAAATGAATTAAAGGGCCTACCCATCCAACCTTAAGGTTGGCACAAAGGCCAGGAGCCCCAGCAGGCTTCTGAAAAAAACATGAAACCTCATTCACCGGCGGGATGAGGTTTCATGTAGGGTTTAAAAAAAGTTTATTAAAGTTTCAGTGAAATTTATTAACATGTCCCATCTCGTGTGACATTGTCACATGAGTGGGGACATGTTAATGATTTTTTTATTTTTCTATCTTTAAACTTTCAAAAACTTTCAGCGCTCTCCCTGAGACAGCACTTAGCCTCAGGTAGAAGTGTGCTCTATCGCGTGCATGCGCACTCTGGCAGTTGGGGAATCCCTCCCCCCCACACAGGAAGCGCATAGCGCTTCCCGTTGGGCGGCCCGCAATTGGCCCGCCCACTTAAAATGGTGGCGGGGCCCGTTTCGGCGGCGGCGGCGATCGGCTGCCCGCCTGCCGCCGAGTCGGTGGGGCCCACCCGCCCATCAAGGGCAAAATTCTGCCCTATGTCACCAGGTGCATGCCTTTTAAAGGCAATTGTAAATCACGCCGACGTGGGATTTAAATTTGCCATGGGAGGGTGATTCCGGCATGTGGCCACAATTATGATATGCAAATACATTCAAATTATGTTCCCGACGCCCAATGGTGGGAAGCGTGGCCTGCCATTTACAGAGGAGGGAAAAGTCGGTTCCCGGATTAATTTTTTAAAAAAAATTCGTTCATAGGATGGGGGCATCACTGGCTAGGCCAGTGTTTAATTCCCATCCCTAATTGCCCTTGTTCAGAGGCATTAAGGGTCAACCACATTGCTGTGCGACTGGAGTCACATGTAGACCAGACCACGTTGGGACGACAGATTTCTTTCCCTAAAGGGCATTAGTGAACCAGATGGATTTTTACAACAATCGACAACAGTTTCATGGTCATCATTAGGCTTTTTAATTCCAGATTTTTACTGAATTCAAATTCCACCATCTGCTGTGGTAGGATTCAAACCCGGATCCCCAGAGCATTACCCTGGGTCTCTGGAATACTAGCCCAATGACAAAACCACTATGTCACTGCCTCCCCCTACATCGCCAGGAAAAGGTCCTTCCCGTGAGATTTTCCAATCTCGCCACCAATAACGTCCATTCTGATCAGGCGAAGAAAATCCTGGCCTATGACTCAATGCTGGAAATCAGAGGTAGACGACTATGAAATGGGTGTCTGTATTGTCAACTGCAAAAGCCATATTAGCAACAGCAATCCTGTTTTGTCAATATTTTTGCTATGTACAGACTTCCCATACAGATTAACAGCTCACATTTTAATCAGAGGATAGATCTTATACAAGTACAAAATTGGACATCAATACGTTTAAGTTTGCCATCTTCTTCAACACCAATATCCAAAACCCTCATTGTTTTCACTGTTGTTGTTGCCAGTGCTGTTGTGATCAGCTTGCTGAAGCCAAGGCAGATTGGTGGAGTTAAGATACAGATCTTGCATGATCTCATTGAATGGCAGAACAGGCTTGAGGGGCTGAATGGCCTACTCCTGCACTGGTATTTCTATTTTTCTCCTTTGGATTTGAATTTGCCATGTCTTGCTGTGAATGACAATGAAACCAATAACAGAGTTCAGTGCTGCAGGCTGGCTTGTATGTACATAGCTGCTTTTCCATGCCTCCCAACATAATAGAGCTGTCAGCTTGATGTAGACAATGTCATTTGACAGGGAGAAATCATAGGCAGGATCTTGCTAGCACCCTCCACCCCTCCCCACCAAACCCTCCCAGTTCATCCTGCCTGCTCCTCTGCAAGTCTAACCCAAGCAGAGTCTACCACTAGTGGAAGGGACAGGGAGGAGAGCTGGAGACTTCCAGTTACACTCCAGGCTACAAAGATCAGGAACTCCCAGCTGGGAGGTGGACATTGACGGCCAGAAGGTCGTCATGATACCGGTGGAGGGATGTTAAGCATTAACACCCACACTGACCTACATTAACTTTCCGTCCTCCAAGGCTCAAAAACACAACTCTCTCTGCATTTAAATCCCACCAAAATCTCCCCACTTCTTCGCTCACTTCCTCCGGCCCTTCAACCTACCTCTCCTGGCAGTTGCTGTTCCTCTGACTCCATTATGTTGTGCACACCCCTCTCCTTTTAGCCTACAATTGGTGGTGTATCTTCACCCAACTAAGTCCAACTCTCTGGAATTCTCTCTCAAGACCTCTGCACCTCCATCTTTTGGTTCTCCTTTCAGCTAAGCTTTTGTTTGTCCTCCTAACCTCTTCATTTTTGGCTCAGCATCTGGTTTCCTTGTGCCTCTAGGAGGTAGGGTGGGATACTTTTATTCCTTAAAGATGTCTTTGCCCATTGTTCTTGTCATCTTTCCAGCCAGGATGGCCCTGGATTGGGGGCTTAATCCCTTCGCTCAGGGCTGATTTTTTTCCCACCCTGCAATGGCAGGTTTGGAGGTGAGGGGAACCAGGAAAATAGGGGCAACTACTTTGGGTTGGCTCCATGATGCATTCCTGCTGCCAGGGAAGTTTCCCGGGAAGGCCTGGGCAGGCAATTAGGGGTGATTCTTCAGCATTGCCAGCAGTGCACAGAGGCCACCTGCCCTTGGAGGCTGGAAGCTTCATGCCTGAGGAAAGGCCACACCCACAGCCCTAATGCCACTGCCTAAGGGGTCTCCCAGCATTGAGGAGCCTACTGGCTTGGTCAATCTGAGGCATCCTCCCATCCCCAACTTGCCTCAGCAGCGCCCACCTCTCTCGGTGGGGCTACCAAGGCTCCAAAGCTGAAGGCCATCTGATTGGGCTGGCAGCATCAGGAGCCTGCCCACCATCCCTAATAATACAGCGAGTGCGGGGGCGGCCAACTAGGAGACTGCTTTTGGGAAGATTGCTTGCCCAGTTTCCCTCCCGACAAGTTCAGGCTCGGGATCCTCATTTGGTCCTGACGCTGGTGTGCTGAAGCCTAAGGGAAAATTCTGCCCTCAGTTTCCCCAAGGAAAAGGAAAGTATGTAGGAAGCTTGGTGGAAGTTAATGTTGCTTTGCAAGATTCTGCTAGAGCCCTGCAATTGGAAGATTGCAGCTAGCTTGTGAACTTCCTGCACTGACATACAGGGAGGTGGCTCAGTCAATGTGCTGAAAACTGACAGGAGGCTAGACTAGAAACTTATTATTCATCCCCTTCACTACCTATGAGAAAATATATACATGCAGCAGTCAGACTCAAACAAAGGCCATGAAGGACAGTGGAGTCACTTGCAAAAGAAAGTAGTTGGCTAATTGTAGTAAGTGGTTATTTTACTGATGAAAGCATTTCTTGAATTCATTGCATTTCCTCATTATAAGAATGCCTGTGGTGGGTCTATTTATGTAGGATAATATCCCTTAAGTCCTTCATACTGATCTGCTTCACAGTTGTAACTTTTCTTTGTAAGTGTTCCTTTGAATCTTCAGATATATTTCCCCTCAAAAAGTCTTTCCATTTGATGTAGTTACATTCTTCATGTACAGACAATCACACTCACTATGGGCCAATGACACCAAGTAAGTCTTCAGTGTAATGATCCCAGATGATGTTACTACTGGACAAGCCTGGTCCCAGGGTGGAACCTGACTTGATAGATCCTAAATTTTATTTTTTGTTTAGCTATGTGGAGAGTGGTGACTGAACAGAGTCACAGAAGTCAGCTGATGAACTTTTAACAAAAGAATAAAACATTTATTAAACAGCAAAAAATGAACTATATTATAATACTCCTTCACCCACAACTATATCTTTACAAATATATACAGATTTGTAAGGATAACACAAGTTATAAAAGCTATTTTATACTCTAATGTTCACAGTAACTACAGAGTCAATGTAAACCAATAGGCTACCTGTGGTCAGGCACACCACACTTTGAAACCAAGTGATAGATGCCAACTTAAACAGATGCTATGGATCTCTCCTCAACTCCCCCCAGATGCTTGTCACAGCATGAGCCAACTGGTCTCACTAAACTCTGTCTTTCACACAAGGGTTTCCAATCTCCACTCTCGAAGAATTTGCTCTGGAATCTTCTCCCAAACAATGCTTTCTCTCAGATGCCTTCTGCAAGGGCCCACCTCCATGGTTTTGAACTCTCCTTCTGATGTTCCTCTCCCCTGGATCACCATGTGTATTCAAGCTTTCTTCTATGCACTCTCTCTCATTAACTCAGCCATGTCAACAGAACACCACTGCTTTACATGCTCATAGTAAAGAATTACAGACTTTCAGCTGTCACCTTGGAGTTCTGGCTTCTCGCACGCCTATTGCTTTAAATCTGCATTCTGCAGCTTTCTTCTCTTTAAGCTTGGAGCGTATCTGTCTAATCCTTACTTTCACTTCCACAGACCAGGAACTTTTTCAGACTACTGTCCTTGTCCTTTGACTAAACTGTCCTCTTGGGACCTTTCCTGTTCCAGTCCCCTGGATTTGGGGACTTTTTTCTTCACTTTCTGGAACCTACTCCTGTAGTTTCCTCTCCTGTCCAGCTTCTCCTGGCAGCTGGTTTCAACTTTAGTTTTGGACTTGCTGTCTGTCCTTTTGCTGTCCAGCCTTTCTGGAATCCTGGTTTCAACTGAAATGAAACTACTTTTCTGGTTCTGTGAGGCCTCTTGTTGCTAAGCAACAGCACGTTTTGCTTTAACCTTGTGTTTTAACTCCCCTTCAAGAGTCATAAAACATTCATTAAAATGCAGGCATCTTTTAAAGTGAAACTAAAACTCAAACTTCCCCTTTTTTCTTAACACACAAATACAGAAATGCAAATTAAATTTAAAGATTAAAGATATACGTTATTCCTAACACCAACAAATACCAATATAACTTACTTAAACTATCTCCATTACCTAATAATCACCTACTGGCATGCAGCATCGCTCATCCTAAATTGCTAAAGACAAGCTCAGATACACCCACACTCAAGCAGGCCAGATGGTGACAGAAGAGAAAGAAAGAGAAACTTTCATTTATATAGCACCTTTCAAGACTGGAGCCATCTCAAAGCACTTTAAAGCCAATGAAATACAATCATTGCTGTTGTCACTGGGGTAGGGTAGCATATGTTACTGGACTAGTATTACAAAGGCCTATACTAATGGTCTGGAGAAGTTCAAATCCCGCTATGACAGCCGGGGAATTTAAATAAAACTCATTAAATAAAAATCCTTAATAGTAACCATGAACCTATTGGATTACTGAAGATCTGTCTGGTTCATTATTTGGCTTACATGTGACTTCAACCCCGCAGCAATGTGAATGATCCTTAACTGCCTAATTGTCTAGCAAGCCACAAGAGTTTGTTCAAGAAGGCAGCTCACCATCTTCTCATTGGAAGGATGGGCAATAAATTCTGAGCGCATCAGTCCACATCTCATAAATTTGCACAAGGTTCCAAGAACAGCAATGTGATAATAACAGGATAATTTGTCTTAGTAATTTTGGTTAAGGCCTAAATATTGGCCAAGATACCAAGGGAAACTTCCCTGCTCATCTTTGAAATAATGTCATGGGATCTTTCACATCCACCCAAGAGGGCAGACTGGGTCTCAGTTTAACTGTCTCAAAGACAAAACCTCCAAAATAGCACTCCCTCAACCATATGGCAACGTTAGCTTAGATTTTTGTACTCGGTACTGAAATTTGTACCCACAACTTTCTGACCCATAAGAACATAAGATCATAAGGAATAGGAGCAGAAGTAGGCCATTCGGGCCCTCAAGCCTGCCCCGCCATTCAATAAGATCATGGCTGATCTGCCCCAGGCCTCAATTCCTCTTTTGTGCTAGCTCCTCATAGCCCTCAACTCCCCAGTATTTCAAAAATTTATCCAACTGCTCTTCAAATACTTTCAGTGATCTAGCCTCCACAATTCTCTGGGGTAGAGAATTCCAGACATTCACGACCCTCCGAGAAAGACCTGGGCCAGGATATTCAGGTAGGTGAGCGGGGTGCGGGGCCCGCTCGCCGACACATAAAATGATGCGGGATGACATCAGCTGTGCACCCGCCGACCTGTCAACAGCCAATTGAGGCCATTTAAAAACTAATCTAAATAACTAATGGACCTGCCTGTCTAACCTTAAGGTTGGCGGGTATGCCGGGAGACCTGGTGGGCTTTAGAAAAAGCATGAAACCTCATCCGTGGGCGGGATGAGGTTTCATGAGGGTTTTTAAAAATTGAATAAAAGTTTGATTAAAAGTGATGGACATGTCCCAACTCATGTGACATTTTTGTACAGTTACCATTTTTAAATTTGGCGCCGATCTCCCTGAGGCAGCACTTAGCCTCAGGGAGATGAGTGCGCTCTTTCACACGGAAGAGCGCACTCTCGGCTGAGGGAATCCCACTCCCGGCCCGCACAGGGAGCGCTTTCTGGTAGACGTCATGCTGAAGGCATTCGATACGGTGCCACATAAAAAGTTATTGCACAAGGTAGGAGCTCACAGTATTGGGGGTAATGTATTATCATGGACCGAGGATTGGTTAACACACAGAAGACAGAGAGTCGGGATTAGTAGATCATTTTCAGGGGAAGAATTATCCCCCTGTTGGGGGGAAGTGCAGGAGCGGGTGCGTGCCGGCACGCCTCCGATCAACGCCCCCAATCAGGGGCACGCCGCCATTTTACGTGGGCGGGCCAATTAAGGCCCGCCCACGTAAAATGGCGGCGTGCCCCCGATTGGGGGCGTTGATCGGAGGCGTGCCGGCACGCACCCGCTCCTGCACTTCCCCCCAACAGGGGGATAATTCTTCCCCTGAAAATGATCTACTAATCCCGACTCTCTGTCTTCTGTGTGTTAACCAATCCTCGGTCCATGATAATACATTACCCCCAATACTGTGAGCTCCTACCTTGTGCAATAACTTTTTATGTGGCACCGTATCGAATGCCTTCTGGAAATCCAAATACACTACACCTACCGGTTCCCCTTTATCAACTCTGCTTGTTATATCCTTAAAGAACTCAAGCAAATTTGTCAAACGCGGTTTCCCTTTCACAAAAGCATGTTGACTCTGTTTAATGGTGTTAAGCTTTTCTAAATGTCCTATTTCTTCCTTAATAATGGACTCTAGCATTTTCCCAATGACAGATGTTAGGTCAACTGGCCTATAGTTTCCTGTTTTTTGTCTCCCTTCCTTCTTGAACATGGGCATCGCATTAGCAGTTTTCCAATCCAATGGGACCCTCCCAGAATCCAGTGAGTTCTGGAATATTTCGACCAATGCCTCCACTATCTCTGCAACTACTTCCTTTAAAACTCAGTGGCAAGAGGGCTACCATTGAACCACATGCAGTTGGTACTGATGAGCAGGCACAACTATAAAAAGAGAAGTTCACATTCATCCTCAGGTGAAGTCAGGGATCAAGGCCTCACTGCAGCTGCATTTTAATTCTCTTTGCATTCAAAGGATTACTGAAGTCTTTGAAGATAGCCAGTGTGCAAAAATCCAAAGCCATTTCTAAACTGTGTTGATAGGCGACATTGTAACACTGGAGTTCATCCATGATGTTCCAATTAACGTTAGTTGATGAAATTGTGGAGCATCCATGATCTGTCCGGGCACCTGAAGCACTGCTTCAACATGCTAATGGTGCATTTCAGGGTGACTGAGATGGATTAATGCACCTCATTGTTCCAGTGCTCAAGAGATGTGCATGGCTGTCATAGAGATGGCATAAAAGCCTAGCACATAGGAGCCAAGCTTACACTTTCTTCCGGATAAAATAATGAGGCTAAGTTGAAATGATGGCATCACGACTACAAGTTGGAAAGCATTATTCATTTGCATGATTCTTTACTGACGGTAAAAAATGAGCCCTTGCAGTTCACAAATGCAGGAACACCATTATGCTTTGAATTTTGTCATTTGAAATAAAGTGCCGTGCCCTCAACTTGCTGTTGTTGGTTGCCAATTGAGAAAGCATTGAAGATTCTGGCATTATAACAAACAAGGCAACTCTCACCTGGCCAATATTTTTGCAGATTGCAGATTGGTTGATGTTACAGATACCCCCGTGGTCGTCTAAAATTAGGCATAACACTTTATGCTACAATTATCATTACAGCCACAGCAAAGGCAGGTCTGTATTGAACCTCGACTGTAGTATGTGGCATAACTCTGGCATATGCTCCAGCCTGGGGAATATTAGCTTGCAGTGACACCTCTTCAGTCATATCCGAATAAGTCTATCTCTGGCTGAATAGGAACTTGTGGGGGGCAATGGTAAGTGGTCTTTCAGACCAAACTTGCTTCTGTTCATCCCCCTCTTCTCCAAATAGCTAAACCATTACAATTATGAAGAAGTGTACTTCTGATATTCTCAACAGGAAACACTGTAAACACTGTGCCCATTAAATGAGTGCCACAAGTAGCCTATTAGAATACTTAAGTTGTGGCAACAGCTTACTGTCCCAGTTAAAACTCATGCTGAGTATTGGTGTCATGCATATTACAGGCAAAGATCAACATAGAAAATTTCTGCCATATTTTGCGTTAGTTTCTCCCCAGTTATGCATATTTATAAGACATAGCTGAGATAAAAGTTGACCCCGATAAGTTCAGTTTTGTTACTGCATTCTGAAAAAGCAAATGCTTTCACTGAGGCCTACTGGAACTATAATTGTGCTTTCTAATATTGAATTCAGTAAGAGAGCATAAGTGCGTCATGATGCACCGAGCATTCAGTGGTGGGGGTAGGGGGGAGGGGAGGTTAGTGAATGGCAATCACACAATGAATTACTCATCAAGTACTGTGACTACTGTTAAGTAAAGGAAATGTGGCAGCAGCTCTGCTCACAGCAACATCTTACTTACATCCATCAACACTGTACAGCTGTGGGTTGTGGGCCCCTCCACAGTAGCAGTTATCTGGTGAGCCATTCAAGGGCTAGTTGGATAGTGTGATAGATGGGATTACATGTGTTTCCTTTTGGGTAGATGAGGTAAGATGTGCTTCCTCACTTCATCATGACATCTTTTTATATTATTCAGTGTTTCACAGAGATTTTCATTTTAAACACTAGATCAAAACTCATGGCCCAATGTGTAATTACTGTAACATAATAAGAATGTGTTTACAAGCAATGGCTCATTTCCTTTACCATCCTGTGGCTGTTGGAAGCCTGCTTTCAACAGCCACCTGGCAGATTGAACATGATGATATTTCTGTTCTGCCTCTACTGGGCCTGAGACCCATGGAAAGGATTGAGAGTAGAAATTATGGCTCCTTCGGCCCAAATCCTAGGGAAAGAAGTCAATACCATATGCAGCAACTGACTGCTACCACTAGCATTTTGGAGCTATAGGTTGGTTGGGCCAGAAATATTACTGAAATCATTCTCATTCCACTTGCTATCCAGTCGAGAAATCTTCAACTGCATGGCCCACTTGAGGCCTAAAACAAGCCTCTTTTCAGAGGCATGCCTGGCAGGATTCTCAGTGGAGACAGGGAATGCCCCCAGGTAGTACACTCTCAAGCTACAGTGGGCAGAAGAAGGTGCTGCAGTTGGATTATAAGCTATTATCAAATAAATAAAGACACACATTCACCATCTCTCTGATCATTTCAGATTTGCTCCCATTTCTGAAGGATTATAATATATGAAATGAGCAAAGAAAAGAGGACAAAATGTTAAGATGGAGAGTAAGCCAGCAGTTATACTTGTCATGTAAATTATAGTTGTAGAAAAGTTTTAGCATTCAGTTAAAAAGAATAAAGAACTGCCTCCACTTCCATTGGTGCTATCCAAAAAGGAGAATCACATATTCCTGTATTGGAAATCCTATGAAATTTACCATTAAATATTCAAGTCAGTGTCATTTGATAGTTTACAGTGCATGAACTGACTCAGAATAACCCTCGTTATAAATCCTAGTGAGTCACATTCAGTTCAGGTCATCCTCTTCTAAACTGAATACAATCTCTTCAGGGTTAGCAATATAAATGAAACCCTCTGACAGGAAGATTGCTTCATATTTTTTTTTTTTCCTGCATGGACACTTTGAATGGTAGATTGATGTTTCTGCTGTGAGACTATTTTGACTACAACAGAGAATAAATTTTAGTGCTTTTGACAGACATTGAATCAAAATAAATCAGAAGGCTGAAAATGGAAGATCAGAGTTTGGATCTAATGCATTAGTATATCATGATACATGGGGTATGCAATTCCTACATTAACAAAAGGAGAAAAGACTTTTTCCTCATAATTAATCACATAGTAACAAAACTGAATTCCCTCTGCACACTTTGAAGATGCACGTTTCATGACGGTTTTTGTTAGATAATTATTCACTACAAAGAAATAAGCAGTGCCCATTTATTTTTGTTCCAAGAGGAATTTTAAGACCAATTCTAAACATGAAGAAAGGCTTGAAGAAATATCTCAAAGCTTTTCACATGCAATGAATTACTCTGAAGTGCAATAATTATTGTTAAATGTGGAATATGGCTGCTGTTCAGATAATCTGTTTTTGATGGTGACGTTTGGATAGGACACTGGAAGAATCCAATGGTCCTCTTCAAAGAGTGCTGTTGCATCTTTAATATCCACCTGAATCACAGAGAAGGCCTTAGTTTAACACATTATCCAAAGGGCAGCACCTCTGGTAATACATACCCTTCAGTACCATACTAGGATGTCAGCCTAGGCTATTGGCTTATCTTGGAATGGGGCTTGGAGCCACAACTTTCTGACTCAAAGGTATAATAATACCATCAGTTGTGCCACTAACATACGAGTTGATAAATAAAACTTTCAAAATGAAAGAAGACAGATCTGGCAGAAAAAGTGAATGGCAGGGAAAATATTTGTCAATATTTAACAATTGAATCTCACATTCATTTGTAATAACTGTATGATCATGGTGCCGTATTTTGCAAGAAATGTCACCATGCCTATACCCCAAGGATAGAATTCAGCATGAGTAGAGATGAAATGGTGTTACCACATTACAGATAGTCTCCAGCACTAAAAATTAAAAATTGAAAGCTGCACTGAATTGTGCTGTAGCAATGGCAGTACAAATAGACCGTCCTATCCAACATAATAAACCTGTAACATAAATTTAAATTCAGACTCTTGGATCTTCAGTCAATTAGGCATCACTGAAATCTCCCTATTCCTCCCAAAAGCTCTGTAGACATTTAGAATTTCTCTCTTCCTTTTGCTGAGCTGGGTTGGTTTATGTGGAGATTCTTGTTAACAGCACAATTGAGGAGATAAAAAGCACGTAAACTTAATGATACATACCATTTTTTGGATGTCCTGATATTGTGTTGCAAAGTAATTATTCTACAAACTCATAGTGACAGTTGGAAATGAGTCACCCATCCTGTTTCAGACCTTGAGAAATTGTGTTATAGATTTATTTATTGGGGATTTACAGTTTTTCAGCATTGTAACAATTTAAGAATGGTTTGACTGTCTTTGCATCTGTGCATAGATGAAATGATTAGCATGTTGTCTGGAAACCTATGATTATTAAAATAATATGAATTTTGTATGGATAATGGTTATTCTCTGATGCCTGTGATTATATTGAGGAAACGTATGTCATCAAACAAACTATGTCAGATGGAAGTGTTGTTGTCCTATTATCTAATGAATGATACTGGAGTTTTGCTGTCTGCAGAATGTAGGCTTGTTATAGCATATGACAAGGCAGCCAGCTATCTCCTAGTTTATCTATTTATATCACGTCAAAGCATTAATTGGATATTAATTGAGACTTGGAAGAAAATAATTTTCAAATAAGTTGGTGTCAAGGTGCAGGTGTATATGAAATCTATTTTTATTCAGTTTTGATTAATTGTGAAGGTACTTTCTTATCTTTTCTTTTGTATGAGAAATGAGTTTAAGCACAAAAGAAGAATATAACCAGGCTGTCAGTGTTCGTTCTTCAGTATTATCTGACCCCATGGTGAGAAATATTGTAGTATGATGCTCAATGAGAGCACATTCCACTGTAAAACTGCTCATCCCAGGTATGCAGTTGAAAGTTAGTGAAGAGAATTACTAAGGCCTGGATTTTCACAGAGCCATGGAAACTCCACAGAGCTTCTAAAAATGTGGGTGAGACGTGGATTTGAAGTTCTGCTCCTATTTCTGACATCCAATTTTTGGGAAAAGGGGTGGGGTGTGAATCACACAGGAGGGAAACCCATACTCCACAGGGGCACCTGAACTCAGTGCTGAATTAAAACAGACCCCAATTTGGCTGCTACAAGGAACACAGTGCGGGAGTCATGAATTTATGGGGTAGATGTAAAGGCTCTTGATGGATGAACAAGGTCTGTATAATTGTCATGATATGAAGCTATTTAAATCCCCAATCTTTTAAAAAAGAAAAAAATTAAGGCTGCAGTGTGTCAGTGAGAGTTTTTTTAAAAAAAAACTCTGTTCTAGCAGTTTCAATAGCTGTTTGCTGACATTTCCCTAAGGGCTCTTTATGAATGTTTGGCTGATTTCCTAAACCTACAATTATCTCAGCAGGGGTATTCTGAGTTTACAGTTTGACTGACAGCTTAAAAAGCTTATTACAGGATTAGCTGTCTCTGACGTAGGGCATGAATAGTAGTTTGTTTCTTTTTATAAGAGATTTAAAACTTGCGTTTAAAAAACACCTTGAAAGGTCTTTCATGATTTCTTTTTACTATCAAGTCTGTAAAGGGAAACCTGTATTAGATTTTTAGAACTTTTTAAATTTCCTTTCCATATGGGTCCTCAAGTCTGCTCAGGGTGGACTGGATGAGTTGGCATGAGTTGGCATGGGGGTATAAGGGGCCATGGGAGGGTGGGTAGGGGGTGAGGGGATGTAAGAGGGGGCCTAAAATCTTATAACTCAAATGGGACAAAGTCCCAGAGAACCAAGGCAGACTTTTGAACCAGCCCGTCTTGGCACTCGGTCACCTAGTGGCCATCTACCAGGAATGGCAAGGCTGACTCCATTGCGCATCTGCCCTCCCAGAACAAAGATTGCAACATTCAGGGGTCTTTTATGCAAGGCGGGTGTGGCAAGCCAGGAAAGCTCCTGATTTGAGCTACCTGCCTTGGTAGCGGAAATTCACACCTAAGACTTTAGACTTTAGAGTTTCCATTGTTTTTACATACGTAACGTGTTATAAGTGCCCAGATGGGAAATCATTCAATGAGGCCCGTTTTCCCAATGTTGCAAATAAAATAATTATTTTTGTTAACATTGGGGTCCTAGTTTCAAAATAAGGGATCTCCCATTTAAGATGGAAATGAAGAGGAATTTCTTCTCTCAAAGGGCCATTCGTCTTTAGAATTCTCCTCCATAAGAGTACTGCATGCTTAGTCATTCAATATATTGAAAATAGATTTAGACAGATTTTTGATCTACTAGGGAGTCAAGGGTTATGGTTGGGCAGAGGGAGGGTGTGAGCTGGCAGGAAAGTGCAGTTAATGCCACAGTCAGTAAGCCATGATCTTATTGAATGGTGGAGCAGCCTTGGTGGGCCTACTGCTGCTCATATTTCTTATCATCTTATGATCTTAATATCATTTAAGGTCAGTTTAGCAATTAAATATTAATTTAAGATTTCTGAACTATTCGGATTTTATTTCCTAATACACTTCCTGAAAATGTTACACTTTTGAAATAAACGGAAATCTGGCAAGATAAATGCAAATAATAATTCTAATCCCAGTGGAGGGATAAGAAAATGGTTCAGCTACCCGTAATTATTGTAATTATTGTAATTCAACCAACTGTTCTAACATTATAGTCCGAATACACCAGTTTAGCAATATTTTTAAGAAAAATATTAATTACTATGTTACCTCAGCATGATTAATTGTTGAAAACTACAATTTATTTTCGAAAAGTTAAGCTACTTTTAGCTTTGGAAAGAAAGCTTTTCAAAATTGAGCTTTTCAAATATTGTAGCACAGGGCTCATTGATACTGGTTCTTCCTATTCCCAAGACATTGTGCGTATCCTATCTATATCTCTATTACAAACTCACAACTTAAGCAGTGTATCAAATGCACGTAAACATATGAGCATTTTCCTTAGCTGATTGCTGGTTTTGTATTCTTGCAACCAATGTAAAATGACAATTCCTTTATACAGCTCAGTGGGATGGAAGTTCTAATCACTCAATCAATCAAAGACATTGTGGCAGCTCTTTTTTTCCACATATTATCTTATCAACAACAATGTTAATTGTAATGAAAGTGCAGATCTGTTGATAGCATCCCTCGCTGTAACAGAGGGTAAGTCACATTAGTCTCCACTCTGAGCCAACCAATTCTATTACACTTGACCTAATCCCCCTAATTACTACACAAATCAAAAGCTTTGCACCACTCCCTCCCCACCACCAACCACCCTCCCCCCTGCCCCCACCACCAACTACATTTATTAAACAGTTTGGCCAACTGCAGCTAAATTACATGACTTCAGCGGTAATTGGATTTGCGTTCGGAACATGCCATTTCAGGAAGGGCAGCAGAATAATTCAGAAGCAATATGCCGGCTAGAGACTGATATGCTAAACTGTGATTTCTGTCAGCCAAGCAATCGTTTCAAGGGTAATGGAACCTTCTTTTATGGAGCAAGTTGATTTCATAACTGCCTTATATGAGTTACATGGCTGATTGAACCAAAACATCTTTAAGGCCTGTTTCCTTTAGACAATAAAAATAGTAGAATTTGGATTCTTAAAAGGCAACAGCTGAGATAGAACTGTAAACATTTAATGATGAGATAGTAATAAATAGAAGAGATATTATCCACACCTGTGCCCAGCCAGGGACTAAGTCATGCCCCAGCAGTGCCCAATACTTTCATTTGCAGAGCTTGCTCATGATACTGTTTTCCATAATTTTGCCTGATGCACATGTCATTCTCAATTAATTTAACTTATTCGTTCGATGTTGAAAGAATCATTGTGTGGCACAATAAATCTATCACCTGACAGGGATACAGTTGTAAAGGAAAAACACAAATGGGTTTCTTCAGTCCTCGACTGGAAGGCTAAAAAACGGTGTAGGGCTGGCAGTGGTGGGGAGGGTGCCAGTAAAATAGGATGACTCACGCAGGATGGAAGTGCATCAGCAGAGAGTTATGTTTCTGTTTCCTAACAGTGAAGTACTTTGCTCAACTATGTAAATGGAACATGTTGCTCATGGCCATAAAAAACATGCAACTTGAAGATCACAAATCTTGCCTCATTTTGGGCAGCCGAACTAATGGTGCCCCAAGAGAAGTTTGAATCCAAGTTCAACCTGATTTTCGTGCCCCACTGCCCCTCATCTTTTTTCATTGTCGCACCCCATCACCTGCCTCTTACACTTCCCAAAAAACTTTCTGTAAATACCCCATGGTATTGAGTTCCTATCATAATCCAGCATGTCAGTGGTATGTTAATTATATTATCAAGATTAAGAATACACAGGTGAAGGGCAGTGATTGATTAAGTACCTTAAGCATATATAAGGAAAGACTGCTGGGGCACTGGCTGTTGGCTAGGGAGGATGCGAACATATGTAATATTGCATTCTGTAAATAAATCTAGCATTAAGTAAAAGGATTGGTGCCTGAATTAACACAGCATGTTTACAGCATCAATAGCTGACCCAAACGGTTTTGATCCCTGATCTGGCTAAGTTTGTTGACCTTAGCCGGAATTATGATATGGGCACTATAGTTGATCTCAGTGCCCACATTAGGGAGAAAGAAAAAGGCTATAAAGCATTAGCCAGCAACAATTCTGGAATTTTTTGTACTTAGCATTAGGAAGTCAGGATAATGCTTATCTTGAAGCATTCACAGTCAAGTAGCCTACCAATGCTTACTCTCTAGGCCTACACTTGAATAATGAGCATTTTGGCAAAGTGCCAAAGGTGATTAGCTCTTGTAGAACTATAGTTCAGGAATAAAATGACACCTTCATAAAGAATGGGAAGAAAGTAAAGTATTGTATAATAAATTAAACTTGAACATAAAGTGAACAACACAAGTTTTGTCACTGATTAATGATTTAATGTACAGATTAAAATTGACCAACTGGGTTTTTCCACTTCTAGTTACTGATGAAAAGATATTTTAATATATTAGCAGGTCTTCCACAACAACACTCCTATTAACAGATGAGGCATTGCTTAATAATGACTGACACCTTATTTAATGGAATGCACAATACACTTTACTGCTGCTAAGTTGAATCCGTGCTCCTGTAGGATTGCAAGCTCTAATTGGGGCAAAGTTATTCAGAGTTTAATTGGTTTTTTTTTTGCTGAGGAACAGCTGAAGATTAAAAGCTTCTTGCAAATTTTAGGCAGCGGGTCTTATGAAATACTTGCATTTTTTCTTCCAGTTTTGAAAAGTGCAATAGCTGGGGTCAATCAAAGATAACAGATATTCCAACTCCCATCATTTATGTTGTGAGGCAGTGGATGTTTGCCTGTACGCTGTGTTAAAGACAGGAGGGTATTTAATTTAAAACATCCCTGATTTCTCCTCTCGCAAACAGAATGGTGTTTTTGATTTTTGATTTCTCCTTTATAAGTGGTGGCATATTTTTCCCAAACCCTCCATTTTGGAGTGAGCCAATCCTCTATTAATAACCTCACAGCAAACTCAAGATAGGTTAAAATCAGAGGGTTAGTTTATTTTACACACATCAAAATGCAGGGTGTGGATGTCACTACATTATCCTCAGTAAATTCACACAATAAAAGAGGGAAAAGGGAAAGAAAGAGACACAGGGAAAAGACCACAGAGAGAAAAAAAAAGAATTGTGTTTCACGTGAACCCAGGGTCCAGTAAGTCATTGTCCAAGGAAGGTTTTTTCAGTTGGCTTTCTCTGGCAAGTGTCCTGGCTTTTTTCCTAGGGGCTCGGTTGAAGGCTGAGGCAGGAGAAGATGCAGCAAAGTATTCTTGTATTCTGTTTATTAGTTCACCTTGTAGGTGAAATGCAGAAATCTTTCTGGAGACCAGACTTTGAGAGGAATGGAGGTCAGAGGCAGCTGCTATAGCTTGGAGTCCTATTATCTCTTCTGAGGTTAAACAGCAACTGAAGAAGGAATTCAAAAGCTGTATAATTAAAGCAAATCAAGCAGCTCAAATCAGGTTGGTTTCAGGTCGAACCATTCAGTTAATGGTGCACTTTAAGGCCTGCTCATTAAAACCCAATGTATTTTGAGCAGGTAACTATGGAACCATTAGCAAAACATTGGAGATGAGGAGTCACAAATATCTCCACCTTTGTCCAGTGCTGGCTGGGGCAGATGTCTCATCTACTTGTCCTTTGTGTTGGCTTGGCTGGAATGTTCATACAATACAAGTCACAATCCAGGGGGTTGATGAGTTTGCCTTTGTCCATTGGAGCTGCTCAGAATTTTATTGAACTACCAGCATGTGACTAGCTGTGGCCATTTTTATCAGCCCAGCAATTGTCCACTTTAAAGAAAAGAATTTGAACAAGAGAACATGGAAGAGAAACAAATTTATTTTGGGCTTTCTTTTTCTTCATGTCTTCTTGGCATGATAACTGCTTTCTACTACTAGTTTTAATTCTTTAAAAAAATATGTGCACAGAAATTTACATATAAAGTAGGGCAGTCAAAAGGCATGCTAGTTATATGAACTTTAGATATTTCTTTTGAACTAAAGGAAATCACTGGAATGCTTATTCATTCCATTTTACAGAAAAAAGTTCAAATTTTTCAGCAATTACAGGTCATGGTTTTTAAATTAAAAAATAGATTACTGCAGGGCAGCGCAAACTGCATGAACAGAATAACTATTGGGAAGGCCAGTTCCAAGATGTAGCTTTTGGTAATTTTAGGAAAGACCAGTTATCTACACTTCAAATGAAGTCTAATGTTTAAAACATTCGAAAAGATTTTTTGAAAAAAAAGATGTCCACTGTTAGAAGCCAATTCAAAGATAAAATAAATAGGGCTGTCATTGATGGTTACTGGTGACATTTTTTCTCTTCCTTGTTTGTTATGTTAGGTACAATCTTCAGTATCTAATGTTGAATTCAGGATAAAGGCCCCATTTTTAATACATTAAAAATATTTATAACTATTGTAAATAAAAATATCAAAGCCCCAAGTCACTACAGTTGTAGTAACTTTGTCTAAAAGGAGGGACATGTCACAATGAAAGTGAAATCAGAGAACGTCACAAAATTGCAGTGAGAATTGTATCATTCAGGCAGAAAACAGCCCAGTGGCTGGTGTGCTTGGGAGCAGCAGTAAGAATCTTACAGCACAAAAGGAGGATATTCGGCCCAGTGTACCTTGCTGGCTCATTGAAATACCAGCCCCACTCCCCTGCTCTTTCCCCATAACCCTGCATTCTTTTTTCTTTTCAAGCATACATTACATCCAATGTCCTTTTGATAGCTACTATTGAATAAACTTCTACCACCTACCATCCTTTGTGATCATAACAGCTCTTCATCTCTCTGGTTTTTTTTCCCAATTATCTTGAATCTGTGTCCTCTTATCAATCATCCCACCAATGCAGGTATTTTCCCCTCACATAATCTATCAAAGCCCTGAATACATTTGTGCATTTTACTAGAATGGGACCAAGGAAAAGGGACTTGAAAACTTGGAGTTGTTCTTCTTAGAGCAGAGAAGATTAAGAGGAGATTTGATAGAGTTGTTTAAAACCTTGAATGGTTTTGAAAGAGCAAATAAGGAGAAATTGTTTATGTTGGCAGAGGGTCATAACCAGAGGACACAGATATAAGGCAACATGAATAAATATTTTCCTACAGAGCAAATGGTTGTGATCTGAAATGAATTGCGTAGTGGAAACAGATTCCATAGTTACATTCAAAAGAGGTTGCATAAATACCGGAAGGGAAAACAACTACAAGATTATGGGGAAAGAGTAGGGGCCTGGTTAATTGGCTGACCCTATTAAAGAGCCAGCACATACATGAAGGGTCAAATGGCTTCCTTCAGTGGTTTATCATTTCATGATCTTTATTAAATCTCCCCGTAACCTTATCTACTCCAAGGAGACCCAGCTTCTCTGTTCTCTTCACATAACTGAAGTCCCTTATCCACGGAATCATCCTGGTAAATCTCTGTTGCAATCTCGCAAATGTCTTGGCATCCTTTCTAAATTGTGGTGCCAATTTCTGGATATAACACTTCAGGTAAGGCCTAACCAGTGATATATAAAGGATCAACATAACTTCCATGCCTTTGTACTCTCCACCTCTACTTATAATGCCAAGGACCCTATATATTTTTGTAAATAGCCTGATTGACTTATCCTGCCACCTTCAAAGAAATCAAACAGCTCTAGATAGAACACCCTCAAATAAAGTGCCTAATCAGAGAAAATCACACAGGTCAAGTTCAGCATCCAGTGTGTGTGAAACAGAAATTTTTAGTGTTTAAGAATTGGAAGAATGATGCAACCATGTCACCTAACCTACACAATAGAAATCCTCTTACTCAGCTTTCAGCTCGTTTTACTCTTCAATGATCAGACCCAGCAAAAGAAATCAAATACTTTCTACTTAAAATGTTGTAATCTGATTGGAAACGTAAAGTAGTGCTTCGTTCTATCAATCGAAGGGTGGGCAGATTATCAACCCTGTAAGTAGGGAGTTGAACATCCCACTGCAAGAGCCACAGGGCTTCCTCAGTAATTATGTTTACAGTTGATAGCACAAAATGATGAACATCATATCTTAAAGAAAAATGATAAGCATCAGCAACAAAATTGCCCAACTTCCCCAACACCCACTGTACACAATGACAGATATGGTTTTGGGCTCAAGCTGACAATCTGGTCTGACTGCAATAAATGGGAAGAGTTTTATCAGTTGGCAACTTATTGCTTGAAGCTTCCTGGAGAAAGAATGATGGATGCCTGGCCTTTCTGTATCTGCCATTAGCTCAAACTCTTGGCTAAACAAGCCGAGGTAGCAAAATGATCTACTAGTATCATTTTAGAACAGGAGGCATGCCAATAGCATACTAATACAGTCCAGATTCCCTTAGGCTATTTTTTTTCAAATCATAACACCAGTTAGCTTAATACTGTAGAATAGATTTTATTTTAGTAGTGCTAGAATAGCTGAGGAACATGATCATGAACAGAGTTGTCACAAATCTCCATAGGTTAAAGGCTTGGCCTTAACCATGAATTTTGATCTTCTCATAAAAGAATTAAAAGGGGAACAAGCAGAATAAATGGGAGGAACTGAATAACATCCTTACTTGATAAAACATGACCTTGCAGCTCCAATCACCTTAATTCAAGCCATAATTAGACTTTCTTTAATTGCGATAAAATTGCTAATCAGCGTGGATGGCAATCCAATGTAAAAAACATAGCGAGGCATTACTGGAAGTCTTATTAAAAGAGGTACATTGCCTTGAAGTTTAAGAAAGTGTGCACTCTGCACAATCTGTCTCCTGAAGAGACAACCATATAAAGGTAAAATCTCTGAAATTTCTGTCCACATCCTAAAAGTAATCTCTTCATCCAATCTTACAACTCATACTATTCAACTAGTTACATTTCACAAATGGCTTATCGATTGTCTTGGCTGGACATGAACCATCACGATTTCTAGGTTGGATAAACGCAAAATATTGCGGATGCTGGAGATTTGAAATAAAAACAATAAGCGCTGGAAAAACTCAATGCGTTTGGCAGCATCTGTGGAGAGAGAAACTGAGTGAGCTTTTTGAGTTCAGTATGACTCTTCTTCTTTGGGCTCTAAATGTTAACTCTGTTTCTCTCTCCACAGATGCTGCCAAACGCGCTGAGTTTTTCCAGCGTTTTCTGTTTTTATGTTCTCTGCACTGTTTGACTATCGGGGTTGGGGTTTTACTTGCAGATGGGGAGGGAGTAGGTGGCTAGATTGAGGTCAGGAAACCCGGAAGACTGGATCTTACTTGGGCCCTGGCAAATTTAATTGCAGGATCTGATTAATAATTTTTTTTTTCTCCATTTCCTGGCTGCTGCCAGCCAGACAGAGGGGCTTGCTCTTAGTCAGGTGGGTAGGCCTTTACTGCCAAGCTGCAGCTGGGGAGCAGTAAGGAGGGAGGCAGAAATCAAAGGTCGGGGTGAGGTGGGTGGTTTGGAGACTGGAGGCTTGAGGGATCAGAGGTTGGGGACAAGGGGAAGAGGATGGGAGGCCAACGTGGGGGCTGTGGAGATCAGATACCTGAGGCATTGGATGCCAGATGGAGGTCGGACATCAGAGAAATGAGGGATTGGAGACCTTGGAGAATTGAAGACCAGATTCTGGGTGTAGCTGGATTAGAGGCTGGGTGGGTGTGCGTCGAGGGGGGTGGGGTGGGGGGGGGGGGGGGGGGGGAAGGGGCCGGTGATCAGAAGCTGGGGGTGGGTGAGGGTTGGAGATTAGAGGCCTGAAGCATCAAAGGCTTGAGGGATCAGAGTCAAGGGCAGGATGGGAGATTGGAGGGCTGTGGGTGGGGTGTGGGAGATTGAAATCCTGATGGGGGAGCTCAAGGGGAGATTGGGACGTTCAGGTGAGGTTGTTAATCACAGGGTGGTTGGCGTGGAATGAACACTGGATCCAGCAGATAAGTGGAACAGCATTTACCTCCTGATCCTAGCTGTTCCTTTAGGTGCCAGATTTCCTGTAGCCTGGGAAACACACCCTGTCAAACTGGATAAATATGAAGCTACCAGCCTCATTATATTTCAATTGCCAACCCAACTCCTGGGAGCTGACCGCTCCTGTCCTGCTTCAGTTAAAAACAGAACTGTGGCAGTTGGCATTGGGATTCAGATTTTTAACACTATAACCTCCTCTACCTTTCCCATCCAAACATGCCGATTTTTGGGGACTAAAGTTCCCATCCCGTGTGTCAGCTGTGGTTCCGCTGGTTAGCACTCTTGCCTCTGAGTCAGGAGGTTGTGGATTTGAGTCCCACTCCCTGGAGTGGCTGAATTTTAAGCCCCGCAGGAGGGCACGCACCCGACCTGATTGGGCATATAATCGTGCGAGAAGACTTTGGGCGAGCGTCCCGATGCCATCACACACTCGTGTGATATTTCGCTCGGCAGGCACGCGCAATAGTTGGAAGTACACCCGCCGACAATTAAGAGGGCAATTAAGCCTATTAACAGTGCAATTGTCTCCGATTTTTCGTGGCCTGTCCAATCTTATGGTTGGCGGACGGGCAAATCAGCCAGACGGCCTTTGCGTTTTTCATCAAACCTCATCCAAGGGTGGGATGAAATTTCCATAATGAAATAAAATTAAAGTAAATATCTGTGGACAGCATTTTTATCAGCTATATTTTCAGGTGGTTGATTGTGATGCAGGGACATTTTTTTTTGCAGCTTTCTAAACCTTTATTTTAGCTTTTTCAGGTCCGCAGCTGCCTGAGGCGGCTGTCTGCCTTCAGGGAACTCTCTCACCTGTGCTCGCAGAAACGTCATTACCCACCTTCTTCCTGCCCCCACCCCGGCAGTACTGAGCTTTTCAGTGCGCATTTCACACTTGGTTGTTAATGGGGGGCCCATTTCCCAACTGCCCTTGGGCTCACCGATCACACACGCCTGCCAAAGGTAAAATTCAGGCCCAGGACTTGAGCATAAAAACCGGGGCTGACACTCCAAAACAGTACTGAGGGAGTGCTGCACTGGCAGAGGTGCCATCTTTGAGATGAAATGTTAAAACTTAGCCCCATCTTCCCTCTCAGGTAGATGTAAAAGGTCTTATGGCATTATTTTGAAGAAGAACAAGAGAGTTGTCCCCAGTGTTATGGCCAATGTTTAACAATCAACATCACATAATAACAGACGATCCGATCTTTATCAATTGCTGCTTGTGGGATCTTGCTCTGCATGTATTGGCTGCTACGTTTCCTACATTACAACTGTGACTACACTTCAAAAATACTTCACTAGCTGTTAAGTGCTTTGAGACTAGGTACTATTTAAATGCAAGTATTTCTTTTTTCAGTTCCCTCTATGCTCGTTTGTCGGCAATCCATTCTTAATAGGCATCAACCAATGATTTGGAAATTAAAATATTTTGCTACAGTAATGTGTTCTACATATCCAACACTTTTAATTATTTAATGTCTCCCCTCAATCTCCTGTTTCCGAATGAAAAGATTCACTCCTTTGAATTTGTTCTTTTGACTTAGCACCTTGAATCCCCAAACTACCTTTCTTACAGTTTTTAGGCTCAATTCAATCCATAATTGTCCTTTTTTGGACAGAATCTTACCACCTTTGAAAGTATCCTTCCACTGGGGATAAATGTGGGTCCCAGCTCTGATGGTCTGTGATACCCACCCACTTCCACAATCTTCCCTGAGGCAGCTAATTAAGATGCCAGCCCCAGGAGCCCTGTCCAATTAGGGATAATGGGTGGGTTCCTGAGGCTGCAGACCCAATCAGAGGGTCTGCAGTTTGTAAAGGCCAGATGCCCCATCCCACTGGGTGAGGTAGGCACTGCTCAGGCAGCAAGGAGAGCACAAGGGTGCCTCAACATGGAATGAAAACAAAAATTGCTGGAAATACTCAGCATGTCAGGCAGCATCTGTGAAGAGAAACAGAGTTAACATTTCAGGTCCAGATGAACTTTCATCAGAACACACAGAGGCGGGCATCAAACTTAAAACTGTTGATGGCCAAAGCCAGTAGGCTTTTGGAGTAGAGTACCTTTCCAGAGGAAACATTTGGGTTGCAGGTGTGGCCTTCCCTACCTGCAGCCCCGTCATTGGGACATGGAGCATCCAGTTACAATGGCCCCCATGACATACCGCTGTGAGGTCACCTCCACAGAGCTGCTGGGCTCAGCATTCAGCGGGAGTCCCCTCCAACACTGGGAAGGGCATGGTGGAGACCTCCCTCTCCCCCTTAATAGGCTCTAAAATTGTTAATTATTGGCTACTTGCCACTGCTGGGGGGATAGCCACTGTTGTATTATGTGCCTGCATGCCATTGTAATGTAAAGGTGCTCAGCAGAACAAGGGTTAATGTGGGACTACAGAATAGCACTGCCCACAGCATGATGTATAGAATCACATGTTAATAGACTCGGAGAGAACACTCTGGAACCAGTCTACATGGAGGTAACATCACCATGCATGACAGTAATCTTGGATCTGTAAATTGTTAAAGGTTAACAATAAAGGGTTCATGTTTAAATATACAAGTCTCAAGATCTCATCATTGAGATAGCTAAAGAACCCATATTACAACAGCCACAGCCATTTCTCACTGGCCTCCAGCAAGAGTGGGAATGTATCAGCCCGCAGACCCACACCCTAATCTACATGTTCGCTCCCAGACCCAGATTGAAACCTGCCTCTATGGGACCAGGAAGATTTCACCCTGTGTTTTAACTGTGGAATTTCTAAGAAGTTAAAAAATCCAAAATACCCTGTTTCATATTCTAATTAAAGATACCGGAGATACTTGATCAACCCTGTCAATATAAGTTTCACATTAATTAGATAAATGATCAATCACCATTTTCTTTTTACAGCTTTGATCTACTTTATGCAGCCTAGCAATCCAAAATCCAGTGAAATCTACAAGTGCCTCCAATAAAGAATAGATTGATGGACAAAATGGGCAGTCTGATCTAACGAATTATTTAGGATTAATATCTGGTCACAACAACCATGATCAAAGTTTGTGAATTTCAATAAAATTTTCATTAAATACAGAGAGTTCACTAATAAAAAGAGATTATTTCAGATGATAGAAGGAAGAGAACCTGCATTTTTGTAATACTTTTTACATAGGAGCATAAGAAATAAGAGCAGGAGTAGGTCATTCAGCCCTTTGAACCTGCTCCACCATTCAATAAGATCAGGGTTAATCTTCTGCCTCAACTTCCTCTTCCCATACTATCCATATGTCTCCTTATTCTGTTATGGACAGGAGAGAGAGAAACTGAACTTTTTCATCCTCTCCCTAACTATGGGCAACAACAATAAAAGAACCAAAGAAATGGGCCAGAATTTTACCTTTGGTGTGCAGGCACACGCCCTGAGGGTTCTCTTAGTTCTCAAAGGAATATAAAGAGTCATGTGACCTCCTTTTTCCACAATTATGTCAAAAGGGATGTTTATCTGGTATCTGGGACTGGCTTTGATTTCAGAACTGATAACGTCCCAGCCATTAGCTTTTGAAATAGTTACCATCGGTATTGAGGGTCTTGTGTCGTGAAGCCATTGTCTAGGCAGACCTTCTGACTCTGCTAGCTTATCAAGGTGCAAATGACGTCCATTGTTCCCTTAATGGTCCCCTTTTGAAATGGACCTGGACAATCCCAGATGTGAGATGAGTCTGTTAAAATCGCTGCAGACGTAACGAGTTCCAACCTGTGAGTCCCCTAGTTTCATGATTATAATGTCCTTACAATTGGGTGTGAGATTCCATGATGAGGAGAGGGGGATTATTTTGTTCTTGTAACTCCTGTTGGTAGCTTCCAGAACAAAGAGTCAATCCTGTGATCATGTGATTTAAAGCAGCCATATTTTTGGTTCATCAGAAAGTTCATTTTAAAAATAGCATAAAACAATAAAGTTTAGATATATAATTTTGGATTTCTTTTCATGTCTTATTGACATGACAATTCTTTAGACTTCTGGGGAAAAAATGAATTCTATTTCATTTTTTTTTATGTAGCCTTGCAAAAAAACAAACAAAGTAAAGAGATATACATTCATTCTCTCATTCATATTGATAAGTCAAACACACAGCCAGCAGGTAGGTGCACTGTCAGTTCCCTGCTGCATTTCTCAGCTTTATACTCAGGATAAGGGATCAGCAATGACATTGCCCTTTCCCACGAGGTGAGTAATGTTTAGGTGAGCAAGTTACATTCAAAACCTGTCCTTACTGGGGAAACACTATTCAGATGTTATCTGATAGTATTATTTCTTTTAGGGTCAGGCATAAGCAAAGATATTGATTTCAGAACTCAGTGCCTCTTCAAATCCCGATTATGCATTGTCTAAAGGTCTAGGGTTGTCCACCTGTGAACCTGTGAATTTATCTGCTTGAATCCAGGCAATTTCACCAATCTGATTGCCAGCAGATTGGTGGGCTGTAATTTGTTTTTTGCTTCCTGTAGGGATTCCAGTTTAGCACTAGCTTGGCCACGAGCACACCTGGAGGCTCCAGTTACTGCTGCAAGGCTTTATTAGTTCATGCTGCAACATGTAGTTACTCTCCTCCTGAATCTGGGCCAGCTTTCCTGGACCCAGGGGACAGGGATGTTGGCTTATGGGAGGGGTCTCCCCCACATCCACATCATGTAGAGTGTGCAAACATAAAAAAAAACAGCAACAAATAGGGTCAAAGGGGGAAAAATGGTAAAAAGGCAAAATTAATGTCTCTTTACTTAAATACATGTAGTATTCGGAACAAAATTAATGAATTAACGGCACAAATAGAGGTTAATGGGTATAATCTTATAGCCATTACGGAGACATGGTTACCAGGAAATCAAAGCTGGGAACCAAATATTCAGGGGTATGTGACTTTTCGAAAGGACAGGCAAGAAGGAAAGGGTGGTGAGGTAGCTTTGTTAGTGCGAGATGGAATAAGTACAATAGCAAGAAATGATCTTGGATTGGAAGATGTGGGATCCATATGGGTGGAGGTAAGAAATAACAAGGGGAAGATGACACTGGTGGGAGTAGTCTTTAGGCTTCCTAATAGTAGCTATACTGTAGGACCGAAAATAAATCAGGAGATAATGAGGGCATGTAAAAAAGGCAGTATATTAATCATGGGTGACTTTAATCTTCATGTAGATTGGGAAAATCAAATTGGCAGAGGTAGTCACAAGCAAAAATTCATACGGTGTATTCAGGACAGTTTCCTAGAACAACATGTTGAGGATCCAACCAGGGATCGGGCTATTTTGGATCTGGTAATGTGTAATGAGGCAGGGTTAATAAATGATCTCAGATTAAAAGATCCCCTCGGAAACAGTGACCATAACGTGGCGGAATTTAGCATTCAGTTTGAGAGTGAGAAACTTAGGTCAGAAACAACTATGCTAAACTTAAATAAGTGTAATTATACAGGAATAAGGGCAGAGTTGGTTGGAGTGGACTGGGAAAGTAGATTAGCAGAAAAGATGGTTGATGAACAATGGCAGTCGTCTAAGAAAATAGTTCATGACTCACAACAAAGCTATGTCCCTGTGAGAAAGAAGGATTGTAGAAAGGGGATAAACCAACCATGGTTAACCAAGGAAGTTAAGGATAATAACAAAGTGAAAGAAAAAGCATACAATGTGGCAAAGATTAGTGGCAAGGATTAGGAAAGTTTTAAAAACCAACAGAAGATGAACAAAAAAAAAGAGAAAACAAACTTGGAGGGTAAACTAGCAAGTAACAAAAAATGGACAGTAAAAGCTTCTTTAAATATATAAAAAAG
This sequence comes from Cetorhinus maximus, assembly GCF_964194155.1. Lineage (NCBI taxonomy): Eukaryota > Metazoa > Chordata > Chondrichthyes > Lamniformes > Cetorhinidae > Cetorhinus > Cetorhinus maximus. The sequence goes on along the minus strand of NC_135894.1, from coordinate 78,298,707 downwards.
GAAGAGAGAGGCCAAAGTCAATATAGGCCCCTTAGAGAATGAGGCTGGGGAAATAATAATGGGGAATCAGGAAATGGCAGAGGAGTTGAACAAATACTTTACATCAGTCTTCACGGTAGAAGACACTAACAGCATACCAAAAATACTAAATGATCAAGGGGCAAAAGGGTGGGGGGGAGGAAATAAATACGATAACTATCACTAGAGAAAAAGTACTAGGGAAACAAATGAGGCTAAAGGCCGATAAGTCACCCAGACCTGATGGGTTGCATCCTAGGATATTAAAGGAAATAGCTGCAGAGATAGTGGATACACTGGTAGTAATCTTCCAAGAATCCTTAGATTCTGGAAAAGTCCCAGAGAATTGGAAAACTGCCAATGTAACACCCTTATTCAAAAAGTGAGGGAGACAAAAAACAGGTAAGTCTATTATAAAGGATGTAATAGCAGGGCATTTAAAAATGCATAATATAATCAAGCAGAGTCAGCGTGGCTTCATGAAGGAGAAATCATGCCTGACAAATTTATTAGAATTCTTTGAGGAGGTAACAAACAGGATAGATAAAGGGGAACCAATAGATGTAATATATTTGGATTTCCAAAAGGTGTTCAATATGGTACCTCACATAAGGCAACTTAATCAAATAAGAGCCCATGCTGTTGGGGGTAGTATATTAGCATGGATAGAGGACTGGCTAACTAATAGGATTGGGATATGGGGGACATTTTCAGGATGCCAACTTGTAACTAGTAGAGTGCCACAGGGATCAGTGCTGGGGCCACAATTGTTTATAATATATATTAATGGATGAAGGAATTAATGTACTATTACCAAGTTTGTGGAAGACACAAAAATAGGTGGGAATGCAAGTGGTGAGGTTGACACAAGAATCTATAAGAGAGATATAGACAGGTTAAGTGAGTGGGCAAAAACTTGGCAGATGGAACATAAGGTGGGAAAATGTGAGGTTATGCACTTTGGCAGGAAGAATAGAGGAGCTGAATATTACTTAAATGGAGAAAGACTGAAGAAAGCTGCAGCACCAAGGGATTTGGGATTCCTCATGAATGAATCCCAAAAAGCTAGCATACAAGCTCAGCAGGTAATAAGAAAAGCAACTGGAACGTTGGCCTTTATTTCAAAGGGAATAGAGTATAAAAATAGGGAAGTCTTGCTAAAACTCTACAAGGCACTAGTTAGACCACACCTAGAATACTGTGAATAGTTTTGGCCCCAGATCTAAGGAAAGGTGTATTGGCATTGGAGGCAGTCTAGAGAAGGTTCACTAGGTTGATCCTGGGTATGGAGCGATTTTCTTATGAGGAGAGGTTGAATAGGTTGGGCCTGTACTCTTTGGAGTTTAGAAGAATGAGAGGCAAACTTATTGACACATATAAAATTCTTAGGAGGCTTTACAGGGTAGATGCTGAGAAGTTGTTTCCCCTTGTGGGATAGACTAGGGCCAGAGGGCATAATCTCAGAGTGGGGGTCACCCATTTAAGACAGGGTTGAGGAGGAATTTCTTCTCTCAGAGAGTAGTGAATCTGTGGAATTCTTTAGCGCAGAGGGCTGTAGAGGTTGGGTCGTTAAGTATATTCAAGGCTGAGATAGACAGATTTTTGATCAGTAAGGGAATCGAGGGTTATGGGGAAAAGGCAGGAAAGTGGAGTTGAGGATTATCAGATCAGCCATGATCTCATTGAATGGTGGAGCAGACTCAATGGGCTGACTTCTGGCCTAATTTTGCTCCTATGTATTATGGATTCTGGAGCCCTACAAGACCCATGGGCTTCCCTTTTAACCTTCGACATTCAGGCCTGGAGTGTCCTATCTTGTTACAGTGGGAACACACTGGCCTATGTGTGTTATCCTTTCGAGCTTGAGGAGGGCTTCTCATCCCCTCATTTGTACCTTCCTTTCTGGGTGAAGCACCTGTCCTATCTATGTCGCCCTTCTTATCTTTCCAATGGTTTTGAGGGTGGCGTGGAAAGGGTCTGCCTGAGTTGCCAGGCCTTTGGGTGAGGTCATAGCTGTCTGCTGTGAAGGCTGTATCCCTGGCTGTGAGGATTTTCTGCTCCTACATTGTGCATTCCTACATTGGAGGGTAAGCAGGTTTTTAATTCCTCCAGCAATCTCAAGTTGCGCAGGTGTGCTGTATTTTTAAAGGTTGGACCACCATTTGAATGCGATTTGCTTCAGTCATTTGAACTCTATGTAGGTCTGTGTGGGTTTCTTACGAGTGTTCCAGAATTTGCTGATGATATGCCCCTGGGATTAATTCATGAACACTAAGGATGGCAGCCTTGGTCTATTCATAATTGATGGACACATTAGAAATCAGCATGGAATAGACCACTTGGGCTCTCCCTGATAGCGGCCCTTGAATTAAAAAGGTCCAGATCTCTGATGGCCATTTTAGCTGTCCTGCTACTTTCTCAAAAGCGGTGAAAAAGGATTCTATGTCACTCTCTTCAAACTTGGAATCAAATCTAGCGTACTTAAGGGCCTGAGAGATTGGTTTTGGGGTAGGGAGATATGGACTGTTACCATGTAGAGAGAGGTTTTATCTAGCAGCTTCTATCTGTTTAACCCCTCTCTCCCTTTGATCTTCTAACTCCGTTTTCAATTTTCAGAGCTGGAATTCCTCTCTCTCCCTTTCCCTCTCCTTTTCCCTTTCTCTCTTTCATTTCCTCTCTTGGGCTTCTTTTTCTCTCTCTCTTTCCCTCTCCTGAAACTCTAGCTGCATTCTGAACTCTTTCAGCTCGAATTTGGCTAGGGGAAGGGGTTCGGAGTCAGGGCTGAACTCCTCATCTGCCTGTTCTGGTTAATAAGTGGGGTCCAATGGTCTACCAGCAACTAGAGCAGATCACTTCATTTAATCTTCTGGGTAGTTTTACTTGTATATCCCCAGCCAGAGCTTTCATTTGTTCTGTACTTTGTGATGTTAGTGTCTTGTTTTAGTAACCTCTGGGCATCAAAATTTGCCATTTTTCTAGCGTTAGGGAAAGGGAATTTGCTGTGGTAATTTTCTTGTGTTTTAAAGGTGTTTCAGCCACTGAATTTCCCCCCTTGGCTTCCAGTTGGTTCCTTTTATATCAGATTCAGCTCATTTCTTTGATTTGGACTCTGGTCAAATTTTTGGTCAGATTTTTCTTGTATGATCAACTTTTGGCTCACTTGTAATGGGTCTATCCCGGACCGGAGCTCCCAATTTCTGCTTTGGGCAGGAGAGAGAAAAAACTGAACTTCGTTATCCTCTCCCCTCTTGCACACGAGCATGACAAAGCAGCATTGCCTCAGGAGGCTCGAACTTTCTCATCAGGTGTTTTGTCAGCGTCCTGGAAGAAGACCTCCTTCCATGTTGATTGGTGGACATCTATTGCCAGTGGCAGTCAGGTTCACCACAGCCCTTAATTTCTTCACTTCCACTTCCTTCCAGGGATCTGCAAGAGATATTTGTAGAATCTTGCAATCTGTTACCCACAAGTGCATCTCCCAGGTGCTGGATGCATTGCCAGGAGCCAGCACTTGCACCACATGTATTTCACCAGCAAAAAGGCCAGTCAGAATGGGAAGGCCCTCAGATTTGCTATTCTGGCTGGATCCCCATAGGTCTAGGGAGTTATAGATTGGACATAAGTAACAATGAAGGTGCCCTCAGGTCACCCAGCAGTATTCATTGATCGAAAAGGATTTCACTCCAGCAATGTTCATGTACAATCATTGAAAGATCATCATAAATGTCTGTGCAAAGTATCCAGGGAACTGCCATGATGCCTTTGTTCTGCATTCAGTAAAGTCTCTCACAGATATTCACATCTCTAAGCAGAGTCAGCAGAGTTCTCCTTGGAGATGATGGCTCCCATCTAACGAGGTGCTGGCACCTGTGAAGAGCCCTACACTGATGCCCAGGAAAGGTACAACCACATGAACACAAGAGACATCACTGAGCAAGCCATCGGGACATGGAAGGTATGATTCAAGTGTCTGGACAGATCTGGGGACACCCCTCAGTATGCACCAGGGTTGTGGCATGCTGCGCCTCTCTCAACATAGCATAGCAGCAAGGACTGGAGTTCCAGGAAGAGGAAGGTAATGACCGCTCTGTTCTTCAGACAAGGAGGAGGAGGAGACTGATGTGACAATGTAGCCACTCACTCAGTTTGCAGGGATGCCCAAGATAGGTTGATTTAGTAGAAGAGGCAATGCAGCCATCTGGAAGACCAATTTTGAACCCTCTTTGCACCCCTCCTCCCTGCCCACCCAGGGCAATCCCACAATCAGGGATGCTTGTAGAGCTTATGGGTGATAGCAGACATAAATTAGAACTGACAATGTGTGAGGTTCAAATGAAGTCCCCATTGTACAGATCATCATTGTTCAGTGTCTGCTGACATCAAGGCCCAGATTTTCACTCATCAGGATGACTTGGGAGCCCTCTAAAAAAGGCGAGCAGGATCCAATTCAGAGATTCGTGTCCCCCAGTCCCACTTCTAGCAATTTTGTTGGCACGGGAAAAGGGTGCAGACATTCAGCCCTGCATGCATCATCCCCCCCACCCCTTTGCTGGTTCCATTGTTCAAACCCACCACCCTCCCCCTGCAATTTCAATGGAGCCTGGCCCCATCAGTGAGTAGACATGGTTCACGTGCTCTCAGAGGATGCATGGACCATGAGGGAACCCCAGTCCACGTGAGAAACAAAAAAAATGTCACCTGCCCCTGGAATTCTTTCATTGACAAGTTTTGAAATACTAAAAACAGTGTTCTTTCAGTTTCAGTTGTTAGTTGCTATATTGTAATGTAGATGTGTTTTTGCTGCAGTCCTACAAAGATAAGTTGACCATTACATTGACCAACGTTGTGTAAATGTTGAACTGCATTAGAGTCCTTTTTCCACTGGAGAAAGTGCTCTTATGCATTCAAAACTGAAGAAAACATTGTTTGGGAATGTTGGTATAATGTGTGAATTGATTTAAATGCCTAGAGCCCTTTAAAATTAAAATAAGAACCTTCAGCAGCTATCAGTTAGAGAAAAATAACAGACTGCTGCTGCTGGAGTGCATTGGTTGACAGACCATCAGGTGTAGCTTAGAATAAACCTAGCCATCTGTCTCTTGCAATTTCAATAGGCTCCATTGTCTCTGAGCTAGAATGATTTGTTATGACAGCTGAACCCAGTATGAATGCTTAGCTGAGTTTCAAAACACCTAGACTCATTCATCTCAGCAGGGGGCTGTATAGATATACATTTTAATTGACAGTTTTAAGAGGTTATGAAATTTGTTTTTGCTGTGGTTAGTGAAATAGATGTTCCTTTACAACAGATTGACCATTTGAGGGGATTCAATTTTTTTGGAAATTACTTCTTTTGAAGAAGAGGTTTTTTTCAGCATGATATGTTTGAATGAGATTAGATTGTTGGACGTTTATTTTTTAAAATGTCAATTTCAATGACATGCTGAGGTGTGGACATGGAGGATGCTGGGTGACTGGCTATGGGGAATACATGTGGGATAGATTGGAAGCATGGAGGGGGTGTGCAGGGTATTAGAGGGCATGGTGGTCTGAGGGATTATGAGGAGATATGAGGGGCATAGGAGATATGAAGGGGCTTGGAGGGAGCATGGTGGATATGAGGGTGCATGAAGGGGTAATGTGAGATATGAGGGGGCTTGGAGTATATGAAGGATATGAAGAGAAGATGGGGGATCTGAAAGGACCTGGAGGGGGCATTGGGAAAGGAAGGGGCATGAAGGTCATGGGATGAGGAGGGGGTGAGATGGAGTGAGAGGTGAGGTTTTCTGGACCTGGCATTCATCATTAAAACTGGGCTGAAATTCCAGTAAATGGAGATGGTATTCTAGCCTTCCAGTTTCACCATCTGCCTGCCTCCATTGCCACCTCACGCCTGCCTCAGGAGGCAGCAGGCCCACCTTCATCTGACCACTGCCTTTAAAGAACAAAAATATGGAGGGCAGGCACCCTTTTAAAGGATTATGGCTCTGCTGGGTCAGGATTCAACATTCCTGCCTCCTTCAAGAAAATCTGGCCCCAAGTCTTCGTGACTGCGTTTTGTACAGTCTATTTTTAATCCTGTCGTTGTGTAGTTGGGAGAACCCAAGCTCTTCATCTCCAATGGCCAAGCATCATGACAGCTGGCTTCTCGCCAGAATTCTCTCTTCAAGAGCTGTCACAGTGGAGATGCCTCGAGGGCGCCCTCCAATTCTCTGCCTCTCCCTGGTTGACTGTGCTCTCTGCCTGCAAGGAGAGAAAGAGAGGCCAATGATTGGGAGAAGTGGAATGTTTTAAAAGAACGAAAGGACTAACGTCACTGTGAGGGCTGTGAATGACATTGCAATAAGATCAGGGTGAGTGAGTGTCACTGGCGGCTGGTCAGTGGGGATGTCAGGATGTGTCTCCCTAACTCAAGAGAGAGGAATGGGTGCACCTGCAAGGTTTGTTGGTCTGAGGAACGATGTGCAGAAGAGTTGAGGAAGGCAGAGTGAGGGTGTTTGTACTTGAACATGCAATGCCACTCACCTGCTCTGCTTCGATCAGACCACTAAACCTCTTCTGGCACTGAATCCAGGAGTAAGGCACCACACCCCTTTTGCTAACCTCCTCAGTGACTACCATGCCTGCTTGGTCTCTGAGGTTGCCTTCTTCCTCCCGTCTTTTAACCTTGTGGCTATTTTTTGTGTTCCATCATGGACTTTGAGAATTCTGGAAACATCTTTGTGTTGGTGCTGGATTGGGAGGGAGAGAGAATACTAAAGAGGACAGCAGTGAGTAGAAGCAGTTGCGGAAGGAAGCACTGTGCTGGAGGCCCTACACAAAACGGAGAATATATTTTATACTTACAAATAAGGTGTGTAAGATGTGAGGTCTGGGGAGTAGGAGGTGCAGAGTGTGTGAGCAGGAGAAGGAGGTGGAGTGAATTGAGCTGTAATGATTGTAGGAGAGTGAGGGAAGTAGGGGAGGGGATGTTGTCAGTAGGTGGTGCAGGTGTGAGGAGAGAGGAATTGCATTGAGTCATAGGGCTCTTACCTTGACAGCTCTGACAAGATCATTGAGCTTCTTCTATAACTGCAGCCATGCCCTGGGAAATCAGTTCTTTGCATTTATCTCTTCAGATGCCTCTTCCCGCTGTCTTCTGAGGTCCTGCATGTAGCGCTTTCTGTATTTTCGCCTCTTCCTGGGGGAATAGGATATCCCTCATTCTGCCGACAGCCTGGAGAACCAAAAGAATGTTGCTGCCCTCTATGGAGCCCTTGCAGCCATGTTACATCTTTCAGGATGTTCCCTGCTGTCTGCAACCACAGTGTATGCCCCCTTTAAGAGGTGCTGGTTATCTTTAATTGGTGTGATTTTCCTCTCTCCACAGAGGCACACAGCCAGTAAACAACTTGGGTAGTGTTGCCTGTCTCAATACAATGAGGTCCCAGCACAAATTTCCCATTGTCCTTGTGACTACATGAACAGGGATTTGCAGCACGAACTCTGTCCTGCACACAGTTCCTTAAATGCCCTACCCACCTCAACTCCTGCACCCCTTTCTGTCCTGAACACACACCCCCTACACCCCAGCCCCTGAGTGCCCTTTTCCTACACAGTCCACTTCTACACGCCACTCCCTACCACTCCACACAGATTCATGAATGTGTCACCCCCACTTATACACCCTACTCCCTGAATGCTCCTCACCCTACATGTCCCAACCTTGCATCCCAATGAATGCCCGGCCCTTTACACTCCCAAACCCCCACACATCCTTAACCCTGAATGCCAGCTTCCTAAACAACCCCAGCTCCTGCACCCTCCACTTGTTGGCCCTGCTCTCCCTTACCATGCTCACCTCACCCCCTGCGCGACCAGTCCCCTGCTCTCCCCACCCCTGCCCGTACTACACCCTCTGCATCCATTATTATTAAATCTCCAGGTCATAATTTTGAAAAATGTGCCTTTAAAACATGTGATTTCAAATATAGGATTTGGATGACATTCAGGAACCTCATGAACTGCAGCCTGATCACTCCTTGGCCATTTTTCATTCTTTATATTGCAAGCAAAAATAAAAAAAATTACAACATAAGATTGCAACAGTTACATAAATCTATTAAGTACACTTCACATTTTATAATGCCTAAGCGCTTGAACAAGAAATCAGATGGTATTACGAATGCCTTATAAACCAGACGTTGTTAAATATAGCCTGTAAAGGTCGACTGAAGTAAACTCTATTGAAAAGACAAATGATGTTAATAATCCCCTGCAGATCAGGCAGTAGTTTTTCTAATTCACTTCCTTTGATATAGCTTCACAATGAAGATTAGCACACAGGCCAGCCTTCTGCTTTATTCCTTACTCTGATTGTGCTTTAACTCACTGCAAAATAAAGTTCAAACCCTCTGGTAAGACAAACATTGCCCTTTTAAGCTCACAGGCAGCCTCCTGAATAAAATGGCAGCATTTGATGTGTATTTAACTAGAAAGTACTGGCTGTCAGTCAGCCCAGCACCAGTAACTGGCAGCAGCTGCTCTGTAAGATAAATTGAATGGATCATTAAAGTGTTTTTTTTTCCCCTACCTGCCAATTTGACATCTAGTTTCGAATGGGATCTAGTCAAGATGAAAGTTTAGTTTACCCTGACAAGATAGCTTTTTCTTCAGACTATTAACCTGATCAGTGACATGTGACAGATTGGGGCAGAATGCAAGAAGCTGAACCTTGTCTCCCACTCCCCCCTTAGGAATACTGGTGTAAAGTGCAGACTAATGATAGTCTGCTGTTAAAATGCTTTTTCATTCAACAAATTACATGTCCCCTATTAATTTTTGTTATGAGCTACAGGATATCTCCTCTGGAATATCATTCTTTTTGTAATATTTATATGTCTTTTGCTGTAGTCCGGCCCAAATAACAGGAAGCCTTTGGATATATTTTAACATATTTTATCAGCAGAACTGTGAATAATGAAAAATCCTTTATGTGAAGTGATGCATTTGGGTAGGAAGAACAAGGAGAGGCAATACAAAATACAGGGTATAATTTTAAAGGGTACAATTCTAAAGGGGTTGCAGGAGCAGAGGAACCTGGGGTATACGTGCACATAATCTTTGAAGGTGGCAGGGCAGGTTGAGGGAGCGGTTAAAAAGGCATCTGGGATCCTGGGCTTTATAAAATAGAGACACAGAGTACAGAAGCAAGGAAGTTAAGGTGAACCTTTAGCAAGAATGAGAATACATTAGAGGGAGTGCAGAGAATATTTACAAGAATGCTTCCAGAGCTGAGGGACTTGAGTTACGCAGATAGATTGGAGAAGCTGGGATTGTTCTCCTTGGAGAAGAGGAGGTTGAGAGGAGATTTGATTGTGATGTTCAAAATCATGAGGGGTCTGGACAGAATAGATAGAGAGAAACTGATCTCATTGATGGAAGGGTTGAGAATCAGAAGTGATTGGCAAAAAGGAAACAACATGAGGAGGAACCATTTTATGCAGCGAGCGGGTAAAACTTGAAATGCATTGCCTGAGAGTGTGTTGGAGGCGGAATTAACTAAGACTTTCAAAAGGTAATAGGATAAACAGCTGAAGAAAAATTTGCAAGGCTACGGGAATGGATGGGAGAGCAGGAATGGATGGGAGAATGGGATTAGTTGAGTTGCTCTTGCAGAGAGCCAGAACAGACATGTTAGACCAAAAGGCCTCCCTCTGTAATTATTCTATGATTCTACAATGTTTGCTTACCAATCCTAAATATCGCTGAAAAAGAGAGAAATGTTGAAGCTTTTTGTCTTGCACTCATCAGAACAGATACGTAAGAATACCAATTGTAAAGGGAACATAGTAGCATCGTGAAACAGCTGGTTTCTCCTGTTGCAGTAGCAACACAAGTGGTATTCTCCACTAACAGGATGCTGCCATCTAGCCAAAAGGACATTCTGCCTATGACACAAATGAGTAATGTGGTATTTGAATTTCAGTGCCAATGTGATGACAGGTATGTAGGCCATATGTCCCAATGACTGGCAGATTATATGTGTTGACCATACCAAACCAGCTTACAAAATTCAAAACACAGTGTTCAACATTTGATATGATTCCAGGTTTGGAAGCATTTGTTAAACAAAGGGATGTACTGCACTTAGATTTCCAGAAGGCATTTGATAAAGTGCCACATCAAAGGTTATTGTAGAAAATAAAAGCTCATGGTGTAGGGGATAACATATTGGTATGGATAGAAGATTGGCTAGCTAACAGGAAACAGAGAGTTGGCATAAATGGGTCTTTTTCTGGTTGGCAGAATGTGATGAGTGGTGTGCCACAGGGATCAAGGCTGGGGCTTCAACCTTTTACTACAATTTATATAAATGACTTGGATGAAACGACTGAAGGAGTGGTTGCTAAATTTACTGATGACACAAAGCTAGGTAGGAAAGTAAATTGTGAAAAGGATGTAAGGAGGCTACAAGGATAGAGATAGGTTAAGTGAATGGGCAAAGATCTGGCAAATGGAGTATAATGTGGGCAAATGTGAAATCATTCATTTTGGCAGGAAGAATAGAAAAGAAGCTTATTATCTAAATGGTGAGAGATTGCAAAGCTCTGAGATTCAGAGAGATCTGGATGTCCTAGTGCATGAATCACAAAAGATTAGTATGTAGGTACAGCAGGTAATTAGGAAAGCTAATAGAATGTTATCATTTATTGTGAGGGGAATTGAATACAAAAGTAGGGAGGTTATGCTTCAGTTGTACAAGGCGTTGGTGAGACCACATCTGGAGTATTGTGTACAGCACTGGTGTCCTTATTTAAAGAAAGATATAAATGCGTTAGAAGCAGTCCAGAGAGAGATTACTAGACTAATACCAGGAATGGGTGGGTAGTCCTATGAGGAAAGACTGGACAGGTTAGGTTTGTATCCACTGGAATTTAGAAGAGTAAGAGGCGACTTAATTGAAACCTTTAAGATCCTGACGGGCCTTGACAGGGTGAATGTGGAGAGGATGTTACCTCTTGTGGGAGAATCTAGAACTAGGGGTCACTGTTTAAAAATATGGGTTCACTCATTTAAAACAGAGATGAGGAGAAATTTTTTCTCTCAGAGGTTTGAGAGTCTTTGGTAAGTCTCTTCCTCAAAAGACAGTGGCAGCAGAGTCTTTGAATATTTTTAAGGCAGAGCTAGATAGATTCTTGATTAACAGGGAAGTAAAAGGTTATCGGGGGTAGGCAAGAATGTGGGATTGAGGTTACATTCAGATCAGTCATGGTCTTATTGAATGGTGAAGCAGGCTCGAGTGGCTGAGTGGCCTACTTCTGCTCCTAATTTGTATGTTCATATGTTCGTATGTAATCCTTATTGTGCTAAGAATTACACTGACAACCAATTTAAGAGTATCAGTCGAGTTCGCAGTGTGGCTTATTTACATGTGCTAGAAGCTACATCTGTTCATGCATAGAGCCCTGTCCTTTGCTGAGAGAAAGAACTTGTCCACACATTGCGCCATTTTCAACTAAACTGAAGTTGTCAGATGGCAAATCCCTGGTTCATTCACTATGGCAATGCCTTGACCAAACAGAGTTGACCTGCCTGGTTTGAATTTAAACAAAACCATGATAGTTAACTGTTCCCTGATGCATTCTCTATGGCAATACCTCTACCGATCAGTCATCTTTCCAACCTAACAGCACTCTCTTCTCATGCAGTATAAATTGTTGTTCCCTTTACAATTAGTATTCTTGTGTATCTGTCCTAATGAGTGCAAGACGAAAAGCTACGACAACATATCTCTTTTTTCAGAAATATTCAAGTTCGATTTTACCAAACCCTAAATATCTTGTTATAAGTGTTTTCTCAGTGATGCACAAAGTTAGATTGTTTTGTTCTCAGCACTTATAAGAGCTTGCTGATGTATTCAAATTTTTACAGATCCTTTTGAGAGTAGGTGGAGTTCAATCAGGATTTGCCACCTCCCTGTGGGACTATCAATGGCTTGAAGAATGCTTGGAGCCAGAGGCTCCTCAGCTTCTACTGTAGAGTAGGTTTTGAGAAGCCTACTGATGAAGGTGGTTTTTACCAGTTATTTCTTGGCCACTTTTTACAAAACCACTCGCACTCTAGCATGGCTATGTTATGTTCTGAGAGTGTGAGTTCAAATCCCACAATGGCAGTTTGAGAATTTTGAATTTACTTTTTTTTTTAAAACCTGGAAATGAAAAGCTGGTATCAGTAAACGTGACCATGAATCAGTTGGATTGTCATCAAAACCCAACTGATGAGCCAGTGTGATTTAGGGAAGGAAATTTGCCACCCTCATTCAGTCTGACACAAATGTGACTGCAGTCCCAAACCAACATAGTTAACCTTTAACTGCCCTGCAAGCCTCTCTGTTGTATCTATCTAACACCATCACCTTCTCAAGGCAACTATGGCAGGGCTATAAATGCCGGCCTTACCAGCAATCTTGCACATATACAAGATTGAGCAAGAATATGACTTGACCTAAGAAGCACAGAATAACAGAGTCGCAGAAAAGAAGGTGGCCATTTGGCCCATCGTGTCTGCACCAGCTCTTCGGATGAGCAACTCACCTCGTGCTATACCCCGCCTTCTCCCCGTAACCCTGTACATTCTTCCTTTTCAGATAACAATCTAATTCTCTTTTGGATGCCTTGATTGAACCTGCCCCCGCCACACTCCCAGACAGTGTATTCCCCAGACCTTAAACACTCGCTGTGTGAAAATGATTTTCCCCATGTTGCCACCGCTTCTTTGGTCAATTACTTTAAATCTGTGCCCTCTCATTTCGATCCTTTCATGAGCGGAATTGTTTGCCCCTTTCTACTTTGTCCAGACCCCTCATGATTTTGAATAACTCCATCAAATCTCCTCTCAACCTTCTCTTCTCCAAGGAAAAGAGTCCCAATTTCTCCAATCTATCTTCTTAACTGAAGTTCCTCATCTCTGGAACCATTCTCGTGAATCTTTTCTGCACTCTCTCCAACGCCTTAACATCCTTCCTGAAGTGCGGCACCCAGAACTGGACATAATACTCCAGCTGAGGCTGAACTAGTGTCTGATATACCTTCAACATAATCTTCTTGCTCTTGTACTCTATGTTCCTATTAATAAAGCCTAGGATACTGTATTCTTTATTAACCGCACTCTCAACCTGTCCTGCCACCTTCAATGAGTTACATTTAGCGTTGTACACTTTATTTTATTTTGCCTCTCCATGTTCTTCCTACCAAAATTAATCACTCCACATTTCTCCACATTGAACTTCATCTGCTATCTGTCTACCCATTCCACCAACTTGTCTACGTCCTTTTGAAGTTCTGTACTATCCTCTTCACAATTCACAATGCTTCCAAGTTTTGTGTCATCCGCAAATTTTGAAATTATGCCCTGTACACCAAGGTCTAGGTCATTTAATGCTGAAGGGAATGAATAGTGTTGATATAAATAGTCTAACTTAGATTTTGAGCAGTGAACTAGATAACATGATTAAAATGCTAATAAGCCCCAACTAAGTCTAGATATGAAAACAGAAGGGAGTAAACCTTCTTCCCACAATGTGTGTGGTACAAGCACCAGTAATCTTCTCCAGTGTTTATCCAACCAAGATCACCTTGCCTGTTAACTTCTGGTTGACATCCTGAGTTCAACCCTACACAAATTTCAACTCATCTGGAACTTCACAGTCCACATCTCACCCTATATTGAGTCATCCGTGTCATGAATTTTCAGAGCGTGATGCACTACGACACACCAGATCATTTTCTGTCACCACTCTCTTCAGTTCTCTTCCCAGTAGAGTAAATGTATATTTAGTGTTAGAACGACCCACATACATAACTACACTTTCCGAAGTTAAGTATAATTTGCAAAATTCTTGCAAAGAAACAGAGGCTGGACTGTTGCGCAGAGGCTGTGGTTCCAATCCTGGCTGAAAGGTCAGGGATGATCCCGCTTCCATGTGGCCAAGAAGCCCTGAACTGATTTTACACCCGTTGGCCTGTTACTTGGCTCATGTCGTGGCTTGCACTGCCATCTGGGAGGAAGTCCTGCCTCCGAGTGCTGCCAGTCAATCAGATGGCTGGCAGATCTCCAGTCTCAGTTGTGCAACCGGGAGCAATGGACACTGCAATGGGACTGCAGCCAGTCCACCACAAGTATCATTGCTGGAGGCCAGACCCAGGTAAGTGGGATAGTTTCGCCAGGGCCAATGAGGCAGGCCCTGGTGGTGGGGTGGGGGGGGGGAGACTGGGGGGCCATGATTGAGTAGCATGGCAATAGTGGGGATCTAAGTGGTGGTGGGGAGTGCCGTTGCACCATGGTAGGGGGAGGGGGGCTGCGGGGGTTGGGGTGGGGGGGGGGAGGGGGGGGCAGTGGCGGATGCTTCCACTAAGCACAGGGTGTGCCGGAATAGAAGGCACAACCCCCACCCCAACCCTTTGTCAGGCAGCCAGGATTTCTCTGGTGCCTTGTCACAAGTTGGCCACTTAAGAGCCTCAGCTGGCCCGAGAGTGGCTGGCTGCCCGCCCGACACTATGCCACCACTGGTAAAATTCCAGCAGAGGTGGGTGGGCAATGGGCACAGCAACACCCTGCCAAGCCATCCGATTTTACACCCATCCCACCCATCAACCCACTCCTGGAATGAGATGGCATATAATTCCTGCAATAGTTTCCTAGATTTTCCTGCATTTTCCACCAGTCTCTCACCAGAGTTACAGCAAAAGATCAGTGGAACCCCCTTGGAGTTTCAGTCCCTCTAAGTCCAGAATCTCCATACAATGATATATTTTTACACAGTGATCTGAAGCAGTCCATGTCCAAATGCAGCAAGACTTGGACAATATCCAGGCTTGGGCTGACAACTGTCAAGTAACATTTGTGCTGCAGAAGCGCAAGACAATGACCATCTCCAACAAGAGAGAATCTAGTCATCATCCCTTGACATTCAATGGCATTACCATCGCTGAATCGCCCACAGTCAACACCCTGGGGATTATTATTGATCAGAAACTGAACTGGACTAGCCATATAACTATCGTGGCTACAAGAGCAGGTCAGAAGCTAGTAACTCACCTCCTGACTCCCCAAAGCCTATCCACCATCCACAAGGCACAAGTCAGGAGTGTGATGGAATACTCTCCCCTTCCCTGGATGAGTGCAGCTCCAACAACACTCAAGAAGCTCAACACCATCTAAGACAAAGCAGCCCACTTGATTGGCACCCCATCCACAAACATTCACTCCCTTCACCACCGATGCACAGTGGCAGCAGCCTTTATCATCTACAAGATGCACTGTAGAAACTCACCAAGGCTCCTTAGACAGCACCTTCCAAACCCATGACTGCTACCATCTAGAAGGACAAGGGCAGCAGATAGATGGGAACACCACCACCTGTAAGATGTTCAAGAAGGCAGCTCACCACCACCTTCTCAAGGGCAATTAGGAATGGGCAATAAATACTGGCCTAGCCAGCAATGCCCACATCCCATGAATGAATAATAATAAAGTTGGAACATTAGCTTCGTCGTTATGTTGCTGGACTGGTAATGAGTTCCAATCCTCATCTGTGGAATTGAATCCCATAAAATAAATAAAATGGAATTACAAACTTAGTCTCAGTAATGGTGACCAAGAAACTATCAGTTTGTTGTAAAAACTCATTTGCTTCACTCATAACCTTCCTAGCCAGCCTGGACTTACATGTGACTCCAAGGCCACAGCAATGTGGTTGACTCTTAACTGCCCTCTGAAATGGCAGATCAAACTGTTACAAAAAAAATCTAATTAGCCCTGTGAATGTGCCTACACAACATAATACAGCAGCTGTATTCACCACCACCTGCTCAAGGACAATTAGGGATGAGCAATAAATGTCGGCCCTGCCAGTGATTCCCATATCCCATGAACAAATTAGGAAAAACAACCTTGCATATCAGTACTGACTGTACTTGAAACAAGTCACATTTTGTATTTGTGATTATTAAACATGTGGCATGTGAGAGGGCACAGCTGGTGATAAAGAGTGAACAGCAGGCCCAGATTGTTGTGGCAGCAATAATAAAAGGATCTAAATGAAAGGCCCTGATTTTTATTAGTCCTACACACTTTTAGATATCCTGGTCATGATTCCGGGCTCCGGAGAATATTCTATTCCTAGATGATTACACAATGCAGCTATATCAGGTCAGATTCTTATATTGTTCCATACATCGCAAGTCAATTGGCTTTATTTTTGGATTACAGTTCAAGCTCGCTAACACTTTTATTTGTTCAATTGCCCTGACAACTGCTTACAGGTCAAACAATTAACCCTGATGGCAGCAACTTAAATACTGAAATCTTCGCAGGATCTTTACGACATCTTTAGCCTATTGTAAATAGCATAAGTTGAAGAGACTCTCTTACAATTAAATAATATACAGATGCCAATACATGTAATGTCTCACCATAACCCTCTGCTAGAAACTTCCTCATGAAATATGTAAACCAAATACTCAGAATACATTAGTTTGAACCCTTTCAGAACTCTAGCAACAACCAACAAATACAGAGAGATCCACACATCTTTCTCACTCTTCGTTTCTTTGAAGGTCAAAGAAACAATACTATTTTGACTTGACAATAATGCAGATAAGCTCAGTATTTCTCTGACATTAGGATACTGTGTTATGATCAAGAGCTGATGAATTCAGGTGAAAACATAAAATCACTGAAGCTGAACTTTCCAGGGCCTCGTCTCCACCAGCCGAATTGCAATGGAGTTTCTTTTATTGTTTTATGGGATGTGGGTGGTGCTGGAAAGGCCAGTATTTGTTGCCCACCCTTAATTACCCTTGAGAAGTTGGCTGTCAGCCGCCTTCTTGAATTGCTGCAGTCAATCTGGTACAGGTACACCCACAACGCTGCTGGGAAGGGAGTTCCAAGATTTTGATCCCGCGACACTGAAGGTACGGCTATATAGTTTGAAGTCAGGATGGTGTGTGGCTCGGACGGGAACTTGCAGGTGTTGCTATTCCCTTGCATCTGCTGCCCTTGTCCTTCTAGGTGGTAGAGGTTGCGCGTTTGGAAGGTACTGTCAAAGAAGCCTTGGTGAGAATCATGCACATAATACACACTGCTGCCACTGCATCGGTGGTGGAGGGAGTGAATGTTGAAGTTGGTGAATGGGGTACTGATCAAGCAGACTGCTTTGTCCTGGATGGTGTTGAGCTTCTAGACCATTGTTGGAGCTGCACTCATCCAGACAAGTGGAGAGTATTCCATCACGCTTCTAACTTATGCCTTGTATACAGGTTTTAAGGAGTCAGAAGGTGAGTTACTCTCTGCAGAATTCCCAGCCTCTGATGTGCTCTTGTAGACACCATATTTTCATGTCTGGTCCAGTTCAGTTTCTGGTCAATGGTAACCCCCCAGTGTGTTGATAGTGGGGGATTCAGCGATGGCAATGCCAATGAATGTCAAGGGGCGTTGGGTAGATTCTCTCTTGTTGGAGATGGTCATTGCCTTCCATTTGTGGGGAGCGAGTGTTACTTGCCACTTGTCTGCCAAAGCCTGAATGTTGCCCAGGTCTTGCTGCATATCGGCACGGACTACTTCAGTATCTGAGGAGTCGCAAATGGTGCTGAACATTGTGCAATCATCAGCGAACATCCCCAATTCTGACCTAATGATGGAAGAAAGGTCATTGATGAAGCAGCTGAAGATGGTTGGCCTGAGGACACTATCCTGAGGAATTCCTGCAATGATGTCATGGGTCTGAAATGATTGACCTCCAACAACCATCTTCCTTCGTGCTAGGTATGACTCCAACCAATGAGAGTTTTCCTCTGATCCCATTGACTCTAACTTTGCCAGAGATCCTTGATGCCACACTCAGTGCCATCCACTCTATCCAGGGCCCTAATAGTTTTGTACATCTCAATCAAATCTCCTGTCAGCCTCCTCTGTTTCAAAGAGAACAACCCCAGCACATCTAATCTTTCCTCATAGCTGCAATTTTCCAGTCCTGGCATCACCCTCGTAAATTTGCTCTGTACCTTCTCTAACAATTACACCCAGAACAGCACACAGTAATCAAGTTGTAACCTAATGAATGTTTTATATAGCTCCAGCATAACCTTCCTGCTCTTATTATATTCTGTGCCTCAGGTGATAGATGAAAGGATTCCATTGTCTTCTTAACCACCTTATCAACTTGTCTTGCTACCTTCAGGGATCGGTGGACATTCACTCCAGGTCCTTCACTTACGCTATGCCTCTCACCATCCTCCCATTTATTTTGTAATCCTTTCCTTTGTTTGACCTCCCCTAATGCATCACCTCACGCTTCTGTGGGCTGAATTCCATCTGCCATTTTTCTGCCCACCTGACCAGTCCATTGATATCTTCCTGCTGTCTTCAGCTACCCTCCTCACTATCAACCACACAGCCAATTTTTGTGTCGTCTGCTAACGTCTTGATCATTCCCCCTAAATATCACCCAAACCATTAATTTATAGCACAAAAAAGCAGGGGAGCTGGTACTTAGCCCTGCGGAACCCCACTGGAAACAACCTTCCAGTCACAAAAATATCCATCAACAACTACCCCTTGTGTCCTGCCACTGAGCCAATTTTGTATCCAGCTTGATACATTCACCTGGTTCCCATGGTCTTTTATTTTTTTAACCAGTCTGCCATGTGGGACCTTGTCAAAAGCCTTGCTAAAACCCATGTAGATCACATCAACTGCACTACCCTTCATCAATCCTCCTTGTTACTTCCTCAAAAAATTAAATCAATTTAGTCAGACTCAACATTCCCTTAACAAATCCATACTGACTACCCTTGATTAATCCATGTCTTTCTCAGTGACAGTTTATTCTGACCCTCAAAATTGATTCCAATTATTTGCCACTACCAAGGTCAGATTGACTGGCCCGTAAATATTGAGTCTATCCCCTGCTCTCTTTTTAAACAAATGTACAACATTAGCAGACCTTCATCCTCAGGCACCTCACCTGTATCCAGTGAGAACTGGAAAATGATGGTCAGATCCTCCGCAATTTCCTCCCTGGCTTCTTTTAACAGCCTGGGGTACATCTCAACCAGCCTTGGTAATTTATCCTCTTTCAAGGATGCTAATCCCCCTAATGTTTCCTCTCTCCCTATGTTTATCACTTCCAATATTTCACACTCCTCCTCCTTAACTACAATGCTTGCATTGTCCCCCTCCTTTGTGAAGACAGACACAAAGTATTCATTAAGAACCATACCCACACCCTCCACCTCCACACATAGGTTACCTTTTTGGTCTTATACAGGCCCTGATCTTTCCTTAGCTACCCTCTTACTCTTAGAGGGGAATTGTCCCAGATTTGCACTAAGTGCAGTAGCAGGCGGAAAAAATGACGTTTTACCCGCTGGCCGCAATGGCGGCTTCTCACGCCGTATCGTCCCAATCCTGCCACATTAATTATGCTTTCCTGGGAAACACGCCGTTTCGATGGCGGGCGAGCTGTCATTTGTCCACCACGCCATCACCTTGTCACTTCCTCACGCCAGGCACTATATTTAAAGTGCAGCCATGCGCACACCTCTCAGTGCTTCCAACCCAGGGCTGCTGCACGGAAGACATGGCCCCAAAAGGCAAGAAGACTGTAGCCCCCGATTCAAAGATGTGTGCTTCGAGTGCCTTTTGGACACGATGGAGGCCCGCCAAGATGTCCTCTACCCCCGTTCTGGTGCAGGAGGGGCAGCAACATCACCAATCCAGCATGGGGGAGTGGTGGCAACTGTGGTCAGCGCCAATGCCCTGCAAAAGAGGACAGCCACCCAGTGCCGAAAAGGGATGGAGGATTCCCTCCGTTCCACAAGTGTAATCACTCTTCTCATCACTCTCAACTCACATACCCAAAAACCCATCACACATCCACAGGAACCTCACTCACTGCGAGTTCTAAGAACTCTCTCACACACACCTTCATTGTCCTCACCCATCTCGTTGGATCACTCACCACCCACACATGCCAGGCATACTTATCATCTGGCCTGGCAGGCATCCCGCTTAACTCTCTCAATCTCTCACGCAGGACAAGCTGGCACACAACAAGAGGGAGAGGTTGCAGACTGGTGGAGGGATGCCTGAAATCAAGGTCCTCACGGACTTTAAAAACAGAGCCATCCAGCTGGCTGGCGAGGATCTGGACTATTCTGGTGCTGATGGTGAGGTCAGCGGTGCTCAAGCAAGTGAGGATTCAGCAGTGCAACATCCATTAGACAACCATGTTGTGAGTGATGTGTCCTCTTTCACAGGACACTGCCATTCACTAATTATCTCTCCTTGCTTTTGCAGGTACATCTGGGAAACAGTGAGGGGGTCCATGTCCCAGGTCCTCAACTCAAGCTCTGAAGAAACCTCTGAAGAGGAATGTGAAGGCACCTTCATTGAATGGTCACCCACACCATCCACCAGTGCAGAGACACACACCTCAGTGGGATCTTGCTTTAGAGTGGCCTTGACGACACAATCTGATGAGCACATCGCACTGTCTGACCCACAGGAGGTGGCGACAGGGACTTCCCAGGTTCCCGGCACTCGGAGGACTGCTGGAGGCCAGAAATCTGTAGAGTCCTAGTCAGATGATGAGCCTCTGGACTCGGTCATGCCTCAGTTGTTGCAGCTGCAAAGGCAAGCTCAGGAACATCAGGAAGGGATGTCCGTTGCACTCCTCAGATTGCAAGGCACGATGGAGGAGTCCGTCCACCTTCAGGCTGAGGTGATATCGCCGGCATGCCAACTCACTGAGGTCAATACTGGTAGGATGGTGGCCGCCATGGAAACTTTGGTCCAAGATGTCGCTCCTGCACTGCTGCACAGAATGAAATCCATCGCTGATGCCATAGTTGGCCTTCCATAGTGTCAACATGAAAGAGGTGTGGGGCAGCTCAATCTCACTGCAGCTACCCCTCCTCCTCAGGGAGTCAGCCAGGGGCCCTCGGGCACCCAAAGGGAGGAGTATCAGAAGGTGCACAACCCGGGGCCATCCACCCAGATGACTCCAGCCCATCCAAATCCCCTCTTCCTGTGATCCCAGCAGCTCCAGCTCCACAGGTCAAGGAGGGTGCCACTGTCACACAGCAGGATCCCAAAAGCAGGCCAGGGCCCCACCCCAGGTATCGGCCTTCGAGAGGACGCCCCGCCCAAGGTCATCACAGACAGTGCGTCACAGTCAGCAGGCTGCCTGCACCACTGTTGTGGATGTCTGGGAAGCACCAAGACAGGGTTAGGAAAGTTAAGAAGATGTAATTGCACAGTCTGGGCATGAGTATTAATCACTTGTACATAATGTTCACTACTGTAAATAAACTCTCAAGAATGTCTCCCTGCCTATGGCTCCTTGTTCTGATGAGCAGTGTTCATGTCACTCAGATGTGAAACCTTGGTTCCTGCACAAGGTAAAGGCAGGTGTGTTAACCCAGGGCCTTTTCCCTGCGTTTTGTGTAGCCTTCAGACCAAAGTTATCATCTGGCTTCACACTCACTGGACACATTACTGATGCCTGCACCTCGATGGCGCTTGTCATTGCTGCCAGAATGTCGTGGGCAAGCGTCACAGAGTTCTCTCAGTCTCTCTGTGTGCTCTCAGCACCTTTGAAGTGGGGCTGGCCCCATCCTGTCAGCGCAAGTGAGCTGCCCTCAGCCAGACAGGAGTCAGACATTCACAGAGGCTATGTGAAGATCTATGGAGTGTCCACACTGCACGTTGTCATCATCCTACTGGGATTGAGAGATTATTAGGGCCTTCACTGTGTCCCCATTACAGCAGCCTTAACACAGAGGGTATGTGTGCTGCCATCAGCTAGGCTAGAGTCAAATGTCCACAGATGCAAAGTGAGGGTCTACGGTGTCTCCTCACTGCTTGTCATCATCCGCCACACATCTAGCAGCTATGAGGGCGTCCAAAGTGCGCCTGCCTCACCTGGCCAGTGCGATGGCCTCATCGCCTTCATCATCACCTTCGAGGACCTCCTCACCCTCATCCCCATCGATGTCCTCCTCATCGAAGGAGACCTTCAGCTCCTCCTTCTCCTCTGCAGCCAGCTCCTCTCCCTGTTGCAGCTCCAGGTTGTAAAGGGCACAGCAGATGCGTGACACCCTCTGTGGACTGTATTTCAGGGCTCCACCAGACCGGTCCAGGCACCGGAACCTAATTTTCAGCATCCCTATGGTTTGCGCCACCAAGGTGCGAACTGCTGCATGCGCCTCGTTATACCTTCGCTCTGCTGCAGTCTGAGGCAGCCAAACAGATGTCATCAGCCACAGCCTCTGTGGGTAGCCCTCGCCCCCCCGAGGAGCCAGCCCTGCAGCTTCTTTGGACCCTGGAAGATGTCAGGGATCTGTCACTGAATGAGAATGTAAGAGTCGTCAACACTCCCTGGAAACCGAGCGCAGACCTGCAGGATGTGTTTGTAATTGTCGCACATCAGCTGCACATTCAGTGAATGGAATACCTTGCAGTTGACATAGTTGACTAGTTGTCACGACGGAGATCTGAACACTGCATGAGTGCAGTCGATGGTGCCCTGCACCTGTGGGAAACCTGAGATCTGGGCAAATCAATTTATCTTGCATCCTGGCTCTCCTGGTCCCGGGCGAAATGCACAAAGTTATGTGCCATCGCAAAGATGGCAAGCATGACTTCATGGATGCATTTGTGGGTGGAGGCCTGTGACATCCCACAGAGGTCACCTGTGGAGCCCTGAAAGGAGCCACTGGTGTAAAAGATGAGCGCCACGGTCACTGGCAGTGGATACCCTCCATGTCCCCCTGGCACCAAATCCTGCAGCAGATCACAGATGTGACCGACCAGTTCCCTGGACACTGGTTCTCGGTCACCTGCAGGAATGAAAGGCAGTGTCTATGGACCCTGGATCTAGCTAGGCGCCGATCAGCGATAGCTCACTGTGGCTCTTCAGCAAAGTGTGCGGGAGCCCTAGCCGCCCCTTCTTCCTGAAGGTGCTGCTCCTACCTCTGCGCAGCCAGGAGCCTCTGTCCCTCTCTTTTCTGTTGTCTCTGCTCTTTGTACACCACAAGGCATACAGCAATTCACCAGGCCCCATGCTCATGGGGCAGAATTTTACGAGTCGGCGAGCGGGGGTGGGGCCCACTCGCCGATGCGTAAAATGACGTGCAGTGATGTCGGGGGGATCTCCTGACGTCACTCTGCCCGATTTAAATTTTCAGGACGGTGGGAGCGCAGCCAAATCAGCTACGCGCCCGCCAACCTGTCAATGGCCAATTGAAGCCATTGACAGAATCAACTAAGTAATTAAAAGGCCTGCCCATCCAACCTTAAGGTTGGCGGGCAGGCCAGGAGCCCCGGCGGGAAGTAGAAGAAACATGAAACCTCATCCACGGGCGGGATGAGGTTTCATGTAGGCTTTAAAAAATTTTAATAAAGATTTTGTAAAAACTATGGACATGTCCCAACTCATGTGACATTGTCACATGAGGGGACATGTCAGGGAAATTTTATTTTTCTATTTTTAGGTTTTTTACATGTACAGCTGATCTCCCTGAGGCTGCACTTAGTCTCAGGGAGATGAGTGCACTCTTTCGTGCGCATGCGTGAAAGAGCGCACTCTCGATTTTGGGATTCCCCCCGCCTGCACAGGAAGCGCATAGCTCTTCTGTGCGGACGTCACGCTGGGCAGGCCTTAATTGGCCCGCCCACGTAAAATGGCGATGCACCTCCGATTGGAGGCGCCGATCGGAAGCTCACCCGTACGCGCCCGCCCATCAACTTCCCCCACAACAGGGGAAAAATTCAGCCCATGATGTACTCCCCCTGCAGGATGAAAGAGAGAGAGAGAGACATGGATTAGCTTGGGTGTTCTAAGAACTTATCTTGGTTAAGTCTGAAGGTCCCTTAACGCATCCTGGAGAGTGTTGGCCACCACTTGGATGGCCTGAGATTAGCATGCTGCATGGCTGCCCGAAACCCCACCAACCTCCACCCCAATCCACCTGACCAATTGTCGGCACCTTCGCCCACTGGACTGCATGCTGTGCTCTCAGCTCAGGCACAGGCATTGTCCTCACCCGCACGTAAGGCTGCCCCGTTAGCTTGAACCATGGGGGAGACTGGTCCAAACTTATAATGACTTTTCAAGGGGCTGTGAGCACCTCCACCAGTGACTACTCCATGGCCATCTTTAGCAAGGAGATTGTACAACGTGCACAGTCGTCCAACTGTTCTAGAGTCCACTAAAACTCTCGTTAGTTTGCAGTCTGTGCCCGAGGGGTGAAAAGCTCTGGAGCACTTGGTGGCACTTGCATACCTCTATGTTCTTGAGTGGGCAGATAAGTTAGAGGCCCGAATCCACACATGTCAATGTGGCTGTGTCTGATCTGTCTCAGCTGCAGAGGAATGGTCACTTTATACAAGGTTTCCCTAATGCGTGGCCGCTTCCCTTCCCCCCATCCTGCATGTGCTTGTGCGCTACCTTCAACCACAGGGCAGCCCTTGCAACCCCCAACCCACCTCAACTGCAGAGCGGCCTCCCCCCCCGCCCCCCCCCCCCACCCCCACCCCCACCCCAGCTCCAAGTCACCTCACCCACAGTGCAGCCCTTACTGCCCCCAAATCGCATCAACGTTTATGTCCAACTGGCAGCCCTCGCGAGCGCTCTGTAACGTTACTGTGCCCTCACCTCCGAGTTCCCTTCAAAGTGCAGCCCGCCAAGTGCCCACCTTATGTATGCTGTTGTGAAACACATTGGCGTGCAATGATGTCGATGTGTGTGGATGATCGAGCGTGGGGGGATGATTCCAGTGGGCTGGCCTTATAATAATATGCAATAAGGTTTCCGATATCCAATGGCATGAAATGCAGCTCGACATTGACGGGCAGAGCGGACGATTGCAAACTAGTTTCTCAACGTTGTGAAACCAATTTTTGGCCTCCGCGTCCTATTGTCTGCTCATGCCGCTGAACATGCCTGATGCCAGCAGGCTTGGAAAATTCCGCCCTTAATGTATTGATAAAATATCTTTGGGTTCTCCTTGATTTACTTACCAATATTCTTTCATATCCTCTATTTACTTTCCTAATTTCCCTTTTGATTTCACCCCTTCACTTTTTATACTCCTGGTAAGAGGAGAAATCAGGGCTTTTCTAAATTAAACCCCATCCTGTCCATAACAATTAGAACTATGATGAAACATGCTACAGTCAAAGATGTTTTAAGGGAAAATAAAACATTAAAAAAGATTAAAAATGGAGAAATGCGTACTGAAGTTCCCTGCCCTGGGGGACCTAAAGGACATGAAAGTAATTATTTTTAGTGATACTTCTTGTGCTTCTCGTGGATGGATATTCGAGTACAACTAATTTTATAATATTCTTGGTGGATAAAAATGGAAATTGGAAAATCTTGGACCTGGGGAAGTAAAAAAAAAGGATTGGTTAGAAGTACTTCAGCTGCGTAAACACTGGCTCTTGTACAAGCAATAGGTATAGGGTTTTACTTGTCAAATATTTTATGCAAAATTCTATACAAGGGGCATTCTGAGAATAGTTTGATCATTCAATGTTACAGAGATAATCATTCCCTGTGGGATAATGTATGTTCAACAAGAACTGACTAAAAAAGGTTAAAGATTGACCTTGCTAGTATAAAACAATTGCTAGAAAGAAAAGAAATCTCCAAGATCAAATGGGTTGATGTAAGCCATCACTTGCTGGATTGCTTTGCAAAAAGGAATACTTCGGCAAAGAGACTTTTGGAAGTCTAGAAGAGGGACATCTGGTATACTGAACATGGAAAACCATTTTTCCTCTTACCTTTTTTTATTTGTTTTGAAATATTGTTTGTTATAAAGCTTTTATTTGAAGAACAGAGGGAATCTGTTAATGGTATGTTAATTGTGTTTATAGTATTAAGGTTAAGAATATACAGGTGGAGGGCATTGATGATAAAGTACTTTGAGCACATATGAAGACACTTCTACACCAGTAATAGCTCAGTGGGTAGCACTCTTGCCTCTGAATCACAAGGTGCTGGATTCAAATCCTATCCAGGGCTTGAGTGCAAAAATTGGGGCTAACTTTTCAGTGCAGTAGGAGAGAATGCTAAACTAATGGAGATGCCATTTTTCAGATGAGATGTTAACCTGAGGCCCCATCTGTCTGCTTGGGTGGATGTAAAAAAATACATAGCAGCTTTTCAAAGAAGAGCGGTGAAGTTATCCCTGGTGTCTTGGCCAATATTTATTTAATCTAAATTAGGTGAGTTTCCTTTAAAGTTAGGATTTTCTTACAGTGCCCCTTTATGGGGCATTTCATTAGTTAATTAATTTATTTGTTTATTTTATTTACTCGAGAGAGACTTCTGGGGAATTAGGGCCAGGATTTTCACTCCAAGGTCAGATGCACAGAGTCGGGACATTTCCTGGATCCGCGAACCCAACCTGGGACAAAATGGCCAGAGGATTTTCCTTCTGGTGGGAGTGGAGGGTGCTGGGTTAGAACTCGGGCCAGCTGCCCCCAGAACAGGTACAGGGGTGGGCTGGGAAGGCCTGCCTCTGTGCACCGGCACTGTTTGAAAGGTTGAAAAAGATCAATAAAACAAAAAGCATCCCTCCAGCCCCTCATCCCTCACCCCCTCACACACTCCACATGCCCCATCCATGCCACTGCATGCCCCCCCACCAATCCCAGGACCTCCATACCCTCAATGCCAATGTATGCCCCTGTACCCACCCCATACCCTTCATGCTACTCTATTCCCCTCTACCCATTCACCATGGCCTTTTGTATCCCCATTGCCAATGCATGCTCCCCCCAACTAATCCCCATGGCTCTTTATAGCCCCTAAACCAACTTAATGCCAACTCATGCCAACTGATACCCCCTACCCACAATGCTTTGTCCTTACTCCTTCCATGCCAACTCACCTAATACCCACCATGGGCAGACCTCAGGAGCCATGCTGACATAATATAGTGTCTATTAATGACATTACTATTTAAAAGACAACACTCATTGATTAAAAAAAACATTCAATATATTGAAATTCCTTCAACTATTCTCTTGTGAAAACATTTCACTGAAGTACTTAACCCCTTCCCGTATGAAAACAAACATTTCACTTAGGTACTTAATCTCTTATGAAAACAAGCATCTGTATTCTATAACCACTTGGAGCTGTCAATCAAACTGCTCACTTAACAGGCACCCCACTGTGATAATTTCAGGTTGTAAAATAAGTCATGCAGCACAAATTATATAATGATAGCCCTCAGGCTTGTGTCAACAGAAAGTGAAATAGCCAATACTGATTTTTTTTTTCAACTCCACACATTTTCATAAAATTTAAGGCCCAGCAGAGTTAAATCCCTTGGCAGCTTTGACAATTCCAATGATTTGTGAGAGTTTGTTGATAGCTTTGTAGTTCTTTGACCTCTTGACAGTTCCAATGTGTTTATGCACTTTTACACACATTTGTGTCTAATTTTAACAATCCCAAAGGAGCACCTTACCCCTCCCATAGCTGTCCTGGGACCATATCCAAAGGGGTACCTTACCTCTCCAAAAGGGTACCCTGGCTATCCAAACAAATCCACAAGGTTCAGACCTGCTCCTACCAGGTGTAATCTGCACACTTCAGGTTTCAGATACCTACCTCGCCAAGATCACACAGGTGGAGGCAGCTGCTGATTTATAGGGGCAGCTGCCTCCAGGATCACGGATATGCAAATTTAAACCTGCCCCCATTCTCCCACTGTGAAAATGACAGAGACGGGGTTCTGGGGTGAGACTTCTGGATCCAGGCCTCTGCCGGCATTTCCAAACAAATGGAGAGCCTCTCCATCTTCACGGAAATTCAGGCCGAGGTGTTGGCTAGGGAGGAGGCAGACATTTGTAATGTTGCATTCTGTAATAAATCTAGTCTTACATAAAAGGTTGACTTCTGGTTTCCCACTTCACCAACTGATGAATTAATCAGTATAAATGAATTAATGGTAGATGTCCTAACTGGAATTTTCCAGTTCCCTCAATTTGGAAACCATTGCTTTAGATCAGAAAATTTTGCATGTCATTCCACTATTTAAAAAAAGTTTAGAAAGGAAACCAGGGATTTATAGACCAATTAGCCTTATATCAGTTGTTGGGAAATTACTACAGCCTAAAAATAAGGGTGGGGTGGCTCTACACCTTAATTTTTCAGCTGATCAGAGAGAGCATGGATTTGTAAAAGTTAGGTCATACCTGACAAACATGACTGAATTTTTTGAAAAGCTGACTGAAGTGTTGGACAGGGGAATTTTATAGATATTATTTATATGGGCTTCCAGAAGACATTTGATCATGTCTCCCCATAAGAGACAAATGTTTTAACTAAAGCTGAAGTTCATGGAACGGAAGAAAAATTATTGACCTAGTTAAGAAATTGGCTGAGTGACAGGAGACAGAGCAGAGATAATGGGCAGGTACTCTAATTGGCAGGAAGTAACCAGTGGTGCCCTGCAAGGATTTGTGTTGGGGTCACAGCTATTCACCATATTTATTAAGGACTCAGATGTTGGGATAGAAAGTTACATGTCCAAGTTCGTCAGTGAGACAGAGAAAGGAGATTTTAAACACTGTAGATAGAAGCATAAAAATACAAAGAGATATAAATAGATTGAGCAATGGGCAAAACTGTGGCAAATGGATTTCAATATAGGCAAATGTGAGATCACCTATTTTGGACATAAAAAGGACAGAACAGGGTTTATATATGGTGAAAAGCTAAAAACAGTGAAGGTCCAAAGAAACTTGGTGGTCCAGGTACATAGACCATTAAAACGTCATGAGTAGTTACAAAGAATAACCGAATGGCTAATAGAAACCTGTCCTTTATATCTAGAGGACTAGAATGCAAGGGTTAAAGGCTGTGTTACAACTGTATAAAGCTCTTGTTAGACCATACCTGGGAGTACTGTGAGCAGTTCTGGGCTCCAAACTTTAGGAAGGATATATTAGCCTTGAAGGGAGTGTAGCGAAGATTTACCAGAATGATATCTCCAAAAATTAAATTATGAAGAGACATTGCACAAACTAGGATTGTATTCCCTGGAATTTAGAAGGGTGAGGGGTGATTTTATGAAAGTTTTTAAAATATTAAGGGAAACTGGTAGGGTAGATGGAGAGAAACTATTTCCGCTGGTTGCAGAGTCTAGAACTAGGGGGAATGGTCTAAAAATTGACCTGGCTTTTTAGGAGAGAAGTTAGTAAACAATTCTACGTGCAATAAATGATAGAAAGAGGAAGCCTGGATCAAGTTTGAACAGTACCAAACTGCGGTCAACAGGGAGATTCAACGTGCCATGGGAATTTGAGTTGGCCAGGACAGAAAACTCAAGTTTTTGGTGCTACATAAAAAGAGAGGATAATACTGGAATACTAATTCTGCATGCAGGGGATAAGTTACTACTGGATGACAAGGCAAAAGCAGAAGCTCTAAGCTCACAGCTCCAGATTGTCATCAAGGAAGGCATCAAAGTGCCTGAGTACGAATCTGTAGTACAAGGGCAGCCTTACAAGAACATGACTGATGATATAATTACAACCAAAGGTGCTGAGAAACTCCTCCTTAACAATGATCCTGATGATAGTGGTTCTGATGACATCCCAAACCATGCACCAATGTTACAGTACATTTTTCAATACCCGTAAACACAGCAGAACTACCTATTAGTTGGCTGTGAGCTAGTATCTCTCCAATTTACAAAAAAGGACCCTCTACTGATCCAGAAAACTACCATCCTTTTTCACTTACTGGTGTTTGCTCTAAGTTGCTAAAACCACATCATTGATAATCATCTAATGAGACATCTTGAGGGGCAGAATATCCTTAAGACGAACAGCATGCCTTCAGTAATGCCAGATCAAAGGGATCACAACTCATTCTTGCCATCCACGATCTGACTTATAACCTGGACAATTACATCACCACAGATCTAGATATTTTAGGGCAGAATTTTTCATGTGGCGGGCGGGCTCGGCGGGAGCAAGCGCGGAGCCGAACAGCGCCTGCAATCGGCTCTGCGCTGCCATTTTACGCAGACGGGCCAATGAAGGCCCACCCAGTGTAAGACGCGAACGTTAGCGCTCAGTGCCACCTGTGTGGGTGGAGGGAGGAGGGAGAGTCGGGGCCAGCGCTCGTTCACGCATGAGGCACGGAGATTGAATTGATATTAAAACTATTAAAGAAATGGTTTAGAAATTTATTTAAACATGTCCCCTCATGTGACTGTGTCACATGAATTGGGACATGTTTTTATATTTATGAACATTTTTTTATTTATTTAATAAAAGCTTTAGGAAGCCTCAACCCGCTCGTGGATGAGGTTTCCTAAAAATCGCAAAGGCCACTTGGCCTTTTCGCCTGCCTGCCAACCTAAAAGTTGGATGGGCATCATTATCAAGTACTTCAGTTAATTTCTTAATAGGCCATTTATGTATCGGCGGGTGCACAGCCGACTCCGGCGCATACCTGCCAAATGGAACATCGCAACTGAGCATGAAGAGGTCAGGACACACGTCCAACGTCATCGCGCATCATTTTACACGTCGGTGTGTCAGGCCCGCCCTCATATGCCAACTGAAAAATACTGCCTTTAGATTTTGCCAAGGCTTTTGACTGTGTACCATAAGCGAAGCAACACATGAACATACGAAATAGGAGCAGGAGTAGGCCACTCGACCCCTCGAGCCTGCTCCGCCATTCAATAAGATCATGGCTGATCTGATTGTAACCTCAACACCACATTCCAGCCTCCCCCTTACTGGACAAACTAGATCATTATGGAGTCCGGGGAAATACTAACCAATATATACCGAACAGCAACAAAGAGTCACAGTGAATGGGGAAGCCTTAGTCTGGAAACTAGTCTTGAGCACCGTGTCCCAAGGTACTGTCCTGGGCCCACACTTGTTTATTCACTTTATAAATGATATCTAGGGTGGAATATCAAGCCAGATGAGACTCTTTGCAGATAACTGCTTAGTCTATAGAGTCATTACTTAAGCAGCAAATGAGGTTAGCCTTCAGAAAGATCTAAATAATCTCGTCAAATTGGCCAATATATGGGGAATGAAACTCAATGTTGAGAAATGCAACATTATTTGAAGCAGTAATACTTGATGTCCATCAGTACCCAACTACACACATGATTCCTCCCCGCTTGAAGTTACTAAAGAATGCCGTTACTTAGGAATCCATATCCAAAATAATTTAAAATTGAATGTACAAAGTCAACAAACAGCCTCCAAAGTGTCCAAAATACTTAGGTTCGTGAAAAAGAACTTCCATCACCCTTCAACTGCCATAAAGAAGATGCTGTACCAAACATCCTTGAGAAAGTTCAATGTCAGGCAGCTTGTTTTGGTACAAACAATTATTCGCAAGATACTAGTGTCTTCCAGTTGGTAGTGTTGCTAAGCTAGCACAGTCTCCAGAACTGAAGAAAGGCCTCACATGACCGGTTTTTGAGCGAGGTCCCCAAATTTGTTAACTTCCCAAATGAGACTCCAATTTTGTTATGCTCCCAGGTGGGAAGAAATGAGCTGACTCCCCTTCTTTATTCAACCCCCTCGGCTTGACGCAATAGGGTTATTTTTTAAAGGATCTCTTCCCCAGTGGAAAACCTTTCCCAGTTCAAATGTGTTTTTTTTTTGAAGGAGCCAATTTAACCAGGTTTCCTTGAGTCAAAGAAAGAATAAATTTATTAGTTACTAAAATCCGAGAAAAAATAATAAAAGCGCAACACAAGTACATGTAGATTAGCAAATAAAAAGTCCAAATAAAAGTTTAAAAATATACAAATCAGTCTTTCCTTGTCCATGAGGTGTAGATGGTGGTACACTGCAGCCCTTAGGTTGGGTGATTCCAGTAGAGCTGACTTTGGCAGTTTCAGAGTTAGTTTGGAGACACTTGGTTCTGCAGGGTGACTGGAAGGCTGCCCTATTTCCTTTAGATTGTGCCTTCTGCTGAGCTTTGCCTCCAGCAATACAGGGAGAGAGAAATCTTTCACCTGCAAGCTGCAGGGAGAGGATGGAGAGGGGTGACTGATTGTTCTTCTGCTTGCTGACACACACAGTTATACACCAGCACACCAGCTTTTTAATTGATTTTTCCCTGTGTATTCTGGAAGGAAAAAAAACTATGACTTGCACCCTGAGCCCATGTTCTTTTCACTTCAGACCATTCACACATTCTGAGATATAAATCAACAGGTGATGGATTTTGGATGTCTGCTAAAGCATGCAAATCAGTCCTTTGTCTACGCAACCACAGGAGATTACAGTTCAGTCTTTTGCAACTTTCCTTTCTCTCTATCTCCCTTTCAAAGTATCTCTTTTTGAAGAAGGCTATGACACCTTTTCAGGTGCAACATTCCATGTTCTCTCAGGACAGATCTGTCAGTATAATCCACATAGGAATTTTCCAGAAAGAGGCCCCTTTACATTAGCAGCAATCTTTTGCCCAGTGTTTTTACTTGTATTTCTTTTTTAAAAAGACACAGGTCTTCCTTAAAAAGTTCAAATTGCCTGTAGGTAATTGGTACCATTAGTCCGCTGTCATAACACTCTACAAAATGTTGAATGGACAATTAAATATTTCTAAGCAGCACATCTAGCCCAAAAGTGACTGGGCTCGAAGAGCTCATAATCAACAGCACCAACTGTATATATCCCAATGTGCTTCCTTTGCTAACTCCTTTTTCCAAAGATACTCACTCACTCACTTTTCCAGAACCGCTTAATCCACTTCAGGGGCTCAGGGAGTTGGAGCCTATCCGACAGGCAATAGGCGCTAGGCGGGGTACACCCAGGATGGGACGCCAGTCCACCACAGGGCACACACTCACACGCACACACACAGGCACACATAGAAACATAGAAATTAGGAGCAGGAGTAGGCCATTCAGCCCTTCGAGTCTGCTCCGCCATTCATTATGACCATGGCTGATCATCCAACTCAATAGCCTGCTCCCACTTTCTCCCCATATCCTTTGATCCCTTTCGCCCCAAGAGCTATATCTAACTCCTTCTTGAAAACATACAATGTTTTGGTCTCAAGTACTTTCTGTGGTAACGAATTCCACAGGCTCACCACTCTCTGGGTGACAAAATTTCTCCTCATCTCAGTCCATACTGGGGGACAATTTACCACAGCCAATCCACCTAACCAGCACGTCTTTGGATGTTGGGAGAAAACCAAAGTACCCGACGGAAACCCACACAGACACGGGGAGAACCTGCAAACTCCTCCCAAGGTACTGGTTTAAGGAAAACCTGTTGAACTTTTTTAATTAATTAATGTGACCATCAACTGCACTCATTGAGCACCTTTTGTGAAAATTCCCTACTGGAATGCTACGGAGGGAGAATTTACCAAGTGTAAAAGCTTGGAACTCTCCCATAAATGGCAGTTGATGCTACTGTTAAGTTTAAGTTTGAGATTGATTATTTTTTTTGTCAATCAAAGGTATTAAGGGATATGGGGCAAAGGCAAAGGATATGGATTTAAGTCACAGGTCAGTCATGATCTCATTGATTGGTGGAACAAGCTCAAGGGGCTAAATAGGACTCTGGTTTCTATGCTTCTAATGAACCAATGCGTTTGAGTACAGGAACCAAAAGAAACGCATAAATGCTCCACCCCTTTATTCCATTCATAAGTGAATAACTTCAGTGGCTGGGATTTTGCGGCCCCGGTGCGGCAGATCCCCCCACGGAAGATGGGACAAGCCATTCAAAAGCCCATTCACTTTGGTGGGACCGGAAGATCCCACTGGTGGGCGGGGCCTGAAAATCCCAGCCAGTGAAACTATTTTTCGAAGAATTGATAGTAACTGAATTATATTATTCATAAAGAATAGCAAAAAAAATGCAAAGCACAAAGTCAATGTTTTGTTCTGAAATAACATTTTTGACAAAAACAATACAAGCAGGCCTCAAAAATCCATGGGTCATGACCTGAAAGGTTACATTGGCTTTTCACCTGCCCGTGGCGTCCAGTGCTGACCCTGCCAGAGGTCAGGCAAGAGGGCAAATCATTTACCTTGGGCAGCTTTATGTCTTGAGTCTATGAGTTCACTTGTCGAGTAAACACAAATTGCACGCCTTCATATATGCTCATTAGCTGATGCTTGCTATCAATAACAGAGATACCAACGTAAGAACAAATTATGATTGTTTATTGCAACAGAAGGCAGAGCATTAAATCCTTGCATGCTCCCACAAACACCTCCATCTCTAGACTACCCATTAGCCAGTAGCCCTTGCTGTATAGAGATTAGTCAGCATTGTCACATAGTTAGTCCACTTGCATTCTCTTAAAGGTACATGGTACTCCACTTTACCACAGGCAGACAGCTGCCACACCTCTGACATCTGCCTAACCGATGCAGAGGGAAAATCTGACACCTGCCAGCACTGGAGGAAGATGCAGGGTACTGAGGGGAATGCCTGACCAAACCACCCACCAACCCACTACCCCCACCCCCCCCAGATCTTGTACAGCCACTGTTTAAGGGACTTAACAATAAATTAGCAGTCTAGGCAGCATGCCAACTTTGACTGCCGCTATATACGCGGTTGCCACAATGTAGACTTTTGGCATAAAAGACATTATTATTATAAAAACAACAATAGAATATCAAGTTTATTCCAGAAGAAGCTCTTTACAATGCCCTACTGATGATTAAATTAAATATTCCTTTGCTCCCCATTCATCCTCTATTCCACATACAGAGAGGGCATTCATAAACCATAAATGGAGTGTGGCAAGGATCCAGCAATCTGAGGAACCTCAGATCACAGAGCTCACTAATACTACATGCATGAATGACTTATGTGGCCCAGTAGTCTGACTGGTAATTGTTTATTGAAGGACATTGATTTCTGGTTGCCCTTTTTTGAAATGTTCCCATCATAAATATTTGTGGCCAGTTTGAAAGTGCCTTGTAAAATTACAAAGCGCTATTTATCCAAGATCTTCTCAGTCTGGAGGAGGGATGGAATGTGAGGGGTGCGGGGGTGGGTGAGGGTGGGGTGGGGGGGGGGTGGCATTGCTGGGACTAGATAACGTGATCAGATGCAATGCTTGGCAGCTGGCACAGTATGAGATGGTCATGTAGAGTGGTTCCCGCTGTGACAAGTTCAAGCCGTAAATCACTACATGGAAACATCGATTCATGCAGTGTGAAGGAAAATAAACAAGAGTGCAATCCTGCTAATCCCAATGAAGAAATAAATGTCAATACTATGGAGCTCACTTAAACAAGAGACGTTCACAGTTCCCTTATGACAATCAAACAGCCACATGGGATTCTCACTAACTCAGGCTCTATTTTCCCATTTTCCTTTCCGTTTTTTTTTTACAGTTGTGTAAATTGTCATCACACATAATGGTTTGGAGGATTGACTGAACCCAATAGTGTAAGTGGAGCTCAGTTAACATCAAAATAATACTGGTATAAACCCAGGATGATTCAGCTACAGCTGTGTGTACATTACTTCAGTTCTGTCACATCACAGAGCTCAGATCTGTCTCCAATTATGTTGTCACTCTCCAAGCAAAAGCCAGCAAGCAATCAAACAGATGTTAAAGGTTATCTCAATTGTCTTAACTGATTGATAGTAAAGGATCTCCTGTTTGCTTTGACACGAGCTATAACACTAAAATTATGATTATATCGAGATTCTGATATTTTCATTGAAATTACTGTGATCTTCATGGAAAATTGTAACCTATGGTAATAGAATTATATGAAATATACAGTACAGAAACAGGCCATTCAGCCCAACTAGTCTGTGCTGGTGTTTATATTTCACACGTCTCCTCCCATTCCATCTGTCTCTTCTTAACTTTTCAACATATCTTGCTATTCCCTTTACTCTCATGTCTAGTGACTTCTGAAAGCACATAAGCTACTTGCCTCAACCACTCCCTGTGGTAATGATTTCCACTTTCGAACTGCAAAGACATTTCTCCTTATTTTCCTATTAGATTTATGAGTAACTACCTTGCCTTTAGGGCTGAGTTTGGATGTGGAAACATTCACTTCACATCTACCTTGTCAAATCCATTTGTAATTTTAAAGTCCTCTCTCAGGTCCCCTCTAAGTCTCCTCTTTTACTGAATGAGAAAAGCTCCAACCTGTTTAATCTTTTCCGGTATCTGTAATCTCTTAGTTCTGATACCATCCTTTAAATCATTTTTGCACCTTTTTCAGTGCTTCTATGTCTCTTCTTTAGTATGGAGAGCACGGCACTCTAAGGGTGGAATTTTACGTGCATGTTGGTGGTGGGCTTGTTTGGCGGTGTAAGCAGACAATATGGCGAGAAGGCCAAAAATCGATTTCACGACGTCATGAAACCAGTTTGCAATCAGCTGCTCTGCCCATCAATGGCAGGCCACGTTTCCCACTGTCCGACGTCGGGAACTTCATAATAATACATCTGCATATCATGATAAGCTCAGTTCACCAGAATCATTCCCCACCAACTCTGGATCATCTGAGCACGTCGTCATGATTGCACGCCAATGTGTTTCACATTTGTACGTAAGCAACGTGCATCTGGCGAGCTGAACTTCGCTCGGGACTTTGAAGCTTTTTGCCTACCTTGCTTTGGGCAGCTCTCACAGTCACCAGCGCCAGGCTTCGCAGGCAGCACCACGTCACTTTTAGGAGGGCTCACAAACAGGTCTCTACCTACCAGACCAGCCGTAAGGTGGGGGTGGCTTTTCAATGGCTGCAGGACTAGGGCTTGCTTGGGGAAGGGGGAGAAGTGGCTTCAGGCAAGGGAAGAGGCTGCAGGGCTAGGGAATTATTGAGGAAGCGGGGTATCTCAGGGTGTGTGTGGGGGCACATGTTGATCTGTGCAAGTGGCCTCAAGATGGTGAGGGCTGTGGAGGCAGACTCCAGAGGAGATGAAGCCAGATGGAGATGTGAGCATGTGTGAGAGAGAGTGAGTTCCTTGAACAGGCATTGAGTGAGATGCCAGTGAATGTGTGATGGGCTTGAGTGTGTGCCTTTAGAGTGGTGAGATGGTTGCCTTACCCTGGCAGAGATCATTCATCCTCTTTCTGCGTTGGATGGCCAACCTCTTCTGTGCAACATTGGCACTGATCACCACTGCCATCGACTACCAAGACAGAGTGGTGAATTTGCTGGACCTTCTGCAACCAGAGTAGGGGTAGAGGACACCATGATGGGCCTCCACATAGGCAACCATCTCATCACTATTGCTTTGTCAGGATTTTTAATTGCTTTGCTGGACTGCAATGAAGTTTCGCTTTGCAGAACACCTGCGGTCTGTCCGCAAGAAAGACCCAAACCTCCCTGTCGCTTGCCATTTTAACACTCCACCCTGCTCTCTTGCCCACATGTCTGTCCTTGGCTTGCTGCATTGTTCCAGTGAAGCCCAACGCAAACTGGAGGAACAGCACCTCATCTTCCGACTAGGCACTTTACAGCCTTCCAGGCTGAATATTGAATTCAACAACTTTAGATCTTAAACTCCCTCCCCCCATCCCCGCCCCGTTTCTTCCCCCTCCCTTTTGTTTTTTCCAATAATTTATATAGATTTTTCTTTTCCCACCTATTTCCATTATTTTTAAATCTACAACTAATACCTTGTCAGTCTTTCCACCCCATCCCCACAAGAGCTGTACCTTGAGTGTCCTGCCATCCATTCTTAATTAGCACTTTTCTTAGATAATATCACCACCTTCAACACCTCTTTGATCCTTTTGTCTGTGACATCTTTTGATTATCTGCTCCTATCACTACTTGCTTGTCCCTACAACCACCCCACCCTCAACTTCTCTCTCCCCCCGCCCCCCACCTTAGACCAGCTTATATTTCACCCCTCTCCTAACTACACTCAGTTCTGTTGAAGGGTCATGTGGACTCGAAACGTCGACTCTTTTCTTCTCCGCCGATGCTGCCAGACCTGCTGAGTTTTTCCAGGTAATTCTGTTTTTGTTTTGGATTTCCAGCATCCGCAGTAGTCTTTTGTTTTTATCAGTGGGACCTAGCTTTACAGTAGCCACGGGATCACAATCTGGTGAACACTTCACATTTTCTGATCCACAGCAGGCGGCGGCAGGAGCTTCCCAGGTCCCCGGCACTCAGAGGACTGCTGGAGGCCAGAGATTTGCCTAGTCAGAGTCAGATGAGGAGCCTCTGGACTCAGTCATACCTCAGTTGCTGAAGCTGCAAAGGCAAGCTCGGGAACATCAGGAAAGGATGTCCGCTGCACTCTTCAGGTTTCAAGGCACGATGGAGGAGTCTGTCTGCCTTCAAGCTGAGGTGATAGCGCCAGCATGCCAACGAACTGAGGTCAACACTGGTAGGATGGTGGCCGCCATGGAGACCTTGGTCCAGGATGTGACTCCTGCACTGTTGCACGTACTGAACTCTATCGCTGACGCCATAGTTGGCCTCCAACCGTGTGTACACGAGAGAGGTGCAGGCAGTCTGATCTCACTCCAGCTCCCCCTTCTCCTCAAGGAGTCAGCTAGGGGCCCTTGGGCACCCATAGGGAGGAGGATCAGTAGGTGAACCCCACTGGGGCCATCCAACCAGCTGACTCCAGGAGTGTCCAGCCCATAAGAATTCCCTCTTCCTGTGACAGGAACTTCAGCACCACAGGCTGAGGAGGGTG
Organism: Cetorhinus maximus; assembly: GCF_964194155.1. Lineage (NCBI taxonomy): Eukaryota > Metazoa > Chordata > Chondrichthyes > Lamniformes > Cetorhinidae > Cetorhinus > Cetorhinus maximus. Next base: position 78,259,974 of record NC_135894.1, on the reverse strand, counting down.
CCACTGCCACAGAGCAGGACCTCAAAAGTAGGCAGGGGCCCTCCAGGTCTCAGCCCTCCAGAGGATACCTGCCAAGGTCATCACAGACCGGGTGCAGCAGGCTGTGGATGTCCGGGGAACACCAAGATGTAACGGCAGGGTTAGGAAGGTTAAGAAGATGTAGTTGCACATCCTGGGCATGGACGTTAGTGACTTGTACATAATGTTGACTATTGTCAATAAACTCCCAAGAATGTCTCCCTGCCTGTGGCTCCTTATTCTGATGAGCAGTGTTCATGTCACTCAGATGTGAAATCTTTCTGCCCAAGATAAAGGCAGGTGTCTCAGTCCAGGGCCTCTTCCCTGTGTTTGTGCAGCCTTCAGACCAAAGTGATGGTCCAGCCTCACACTCCCTAGAAACATTACTGATGCCTGTACCTCAACAGTGCTGGTCATTGCTGCCAGAATGTCTTGGGCAGGCGTCACAGAGTTCCGTCATTCTCTCTGTGTGCTCTCAACACCTTTAAGGTGGGGCTGGTCCCCATCTTTTCAGCATCTGTGACCAGTGTTGCTGTGCTCCTGAAGGGGTCAGGTGCTGAAGGCTGACAAAGGATCAGATACTTTTAAAGTTTCATGGTTGCGTCTCTACCCTATGACTCTGATCACAGAGCACAAGCGAGCTGCTCTCATTCAGCAGGAGTCAGACATTCTCGGGGCTATGTGAAGACCTATGGAGTGTCCTCATTGCATGTTGTGATCATCCTCCTGCAATTGAGTGACTATTAGGGCCTCCACTGCATCTCCATGACAGGAGCATTCTCACAGATGTTATGTGCGCTGTCATAAGCCAGATTGGAGTCAAATATTCATAGATGCAATGCGAGGATCTATGGTGTTTCCTCACTGCATGTTGTCATCATCCATCACAAAGTTTGCAGCTATGACGGCCTTCCGAAACACACCTGCCTTGTCTGGCCAGTGCAATGGCCTCATTGCCATCATCGTCGCCTTCAAGCACCTCTCCACCCTCATCACCATTGACATCCGCCTCATCAGAGGAGACTTCCAGCTTCTGCACTTCCTCCTCAGCCAGCTCCTCTCCCCGTTGCAGCGCCAGGTTGTAAACAACTCAGCAGGTGACAACAATGTCTGACACCCTTTGTGGACTATACTGTAGGGCTCCACCAGACCAGTCCAAACACTGGAACCTCATTTTCAGCATCCCGATGATTTGCTCCACCAAGTTGTGAGTTGCAGCATGACCCTCATTGTACCTTTTCCCTGCTGCAGTCTGAGATCACTGCATGGATGTCATCAGCCACATACTCTGCGGGTAGCCCTTGTCCCTGGGGAGCCAACCCTGCAGCCACTGTGGACCCTGGAAGACGTCAGGGGTCTGTGATCAATTGAGAATGTAGGAGTTGTAGACAACCCCTGGAAACCGTGCGTACACTTGCAGGATGTGTTTGTGGTGGTTGCACACCAGCGGCACATTCAGCAAATGGAATCCCTTGCGGTTGACATAATTGATCACGTGTTGCGATGGAGATCTGTAGCCTGCAGGTTGCAGATCTGCAGGGTGCAGTCGATGGCACCCTGCACCTATGGGAAACGTGAGATCTGGGAAAATCCTACTGTTCTTGCATCCTGGCTGTCCCGATCCCAGGCGAAATGCACAAAGTTGTGTGCCCTCACAAAGATGGCATCCGTGACCTCATGGTTGCATTTGTGGGTGGAGGCTTGTGATACCCTATGGAGGTCACCTGTGGATCCCTGAAAGGAGCCACTGCCATAGAAATTCCTGAGGGTGGTCTCCTCCCTCTGCGCAGACCGATACAGGACCTCTCCCATGGTTAATTGAGCCCAGCCACCACGTTTCCCACCGTGATGGGCTGCATTAAATCTGGCCCTACTTAATTGGCTATAAAGTGTAGAGTAAAGGGTTAACATCAGGAGCAAATGATGTTGACGTAATAATGATGTCAGATCACATGACTGAGTAGTAAGAGAGATCTTGAAGAAAGCAGAAGCTCCAACCTCATGCGGAGTTCCAAATCTGTAAATACTTGCTGTAAACAGATAGTTCTGGTTAAAAAGACAATGGACTCGAGCAGCATACTTTTGGGAGACTAGACAATCACCAAACCCCGTCTAAACCCCTACCACATAACAAAACATAAAGCACGTTAGGAAATCCTGAGATTGTGGAAGGTGTGATATAAATGCAGGTTCTTTTTACTTACAATTTTCTATGGACATTACAGTGCTTCAAATGGAGAAATTTGAGAACAGAGTTAACAAACGGAATATTCCTTATTCAAAATAGTAAATCGCAATTTCATTTTAATCACACACAAACAAATAATATACCTGAGGGAACCACAGTGAGAGGCGATATTACAAATAATTGTAATTGAAAAGTGAACCATGGTTCCCGCATGACCATTGCCAATAATGTGTATTTTTCTAGGCTCACTCAAGTAGACTGATCTAACGTACCAATACACATACAGTTTTACCTGGCAAAGTGAATGATTAGAGGTCTTGTGGCCGAAATTATCTCAACCTATTCTTAAACTTCAAATGGGTAAGAAGGTCAACTCAAAAATAAAAATACCTGGAAAAACTCAGCAGGTCTGGCAGTATCTGCGGAGAGGAACACCGTTAACGTTTCGAGTCCGTATGACTCTTCAACAGAGCAGAATGCAACTCGCTAGCTTGGAGTCAGGTGTGGAATGCAAGTGCCTAGTGGGACACTTTTGATAAGCAGAATTGATGCTGCGGGACACCACAGCGCTGTTGGGACCTGCAGCCATCAAGAGACATGAGAAAATGAAAGAAATTGGAGGAAAAATGACTCAATTGGAAAATTTCATAACCTACCTGGAACTCCTCACAACGTCTGTTTCTCAGTTTGCTAGAAGTGAATTTAGAACCAGTAGGAAGAAAAAATCTTGGTGTGTTTATTTATTCTTTCCTTTCTTTTAGGACAAGCCATTTGTGATTGAACATCCCGCTTCTGTACCTTAAATCAATTGCCATCTCTACACTGTAACTCGAGAATTTATACAATGCTTTGCTCTCATTCTAGCATGTGAAGGATGCTAAGCACTGATATGCTTGCAGCTATTCATGTTTAATTTTATTGTGCTGACACGAGCTATTTGTTTCTGTCTGCTATAGCTGAATTTGAGATGATTATTGTTTTTACCTCACATTTGCAGACAGAATGAAGCGGTGTGACAAATCCCTCACCTGATCTGCATTTAGACTCCCCAGTGTGGAAGAGCCTGCACAGTGAGCAGAGAATACAATATACTGGAAAACAGGAAGTGTAAAATGATGTCTCACATAGAAGAGCGGTTGAAGGCCTGAATAGTGCATGGGAGGAAATATATGGACAGAGCTGTCTCTCCTGTTGTGGAAAAGGCAGGGCAGCTGGAGGTGGCAGAGTCAGAAGAGTGAATCAGGGTAACACAGAAGGAACAATTCCTTTAAAAAGCAGTGACGAGAGGGGAGGGGGAGATGCGTTTGGTGATGGGATCAAGTCATACGTTGTGTATGTGTTAGAAGATGATTGGCGAATGCAGGAGCTACTAGAGAGAAAAGTGAGGACAAGGGAGATCCTACCAGTGTGTGAGGAGGAGGGGAGAGTAAGAGCAAAAGCAGGAGCAATGGCATGGACCCAGTCAAACTCTAGAGAGGGGAAAACTTGACTGAAGAAAATGTAGGATATTTCAGATAGAGTGGTGAAGAAGTTGGACTCATATCAGAGCAGATGTGATGGAGCCGGAACAAATTGAGAGAAAGGAATAAACTTCTTCTCCTGGTAGCTATGGGAGTCAGTGGGATTTTAAAACAGAAATAAGGTCACTAGGAGTCTGGGAAATATTTTCTTGGTATTCAGTAGTGGAACAGTGTTCTAAGATGGAAATAGGAGGCTATCAGAGAGTTTGGCCTTAGCCAGATGGTGTCCTGTCCACCATACCACAGCAGTGGGCTATTTGTCAGCAGATTTGCTGATGGCAATGTCAGGATTAGATCTAAAGAAAAACAGAGCACTACAAGCATTCCAAAATATTAACTAATCTGTTCTCTCCACAGATGATGACTGGCCTGCTGTGTGCTTACAGCTTTTTCTGAGTCAAGGCTGTGAGCGGCTATACCAGCTGTTCTGCTATATTCACGTTCTTCACAGTGACCTCAACGAACCATGCAGCCAAGAAATCCCCAAACTATTCCATGACAAATAATCTCGCTTTCCAAATTTACCACATTTTGAAGAGCAAATTTCCTTCCAGGAGCAAGAAATGACTACTTTCTGAATGCTATGATTTATGCAATTTTCCCTATTTCGCTTCTCAATGGGATGCCTGTGAGAATCACTGGTTCAAATCGGATGACAAAGTGATCTTTATGTAAGTAAAAGGTTCAGCAATAGCAGCTACAAAATACCTTGTTGAATCACTTTCACATTTTTTTTTCCCAGCAGAGTCTTGTCTTTATGGAAACATCTTCTTCTTGTGTTCTCTGCCCCGAAGGCAAATCCTACCCACAGCACCGTGACCTCCACCACGGGCAGGGCAATAAGGCGGGTCCTGAATCCGTGCCAGCCAGAACGGGAATCAAGCCCCGTACTTTCGGCACCAATTTGATCCACAATGAGCAACACTAACCAGTTGAGCAGGTAACCGAACTGTGAGCAGAAATGGAGAAATGAAGTTTTTGAGGGTGAGAAAGCAAAGCAGCTGCCCCATCCATTGTGTTCCTGAAAGCGAATTAAACTGGGCCGACCTGAGGGACCTCTGTAAGGGGAATCCAGGAGAGTCTAAGGAAAAGGGGTTAACAGAATGATGTCAGAAAGCTTAAAAAGTGAAGCAGCAGAAATAATTGCCTGGATGTCATTCTGTTTATGAGAAAAAGGACAGAGTTGAACAAAAGAGAGTGGTGAATGTGTAAACTGGAAAGGTTGGCATACAATTACTGTTTCCTGTTTATCATTCTAAAGACAGCTGAAAACCTTATCACCTTGAATTGCTACTAAACATTGTTTTGACTTTTGTAATTCAATCCTTTTCTGCTTGTTTCTGTAACTAAGATTATTGGATTATGGTGGTGTAAAAAGACCTCCTCTTAACACAAGGATACAAAGGAACTTGAGGACATGACCTTTTCAAGAACGTTAGTGAATAAAACATGCAGAATTCAAAACTTGGGAGGGTCCCTACATCTGTTGTTGAGTAATATAAAGTTTCATGCATTACTGAGTTCAAGAAGACTCATAGAAGGATAATTTTGGCACATTCTCAATTAAAGTGGTATGGGTTGATAAGCTATTTACATTAGTATTTTTAATATATCTGTATCCATTCCTCCTAGGAAACCTTTTACAGTCTCAATTCATTAGCTGCAAGCTGGATTATCTGACATGAACAGACTATGGTTTATATTCCTTTAAAAGATTTTGAGGAAGTACTGATCATATCAATCAGTGGTTTTGAACATTCAGTGCAACTCGATTCACTTTTATCTTAGTGTTTAATTATGATAAACTAATTGAAATTACTGAAATTAATGAAACACCGAGGAAGAATGGACCTTTGCTTTCTCTAACTTTCCAGTTGACCTTCCATGACATTACTTCAGGTGATGGAGGGTTAGCAAGCAAGGAAGGATTAAACTAGGTCATGTAGGAATAATTCAGTCTGCATTTTAAAATCATAGATTCTATCCTTATTTAATATAACATATTGGATAATATTAATAATATTGAAACTTAAATAGCAATACCCACATGTTGTGCCTGAGGATATAGCCCCTCCTGCTGTCTATCAGGGATCACATGATGTGCTGGGAGGCTCCGACCACTGAGTCCTAAGCGCGGGCAATCTGGGTGCATGGGGCTTCCTGACGAGAGTCCTGATCGAGCATGTAGTACCTGGAAAAGCTCTATGTAATAATGTTTATCTGTTTCTTGTTGAAACCTGTCCACTCCATCGAGTCATTACCTTTGGCGGCAAGGGTAAAATAGCTCCGACACTGCACCTCGCCTTGTTATCGTGAGTGCATCGATTCTTAAGAAAAAGAAAAGACAACTCACCAGTCGTGCCACTCTTCGGCAGAATCGATCCTTATGATGCAACTATGGAAGACTGGAGCCAGTATGTAGAGTGCCTTGGATTTTGTTTCATAGCGAATGAAATTACCGCGGTAGAAAAGCAGAAGTCCATCCTTTTGAGTGTTTGTGGCAGTAAGACAAACAATCTCACTCACAGCCTGACAGCCCTGAGCGCACCCAATTCTTAGTCCTATAATGAATTAGCATGCCTTGTGGAAACAGACTTCCAGATGAAGCCATCTGTAATAATGCAGCGTTTTAAATTTAATTCCAGAGTTAGGGCCCCAGGTGAGTCCATTGCAACCCATGTAGCGAAGCTGAAGCAGTTGACAGAGCACTGAGACTTTGGGGACACATTAAATGAGATGCTGTGGGACCGATTAGTTTGTGGAGTTCAGGACGGGTACAGCACTGTTTACTCGCTGAGGTCGACAACGCCTTTAAGCACGGCCTAGAAATCTCCCTTGCCATGGGAAATGCTGCGAGAGACTCACAGGCTTTGCAACACACACAACATGGTTTCATTCTTCATGTGGAGGGCAAACCTAACACTGAGCGTGGTGTGAAAATCAGACTCACAGCATCAAAGTGAGATGCAATGTCCACTGTTAGAAACATGGAAAGGCCAAGTGGAAACGCTCCAGCAGCGACTTCAAGATTAAACTGATATATGGAGGTGATCTTTGCCCAGACACCAGTAAATTCAAGAAGGCAGAATGCCATCACTGCATAAGAAGGCACAAGTCAGGAATGTGATGGAATACTCCCCACTTGCCTACAACACTGAAGAAACTTGACACTGCCCAGGACAAAGCAGCCCACTTGATTAGCGCCCCATCTACAAACATTCACTCCCTCCGACGCACAGTAGCAGCAGTGTGTACCATCTACAAGATGGTAGCTTGGCCAGAACTTGCTGTGCCCCTAGCCAAGCTGTTCCGGAACAGCTACAACGCTGGCATTTACCCGGCTATGTGGAAAATTGCCCAGGAATGTCCTGTACACAAAAAGCAGGATGAATCCAAACCGGCCAATTTCTGCCCCATCAGTCCACTCCTAATCATCAGTAAAGTAATGGAAGGGATCATCAATAGTGCTATCAGGTGGCATTTGCTCAGCAATTACCTGCTCACTGATGCCCAGTTTGGGTTCCGCCAGGGCCACTTAGCTCCTAACCTCATTACAGCCTTGGTTCAAACATAGACAAAAGAACTGAACTCCTGAGGTGAGGCGAGTGTGACTGCCCTTGACATCAAGGCAGCATTTGACCAAGTGTGGCACCAAGGAGCCCTAGTGAAACTGGAGTCAATGGCAATCGGGGGAAAACTCTCTGCTGGTTGGAGTCATACCTAGCACAGAGGAATATGGTTGTGGTTGTTGGAGGTCAGTCACCTCAGATCCAGGACATCACAGCAGGGGTCCCTCAGGGTAGTGTACTAGGCCCAACCATTTTCAGTTGTTTCATCAATGACCTTCCTTGCATCATAAGGTCAGAAGCGGGGATGTTCACTGATGATTGCACAATGTTCAGCACCATTCGCGGCTCCTCAGATACTGAAGCAGTCCATGTCCAAATGCAGCAAGACCTGGACAATATCCAGGCTTGGGCTGACAAGTGGCAAGTAACATTCGCATGACACAAGTGCCAGGCAATGACCATCTCCAACAAGAGAGAATCCAACCATCACCCCTTAATGTTCAATGGCATTACCATCACTGAATCCCCCACTTTCAACATCCTGGGGGTAACTATTGACCAGAAATTGAGCTGGACTAGCCATATAAATACTGTCGCTACAAGAGCAGATCAGAGGCTAGGAATAGTGCGGTGAGCAACTCACCTCCTGACTCCCCAAAGCCTGTCCACTGTCTACAAGGCACAAGTAAGGAATGTGATGGAATACTCTCCACTTGCCTGGATGAGTGCAGCTCATACAATACTGAAGAAGCTGGACACCGTCCAGGACAAAGCAGTGCACTTGATTGGCACCACATTAACAAGCATTCACTCCTTCCACTATGGACACACAATAGCAACAGTGTGTACCATCTACAAGATGCACTGCAGGAATTCACCAAGGCTCCTTAGACAGCACCTTCCAAACCCATGACCACTACCACCTAGAAGGACAAGGCCAGCAGGGACATGGGAACACCACCACCTGGAAGTTCCCCTCTAAATCACTCACCATCCTGAATTGGAGATATATCACTGCTCCTTCACTGTTGCTGGGTCAAAATCCTGGAATTCCCTTCCTAACAGCACTGTGGGTTTACCTACACCACATGTTCTGCAGTGGTTCAAGAAGGCAGCTCACCATTACCTTCTCAAGGGCAACTAGGGATGAGTAATAAATGCTGACCCAGCCAGCGAAGCCAACATCACATGAATGAATAAAAAAAAAGGTCACCTAGTAAGGCAATGCTGGGCAAAGTCAAAACAGCCCGTAAAGCAGCAAACCAATATGATTGAATTAAAAAATACAGCAGAACCTGAAGCTGCCAGCACCGATGTCTATTCCCTGTATAGCATAACCGCTGTGAAAACCAAACCTATCACTGTCACAATCCAAGTTAATGAGAAGCCACTAATAATGGAGGTGGATACGGGAGCCTCAACTACAGTGGTGGAAGGGCACACTTTCAAATACATTAGCGAAGATACACAGCCAATAAACCTGGAGCGGACAACCACTAAATTAAGAACACACACAAGGGAATCTATTCAGGTAAAGGGCATCGCCACAGTACCAGTGCCTTACAGGCAACAGACAGCACAGATGCCTGTGATAATAGCGAAAGAAGAAGGAGCCAGTCTTTTAGGCCAAGACTGGCTGCAGAAGATCAACTTTGACTGGGTCTGAAATTTTTCACCTGAAATCAGGAATAATCCCTGAATTGCTAAGGAAATACAATGTGGTTTCTCAGGATGAATTAGGGAAGTTAAAAGGCTTGCAGGCCAAGATATATGTGAATCCTCAGGCGACACCACATTTCTTTAAGGACAGACCTGTGCCTGGTGCGTTGAAGAAGAAGATGGATGCAGAACTGTGCCGGTTGGAAAAGCTGGGCATCATCCAACCTGTCCAATTCTCAGAATGAGAAGCACCCATAGTTCTATTGGTTACACCTGACCAAACCACACGCATTTGTGGAGACTATAATTTGACTGTAAATAAGACTGTATAGCACGTGGCTATTAACACATAACACTCAACACAATTGAGATTCAGTGGCAGCAGTGAGTTCCATCTACAAGATGCACAACAGCAACTCACCAAGGCTCCTTTGACAGCACCTTCCGGACCCGCGACCTCTACCACCTAGAAGGACAACGGCAGCAGATGCATGGGATCACCACCGCCTACAATTCCCTTCCAAGCCACACACCATCCTGACTTGGAAATATACCTCTTCCTTCACTGTTGCTGGGTCAAAATCCTGGAACCCCCTCCCTAACAGCACTGTAGGTGTACCTACACCACATGGATTGCAGCGGTTCAAAAAGGCAGCTCACCACCACCTACTCAAGGGGCAATTAGGGATGGGCAATAAATGCAGGCCAGCCAGCGATGCCCACATCCCGTGAAAGATTTAAAAAGACATGGGCTTGGGGTGATCAGCATATTGTGCATTGCCTAATAATAAGAGATGCATTGAATTACAGTGTGAGAAGTAAAACTGTAACTTTTAAAACATTTTTATGTGTGGGCCTTATTACATTCAGACAGTTCAAGCCAGTGGGGTATTACTGAACTGCTTTCCAGAATGCCAGTGTGGTTTCGCATGTATGGTTCTGTGGGTGTGATCTTGGCTGTGATACCAAGGAGATTATGTTTCCTCGCAGAGTTAATTGAAGAGAGAAATAAATTTAAGACTTGTTTATATGCTGTTGTCCTTTAACAACTATTGTGTCAGGGAATACAGCAGATATTTTACATCCAACTCATTTCCCTCACCTGCTGGCCATAAACACATGAACAATTCATTAATCTACATATTCCTTTGGGGAATTCACCAAGGAATTCACCAAGGTTCCTTAGACAGCACCTTCCAAGCCCATGACCACTACCATCCAGAAGGACAAGGGCAGCAGACAGATGGAACACCACCACCTGGAAGTTCCCATCCAAGTCATTTACCATTCTGACTTGGAAATATATCACTGTTCCTTCACTGTTGCTGGGTCAAAATCCTGGAACTGCCTTCCTAATAGCACTGCGGGTGTACCTACACTACAGGGACTGCAGTGGTTCAAGAAGGCAGCTCACCACCATCTTCTCAAGGGCAATAAATAGGGATGGGCAATAAATACTGGCACAGCCAGCGAAGCCCACACCCAGTAAATGAGTAAAAAAAACAAGATAGCGATGATGGTTGCTTTGATGTAATTGATTGGAAATCCCCTTCCCCACATCTCCTTTTCCCCAGTGTTGTGACAATGCAGTACCCCAGGTGAATTACCAAACTATATAGCAGGGCAATAACCTGTGTGTGAGAAATGTAATGCACGTCTGAACAGGAGCTTTCCAATTGACATTTTCTTTGTAGGGAAGCTGAGCGTGAGCACTGAAACTATACAACATGGAGTTGAGGGCTTAATGTACTTGCTAATGGAGAGCTCCAAGATGATGGTAAACAAATTCACTATTCCACATATCCTTTTGGTATTAGCCTTGACCTGATCTCCTGGACTAGTTTCGATTGAAGAAGGGATTAGAGAGGTGTAGTCTTTTTTTCTCCCCCTTTATTGGTTGTGGGTTTTTTGCCTCTTCTAGGTGATTATGTGACTGTGGATGGGAAGAGAAAAAGAAATGTTGTTGTGACACTCTGACCATCATGAAAGCAGGGCAGGCTTGATGGGCCAGCTGGTCTTCTCCTGCCTGTAAATTTTTCATATGACTTTGGGTGGGAGGCAGTAGCAGTAATCATCGTTTCCTTTTGTATCGAGAGGGACGAGACAAAGCTGATCCAGCAAAATTGTTCACTCTGGGAAAGGGCGCAAACACCAGAAAACAGAGTTAAGAATTCACAGATTAGGAGAAAAAGAAAGTCAGATAGAACTGTTTTATACAAAGGTTAACCGACTAATGGATTAGGTCACCAGCAAAAGGCATTGTGCCAGGTAAAAAGAGTATACTCGCCTACCCTTCGGAGGGTATTCACATGTGCTATCTTCCAGGGAACAATGGAGAGTCTTTTGCAAGGGCTTCCCCGAGTGGTAGTGTACCTAGATGATGTTCTAATCAAAGGGTCAACCCAGGCCGAACACTTGGCCAACCTGGAGGAGGTGCTCAGAAGGTTCGTGGAAGCTGGTGTATGGTTAAAGGAAAATTGCACATTTCAAGCACCAGAAGTTACTTACCTGGGTCACAAGGTGGATGCCATGGGTTTGCATCTGGTAGGGGAGAAAGTTCAGGCAATAAAAGCTGCACCCTCACCATCCAATGTAACCGAACTCAAGTCCTTCCTGGGTATGATCAACTACTATAGCCGTTTCTTGCCTAACTTATCAACTGTGTTGGCACCATTACACTTGTTGTTGAAAAAGAATCACCATTGGTCATGGAATTCACAACAGGAAGGAGCTTTTGTGAAAGTAAGGAAAGTGTTGCATTTGTTGTGTTTATTGGTACACTACGACCCATCGAAAGAGTTGGTATTAACATGTGATGCCTCTTCTTATGCTGTAGGAGCCGTGTTATCATATAGAATGGAAAGTGGATCAGACAGGCCCATTGGCTATGTCTTGAGAACCTTCTCCAACTAGAAAAGAGAGGTTTATCAGTGGTATTCAGAGTGAAGAAATTCCACCAGTACCTGCTTGGACAACGTTTCACCATTGTGTCTGACCATAAACCATTAATGGGTTTATTCAGTTAGGATAAGGTCATTCCACCAATAGCATCAGCAAGAATACAACATTGGCTTTGATAATATCTGCGTATGAGTATACTTTTATGTGCCATCCTGGCTTACACATTTCAAATGCGAATGCACTCAGTCGTCTCCCATTACCAGATAGCATTGTACATGTCTTGTTCCACAAGAAGTTGTGCTATTACTGAATTTCTTGGATTCTCCATCTGTGTGTGCAAAGCAAATTAGAAATTGGACGAACAGAGATCCAATATTGTCAAAAGCAAGGGACAGTGCTTTGAAAGATGGTCAAATTCGACTGCATCTGAAGATTTGAGACCATTCAATGCCAGAGATACTGAGTTAAGCTGTCAAGATGGAATTTTATTGTGGGGATCAAGAGTTGTCATCCCATCACAAGGTAGAGAACCACTCTTGACAAAACTTCACTGTGCGCATCCAGGCATACCAAAGATGAAAATGCTTGCGCAAAGCTATGTCTGGTGGCCAGGCATTGACAGTGATATTGAAAACATGGTCAAGCAATGTCCCCGCTGTCAGCAACAACAGAAGTTGCCTGTTTCAGCTCCCCTGCATCCGTGGGAGTGGCCTGGTTGATCCTGGGTTAGACTACATATCAATTATGTAGAACTATTCTTAGGTACCATGTTTTTGTTGATTGTAGAGGGAAGGCAAAGGGACTAGTAATCCAAAGACTGAAGGTAATGCTCTGGGGGCCCAGGTTCAAATCCCGCCACAACAGATAGTGGAATTTGAATTCTATAAAAGTCTGGAATTAAAGTCTAATGATGACTATGAAACCATTGTCTATTGTTGTAAAAACCCATCACTAATGTCCCTCAGAGAAGGAAATCTGCTGTCCTTACCTGGTCTGGCTTAGATGTGACTCCAGACCCACAGCAATGTGGTTGGCACTGAAATGGCCTAGCAAGCCACTCAGTTGTATGATACCGCTACAAAGTCTCAAAAAAGGAATGAAACCGGATGGGCCATTGGCATTGACCTAGACAACGGAAACGACATCGGCAAATTCAGCCCTGTTGACCCTGCAAAGTCCTCCTTACTAATATCTGGAGGCAAGTGCCAAAATTGGGAGAGCCATCTCACAGACTAGTCAAGCAACAGTCTGACATAGTCATCCTCACGGATGACTATCTTACAGATAATGTCCCAGACACCACCGGTACCATCCGTGGGTATGTCCTGTCCCACCAGCAGGACAGACCCAACAGAGGTGGTGGCACAGTAGTATACAGTCGGGAAGGAGTTGCCCTGGGAGTCCTCAACATCGACTCTGGTCCCCATTAAGTCTCATGGCATCAGGTCAAACATGGGCAAGGAAACCTCCTGCTGATTACCACGTACCACCCTCCCTCAGCTGATGAATCAGTGCTCCTCCATCTTGAACACCATTTGGAGGAAGTACTGAGGGCGGCAAGGGCGCAGAATTTACTCTGGGTGGGGTACTTCAATGTCCATCACCAAGAGTGGCTCGGTAGTACCACTACTGACTGAGCTGGCCAAGTCCTAAAGGACATAGACTGGGCCTGCAGCAGGTGGTGAGGAGACCAATAAGAGGGAAAAACATACTTGACCTCATCCTCACCAACCTCCCAGCCGCAGATGCACCTGTCCATGACAGTATCAGTAAGAGTGACCACTGCACAGCCTTTGTGGAGACGAAGTCCCACCTTCACATTGAGTATACCCCCCATCATGTTGTGTGGCACTACCATAGTGCTCAATGGGATAGATTTCAAACAGATCTAGCAGCTCAAGACTGGGCATTCATGAGGAGCTGTGGGTCATCAGCAGCAGCAGAATTGTACTCAAACATAATGGGTAACCTCATGGCCCACATATCCCCCACTCTACCTTTACTATCAAGACAGGGAATCAGCCCTGGTTCAAAGAAGAATGCAGGAGGGCATGCCAGGAGCAGCACCAGGCATACCTAAAAATGAGGTGTCAACCTGGTGAAGCTATAACACAGGACAACTTACATGCCAAACAGCATAAGCAGCAAGTGATAGACAGAGCTAAGCGATCCTACAACCAACAGATCAGATCTAAGCTCTGCAGTCCTGCCACATCCAGTTGTGAATGGTGGTGGGCGATTAAACAACTCACTGGGCTAGAAGGCTCCACAAATACCCCCCTCCTCAATGATGTGGGAGCCCAGCACATCAGTGCAAAAGATAAGGCTGAAGCATTTGCTACAATCTTCAGCCAGAAGTGCCAAGTGGGTGATCCATCTCTTCTGGAGGTCCCCAGCATCACAGAAGCATCACAAATAAGCCAACATAGTTCTAAAAGACGGCTTCATTTTTATTAACCCATCGTACACTATCTCCTATACTTATCTATATACTTACACTATTACATTACAAGATGCATGCATTAACATAATATATACAAATCCTTGTTATCAGCAGAAATCATTCCAGTTCAGTGTCCAGGCTTTAAAATGTCCAATTTTCCCTTTAAGCTTCAAACTCTTGATAAAGCATCTGCGATCACATTTTCTCTACCAGCAACAAGTCTAACCTGTAGATTAAATGGTTGCAGTAATAAACTCCATCTGAATTGCATTGCACTTTTGTCTCAAAATTTGTCCAAAAACTTTAAAGGATTGTGGTCTGTATAAACAATTGTTTCTGCTGAATTGTTTGCCACATAGATTTCACAATGCTGCAATGCTAACCCCAAACACAAAGTCTCCATTTCGATCATTGAATATCTTCTCTGTTGCACATTCAACTTCCGTGAAAAATATCCTATCAGTTTTTCAATTCCAGTGTCATCTTCTTGTAACTGTGCAGCCCCAATGCCTATATCGCTTGTGTCAATGGCCAACTTAAATTGCTTGGCTTAATTGGGAGCTGTCAAAACTGGTGTCATCATTGTTACAATTTTCAAACTGTCAAATGGTTTCTGACACTCCTGCATCCAATGAAACTTCTTGTTCTTTTTTAATAGTTCAGTCAGTGGAACAACCACACTGCTAAGATATGATACAAATTTCCGGTAAAGCCCACTCATGCCCAGAAATCTCAAAACTTCTTGTAGGCACTGGGAAATCCATGATAGCCTTGACTTTCACATCTCTCGGAGCCACCTTACCATGTCCAATGGAATTCCTGTATCCCAATCCTGTGCACAATCCTGACAGTATGTTCTTATCATAGTTATTAAAGTTTGATGCCACCTTTCCAAAGCTCCTTGTGACTCCAGATGATAAGCTGTTGACTTAAACTGTTTTATCCCCAAACTGTTCATTACTTCCTTAACCAGCTGTGACATGAAATTTGACCCCTGGTCTGATTGTATTTCCTTAGGTAAACCATAGCTTGTAAAAAAAAAACGTAATTAACTCTTCCACAATCTTCTTAGTTGCAATATTTCTTAAATGTATCACTTCAGGAAACCTGGTAGACACATACATTTGTCAGTAAATGCTGATTTCCACTTTTAGTCTTAGGGAGGGGTCCTACACAATCAATCATGACCCTGGTAAAAGGTTCCTTAAATGCAGGCATTGGGGTTAAAGGCGCCGGATTAATTGATTTTCCTGTTACTTGACACGTATGACAGGTTCTATAGAATTTGACTACATCCCTATGCAACTGCAGCCAAAAAAAAAATCTCTGTATCTTTTCCTGTGTTATCCTAATTCCTAAATGTTCTCCCACTGGAATTTCATGAGCAATCCTCAGAATCTCATTTCTATGCCTTAATGGGATAACAATCTGATGCACCTCCCTCCAGCTTTCATTTGCTGAGACATGATCCAACCGCCATTTTCTCATCAAAATATCTCCTCGAAGATAATAACATATAGCAATACATTTTGCTCCTGTTTCTGAATAAGCTTTCTGATATAACTGTTTTAATTGTAGTCATTTTTCTGTAACTCCACTAACCTCCTTGAGTTAAACATTTAAGCTCCACTGTCCTGTATTCCTTCCTCCTGAACAACGTTATCAAACACAGTGCCAACTAATTAGATTTCGATACCTTCTTCTTGCCTTTGAACTGCCTACCTGGCTTATTTGTCTTGTCCTTCCCTATGAGCCTTTAATCTCATGACAACACAATCAGGAAACAATCCAGGATTCCTTCTTTGACCCCTCTGTTGAAAACACTTCTACACGCATCACCCACATTTACGATCCAGCTATATCATTACCCAGAATAAATTGAACCCCTGCAATGGGCAATATTTCCACCACGCCAACTCTAACTTCACCTGTCTTCCATTTGCTCTTTAAATTTGCCTTCCACAACGGAATAGATTTAGCATCTCCATGAACTCTGCTTATCATTACCTGGTCCTGCAATACTCCCTTTGAATAACAAATATCACTATCCCACAACATTAAGGGTTGACTGGCCCCTGTGTCACTTAAAATTTTAACATCTTTACCTACTCCACCCTGTACACATGGAAAGACTTTCCATTCACACACAAAGTCTTTAAATAGTTCGGCAACCTGCTCCTCAGAATTCCCTTGAGTAAACTGGGAACACATTCCCACTTCTTCACCTATCACTGATTCTCTCTGCTTCATTGTACATAAACCAATGGTTTCTCCTGTGCCTGAACCTTAGATCCCACAATACTTTTACTTCCAGAGCTTTTCTGTACCTCAAAAATTCCAGTAGGTTTTTCCTGCAATCTCCAACACACTGACTTTGTGTGTCCTACTTTATTACAATGAAAACACCACAATTTTCAAATGTCACTTCTATCTTCAGCACCTTCCTTTTTATTCTGAGAAAAAACTTCCAGCTACTCCCCCTCTTCCCTGACTACCTACCTTCCTTTCACCTTCCCACTTTTTATGCTTTTCCAATTTGAAAGTGTGATGAAAACAAGGTTTAGCTCTATGAACTAATTCATAATCATCAGCTATCTCTGCCGCTTGTCTTACAAAATCAACCTTCTGTTCCTCCACATGAGTTCTCACTACAGAAGGGATTAAATCTTTAAATTCTTCCAAAAGAATTATTTCCCCAAGAGCTGCATAGGTTGTCTCTATTTTTAATGCCTGTATCCACCGGTCAAAATTACTTTGCTTTACTGTTTCAAACTCAATGAAAGTTTGCCCAGGCTCCTAATTTTCTGCCTGTATACTTCAGGGACCAATTCATATGCACC
This sequence comes from Cetorhinus maximus, assembly GCF_964194155.1. Classification (NCBI taxonomy): domain Eukaryota; kingdom Metazoa; phylum Chordata; class Chondrichthyes; order Lamniformes; family Cetorhinidae; genus Cetorhinus; species Cetorhinus maximus. The sequence goes on along the minus strand of NC_135894.1, from coordinate 78,242,836 downwards.
CAAAATAGCCTTTTTCACCACATCATAATTCACCTACATTTCTTTTGATAGTGAAGCATATACCTTGTGCGCCCTACCGACTAACTTAGACTGTAATAATAATGTCCAGTTTTCCTGTGGCCATTTCATCTGTTTAGCTAGCTTCTCAAATGAAATGAAGAATGCTTTAATATCTTTTTCCTCAAACTTTGGAAGAGCTTGTACAAATTTAAACATCTCCCCACTGTGCCCTGCTCTGGAGGTAAGTCCTTCCTCACCTCCTGGCACCTCTTTTTTAACTGCCAACATTTTCATTTGGAATCCTCTGCTTCTCTTTTTCCCTTTCCTCCTTCTCTATCTTCACAATTTCTAATTCCCTTTTAAAAACCATTTCTCTGTCCTTTCCTTCTAATTCAAACTTTTTCAGTTCCTTTGCTTGTTCATATTCAAGTGTCTTCATTTGTAACTGAAGTCTCACTACCCCAGCTGTGACTCACTAGTGTCAGGTTTCGCTTCCAACTGTAGATGCTGTGCTTTGCTTTTAATTATATCTGATTTCCTAGCCCCCTCATGTAACTCAAATTTTAACTTATCTGCCAACTCTGTTAACTTACTTTTAGTTGTTTATTCCAACCCAATCAGAGTTATCTCTTCTACTCCCAGGCAAGTCTTAGCAATTGCCAAAGCCATCTTGCAGTCTCACCACTTCTAAACTGCTTCACCAACTCTTGAATTCAAAGTGCTTCTCATACTTGTAGCCTCAAGATTCACCAACTCCAAACCAATCAAGGAATTAGAAACGTTTTTATCCCACTAGAGTCCCCAATTGTTATGACACAGTAGTTGGTAGAGTTGAGTTATTTAAAAATTCCAGAGGGAAACTTTAAACAACTGTCATGACCTATATTTTTAAGTGGTATGTATGAGATGCAGCTCTAAATTCAGGAATCAGACCACCAAGTTCTCGAGAGGTTTTTCTATCAAACTACATGAGACATTTATTAATTTACACAAGTTAAATATATATGCATGGCTACAAATTACTACTATCATAACTTTTAACAAATTCCCAAACTAATCTCCATTAAGGCAACAGCAACCCATAGACTTTAAGCAGACACCAGGCAAAGCAGTTTCACCTTACAAATTCAAAATGAGGTTCCTTTTCACTTTGATTTCTGTGCAGACACAATGGTAGGTTTACAGGCTTTGATGTTACATTGCCTCTGCCCTACACACATGAAACTGTTATCTGTTATAGCCAGCACATCTCATTGAATGTAAATTTGCATTGTATCACCAACCTCTTTGAACTCCACCTCTTCTAACAATAAAACCCCTTTCATAGTACCAATTTTATTAGTGATATAAACATTGCTTGGTCTCTGGTAGCTAGGTGCCAGATTTCACTCCTCTTCTTGAATGCTCTATTCAACAAAAATGTAAATGCACTCTACCTCTCTTATATCTCAAAACTAGTACACATCAAAGCACCCAACTAGCTGGCTTTAATCCAATTGAGACACACCCACAGGCTAACCCTCTATTTTTTTTAAAATTACAATAATATTATATACATTAATAGCTTCATGACAACGGCTCCTGCTTACTCCTGCTTAGCTCGCCTGACGAGGGTAAATTCCTGGCAGTGTGTGTCCATTCTCAGATTATTTCCAACAACAGTGATGCCTCACCCTCAATGTAAACTGTTCTTGTGGAATGCTTTGCTTTGGTCACAAGAACTGACCAAGTATAGAATGATTCTAGATTCAGTCAATTCAGGGAGTGAGTTTGTAAACAGGTACCTCTCCCATGCCATTCTCAGTTCTGTTGAGCACATTTAGGTGGGAAGGTGCTCACGTTTCTTGCTGAGCTTAGAAGATGCACACTTGGAGAGTCGGCAACATGCAAGGCAGAGAGGAAAGCATACGAGATCTGAGAAGGGGCGTATAGATTGAAAGCCCTGCTGGATGAAAGTGATTACATGGAATTTGATGAACTGTTCTGTTGCTGGAGATAGATCTCTTTGAGGAGCTTTGTCAGACTGAAGTCACACTGCTATGACCCCACTGATTATTGTAGAACAGCTCCTGCCCCTTGTAGGCTACCGTAGAGACTGGGATACTGGAGGGATGCTTGAAGAGGCAGCACCTTCTGACGTCTAATGCTGGGATGCCCTCCTCCAGTTAGCACCCCATTTACTGCCCATCCCTAGTTGCCCTTGAGAAGGTGGTGGTGAGCTGCCTTCTTGAACCACTGCAATCTATGTGGTGTAGGTGCACCCACAGTGCTGTTAAGGAGACAGTTGCAGGGCTTTGATCCAGTGACAGTGAAGGAACAGTGATACATTTCCAAGTCAGAATGGTGAGTGACTTGGGGGGGAACTTCCAGGTGGTGGTGTTCCCATATATCTGCTGCCCTTGACCTTCTAGATGGTAGTGGTCGTGGGTTTGGAGGGTGCTGCTGAAGGAGCTTTGGTAAATTTCTGCAGTGCACCTTAAAGACTGTACACACTGCTGCCACTGTGCATCGGTGGTGGAGGGATTGAATGTTTGTGGATGTGGTGCCAATAAAGCGGGCTGTTTTGTCCTGGATTATGTCGAGCTTCTTAAGTGCAATCACCCAGGCAAGTGGAGAGTATTCCATCATATCCCTGACTTCTGCGTTGTAGATGGTGGACAGGCTTTGGGGAGTCAGGAGGTGAGTTACTCGTCACAGGATTCCTAGTCTCTGACTTGCTCTTGTAGCCACAGTGTTTACATGGCTAGACCAGTTCAGTTTCTGGTCAATGGTAACCCTATGATGTTGATAGTGGGGGATTCAGCAATGGTAATGCCATTGAATGTCAAGGGGTAATGGTTAGATTCTCTCTTGTTGGAGATGGTCATTACCTGACACGTGTGTGGCCTGAGTGTTACTTGCCACTTATCAGCACAAGCCTGGATATTGTCCAGGTCTTGCTGCATTTGGACAGAGACTGAACATTGTGCAATCATCAGCAAACATCCTCACTTCTGACCTTATGATGGAAGGAAGGTCACTGATGAAGCAACTGAAGTTGGTTGGGTCTAGGACACTACCCTGAGGAACTCCTGCAGTGATGTCCTGGAACTGAGATGATTAACCTGCAACAACCACAACCATCTTCCTTTATGTTAGGTATGGCTTGGATGTGCTGCTTATAAGGCTACACTTGTTGGAATACAGATAAGGGCAATGTTTGGTGAGGGAGTGAGATTATTTGGGGTGGCTGAGGGTTTCCATATGTGAAGCTGCCAGCACCAAGATTCTGATCTTCTGCTTTTAACAGACAACTGCAGCTTGTCCAGTCGCCCAATTGCTCTAGGCTTCATTCTCGCTCTGGGGAATTTCCATGCTTGCAACAAGGGTTTATTTCAAGTAGATCATTTAGCAGCAGGATCGGGGGTTAGTCTTGCATGAAAGAGCTTCATTGCTTAACTCTCCTGATTTCCGGCATCGTCATTGAAAGGATCCTAACCTTTCTCAGCTCTGCATCTCTCCTCATTTGGTAATACACAGTTCAGTAGGGTGTCCCTTTAATCAGCACACCCCCTGCCCCCGACATGTGCAGGGCAGCACACCTCCTCAAGGCCCTCAGAGCCCACCTTACCAGAGTTATTTTTCATTTTTAATTTCTACTACGCCATAGAGTCATATTTCAAGATGATGATGCTGAGGTTTTACTACCAGACCAACATGGGCCCTCCCTGTGTGTCTGTAGAAACCACCCCATTGTCCTGGGCGAGTATAATGTTCAGGTTTCCTTCCCTCTAATAACTCTCAGTCCTCCCCCTGTAACCCTTAATCCCATTGTAATGGTGGTGGATATCCCTGTATGACCCCTAAATCATTTGAGGTGGATGCACCTATCCCCCATGTGGATCTTACCCCTCCTCATTTTGAGGCCTATTGCACAGTGACATGTAGACACCGCCCCACCCCCCCACCAACCCCCCACCTCCATGAGACCTTCGAGTGCCCCTATACTACCTTGTCCCTATCCACAGGCTACAGATGCCTTGTGACTACAACACGCTGGGCATGACTGACACTGGACCTACATGCCCTCCCCTTCCATGAACTGGGACAAGGACAGTCTCTGCAAGCTCAGCAATGGAAACTGAAGCACTTCTTCACTCCGCAAACCTCCCATTCTGGCCCCAACTCGCCTATGCCCTTCTGTAAGAGACTCCATTGTGGACCAGAGGGCATTTTTCCCACCACTGCACTGCCCCAGTCATGTGCCTGAGTGCAACCTTTCCCACTCTTTCACCCCCCCACCCCCACCGTCGAGGCCTTGCCCTGCAGCCCATTCCCTTGCCTCTGTCTGGTTTCCCCCCGACGCATGTTGAGCTCTTGCCCTGTTGCACTTTCAACCCACCCCCGCCTTACCGGTGGCCTGGTACATAGAGCCTTTGCCTCAGAAAGCCCCTGAAAGCAATGTGGTGCTACCTGCAAAGCATGGCATGGAGTCTGAGGTGCTGCAAGTGCTGCGCGATGCAAGGTAGGTGAACAAGCCTCGAAGTCATGGGCGAAAGTGCAGGTTGCCAGGTGCACGTCACTTATATACGGTTGTGAAACATGCCAGTCTAATTAGACGCCAGTGTGGCCTATTGATCCAGCGCCGAGGGAAGTTTAGTGGTGGCGGGAGAGGGGGTGGGAGAGAGGGGGACAGGGGACGAGGGGTTAATTCCAGCGAGGGACCTTTATAATGAGCATTCCTGACTTTCAAATCACATTCCTCATGGGAGACGCGTTCTGGAGTGGACAGTCGCAAACTGTTTTCACGTCGACATAAAACTGATTTGTTGGATCTCGCGATATTTTCCGCTCCCGCCTGTCATGACTCCGGCCATGTCATCCAGAGGTGGAAAATCCCACCCTAGCTTTCAATTCCATACTTTATTAATAGAATTTAAATGCTACCAGCTGTCATGGTGGGATTTAAACCCATGTCCCCCAGAGCATTAGCCTGGGCCTCTGGATTGCCAGTCCAGTGACATTACCACTACACAACCATCTCCCCCAGTCACGATCATTTGTAGTGTGTGTGAATTGTATGGCAATAAATAAACGTAGGTCGTTGCCATTACAACTGTAGGTGTCGTAATTTATGACGTGGAAAGAGTTGTACAAACATCTCACAAAGATGGGATAACAGAATGTAAGATTTGTAGCCTGGAAGTGTGCAAAGAAATTGTGCCAAAAAGTTAAATGTCAGTTTTACCACAAATTCATGCTATCACGAAGGCTGTCTATTTCCAGCTCTGTAATATCACCCAACTAAACAGAGGAGGTTGAGGAGAGTTTTGATTGAGATGTACAAAATTGTGAGGGCCCTGGATAGAGTGGATGGGAAGGGCCTATTTACCTTAGCAGAGAGATCAGTGGCTACGGGGCATTGATTTAAAGTGATTGGTAGAAAGATGAAAGGGGAGATGAGGAAAATTATTTTCACCGAGGGGGTGGTAGGGGTCTGAAACTCACTGCCTAAAAGGGTATTAGAGGCAGAAACCCTCAACTCATTTGAAAGGTGTCTGGATGTGCACCTCAAGTGCTGTAACCTGCAGAGCTACAGACCAAATGCTGGAAAGTGGGATTAGGCTGGGTGGCTCATTTTTCAGTCACACACAAACGATGGGCCAAATGGCTTCTTTCTGTGCAATAGACTCTATAATTCGCCTCTCTCTCAGCTCATCTGCTGCTGAAATCCCCCATTTCAGCCTTTGACTTGACTATTCCAATGCACTCTTAGCTGGTCTCTCAAATTCTACCATCCATAAATTTGAGGTCATCCAAAACTCTGCTGCTCAGGTCTTTACTCTCACCACATTCTGCTCACCAATCACCCTTGTGTGTTCACTAACCTACATTGGCTTATGATCAAGTAATATCTTGATTTTAAAATTCTCACTCTTGTTTTCAACTCCTTCCACGGCCTCACCCCCACCCATCTTTGTAATCTGCTCCAGCCCCACAACCCTCTGAAATATTTTTTCTCCTCCAATTCTAGCCTCTTGAGCATCCTCAATTTTAATAGCTCTACCACATTTAATAGCACCTTCCATTGCCAAGGCCCTAAGCTCTGGAATTCCCTCCCTACAGCCCTCTGCCTCTCTACCTCTCTATCCCCCTTTAAGACACTCCTTAAAGCCTACCTCTTTGACCAAGCTTTCAGACATCTGACCTTATGTCCTTCACTGTTGCTGGGTCAAATTCTGGAACCTCCCTCCCTAACAGCACTGTGGGTGTTTCTACAACTCGTGAGCTGCAGTGGTTCAAAAAGGCAGCTCACCACTACCTTCTCAAGGGCAATTAGGGATGGACAATAAATGCTGGTCTAGCCAGCAACACCCACATCCCTTGAATGAATAAACAAAAAAACACTGCCTTTTTTCCATCATCATGGCTAGGTGCAAATAGTATTTAGAAAGATATATTACTGAAAGCAAGCCTGGTGCTGTAATTTGCTATGTTGATGTCTCGCCATTAAGTAATGAGAAGGCAACACTTACTTACTTCTCCTCTCCATGAGGAAAGAGACTGTTTCAGCCTCTAACATGGTTCTATGCATATATTCTAAAGCAAGCCGATACTCAAGATGATTGATGCGCTTATTTATTTACATTTCTTAAGTTTTGCTAAATTCCACTTGAAGTATCAAGTTTATAATGAGGTCTGATGCCCCATATTTCCAATTAATAAAAGTGGAAGCTAATTATAACAGTTACAATAAAATATTACAAAAAGGTACAAAGGGAAAAAGGACATGAATAATACTTTTCAACGCATCATTAAACAGTAAGTGACCACTGACAAGCAATTTAAATGCCTTTCAGGCTGTGAATTGTTTAGTACAGTAGAGTATTTTCCATCTAATTTGACCTTAGCGTGATCCCTCAAAAACACCTTGATATGAGGTTTAAAGTAAGGATTTTATACTGGTTTCAGCTATTGTAGATCTAGGAGGGATGCAGAATCACCCATCTATGGTTATTCATCACTCATATTTATTCTGTTTCTAACAGCTCGAGCAAGCTTGAGAATTCATTGTATGGAGCTCTGGAACACAAACCTGCACCCTAACACGCAGTGACACCTTGCATTGCGGCACTAGCTACCTCGCTGATATCAATTAGTTCTGTGAGAGCCCCAGGCCTCTATTTGGATCTCCTGTTGGAAGACGCTAAACACGGAGAACCAGGCTGCTACTGTTGGCCCCTGCACATTTATGTAAAAACTAGGCCAACTGCATTGATGCCGTAGGCTGTGTATCCTATCAGTTCTGTCCTGGCTTCTGGCTCCCATTTTCAGGCTGAACTACACCTTCCTAAGAACATGATGATTTTCTTTACTTCCATTTGAAGAGACTGGTGGCAACAATGCAAAGCAATTTGAGGAAAGTGGATTCAGTACCATAAAGACGACCTTCCTGTGAAAGAAAGTGCTCGCTTTCAAGTACAATTGCATGTCAAGACATTCATCAGGGCATTAAAAGGGAAAGCTTGGCAAGCCAGTGATCCCTTCATGATATTATTTTAATTTATTGCACTTCACAATAATGATTGTGTTAAATAGCTGTAAGAGTATCCTGGGTCCTTTGCAGACTCTTTAAAACCGGTGCAGCATTAAGCTGACTTTTACTTTAATCAGAGAGATTTGTTGGTTGACATTCAGGGCGGGATTTTCCATTCCTGCCAGCGATGGGCATCATTGCGGGCAGGATGGGAGAATTTGGAGAGAGGCCAAAGTTCTATTTGAACTGTAACACAAAATTCAAAAAAGTAATTAAGATTGTAGTTTAAAACAATCTCATAACACGACAATTAATATATGGTACTGAATGATCTATCATGGCGTCGCTCACAGGTAGGCTGTGGGCTGGAGCAGGTTGTAATTTCAAAATGCCAAGGGAACTGCTTAACTAACCCTATTACTTTAATGTCGCTTCTGAAGCATTCTGTGGGAAAGCAGTCAAAATAAGCACTAAGTTCAATCAGAAGGCTAATTCTTGAAGAAAATTTCAGTAGACTGTCAATTGCTTGTAAATGTGCGATTTGGGAGAGGCCAGTTTATAGAGTTCACCTCGGAATGTTACTGATAATCTGAAGTGTAACGATTGGCGTGCAATGGATTCATACTAGATACAGTGATTGGAATATGGTGAGAACCAGATAAAAGCAACTTCCTATGCAGTTTCTCCAGGTTTCTTACAAAGTAAGGGTAGGTAATTGGGAGAACCCAAGACTTTTAATTATATGAATAACTAAATCACTTCACTGTCTTCCCTTTAAAAAGGCATATCAAATTTAATGTTTCTCCCTTCACTATTCATTATTTTTTTGCAAGTGTTGTCCACAAATTCTATAGGAAATCGGGTAACTTTCTGGTATATGATTAATTTAATAGACCATCCTCTGACATATTCCTCTCTTAATCATTTTTAATAAATCCATAAACAGGATTACAAACGACATGTTTATATTTGAATATTGCTGAAAAGAGAGACATGTCGTTGAAGCTTTTCATCTTGCACTCATCAGGACAAACACAAGAATGCCAAATTTCAAATGATCACAGCAATTTACACTAAAGGAGAAAAGGGTTTTTTTTTATTCATTCATGGGATGTGGGCCTCGCTGGCTAGACAAGCATTTCTTGCTCATCCCTATTTGCTCTTGAGAAGGTGGTGGTGAGCTGCCTTCTTGAACTGCTGCATCCATGTGGTGAAGGCACAGCCACAATGCTGTTAGGGAGGGAGTTCCAACATTTTGACTAAGTGACAGTGAAGGAATGGTGATATATTTCCAAGCCAGGATTCTGAGTAGCTTGGAGGGGAACTTCCAGGTGGTGGTGTTCCCATGCTCTGCTGCCCTTGTCCTTCTAGATGGTAGTGGTTGTGGGTTTGGAAGGCGCTGTCTAAGGAGTGAGTTGCTGCAGTGCATCTTGTAGATGGTACACACTGCTGACACTGAGTGTCGGTCATGGAGGGAGTGAATATTTGTGGATGGGGTGCCAATCAAGTGGGCTGCTTTGTCCTGGATGGTGTCAAGCTTCTAGGGTGTTGTGGGAGTTGCATTCATCCAGGCAATGTGGAGAGCATTCCATCACACTCCTGACTTGTACCTTTTAGATGGTGGACAGGCTTTTGAGAGTCAGGAGGTGAGTTACTTGCTGCAGGATTTCAAGTCTCTGACCTGTTCTTGTCGCCACAACATTTATATGGCTGGTCCAGTTCAGTTTCTGGTCAAGGATAACTCCCAGGACGTTGATAATGGGGAATTCAATGATGGTAATGCCATTAAATGTCAAGGTGATTAGATTCTCTCTTGTTGGAGATGGTCATTGCCAGCCACTTGTGTGGCGCGTATGTTACTTTCACATGTCAGCCCAAGCCTGGATGTTATCCAGGTCTTGCTGCATTTGGACATGGACTGCTTCAGTATCTGAGGAGTTGTGAATGGTGCTGAACATTGTGCAATCATCAGCGAACATCCCCACTACTGACCTTATGCTGGAAAGAAGGCCATTGGTGAAGCAGCTGAAGATGTTCAGGCCTAGGACATACCCTGAGGAACTCCTGCAGTGATGTTCTGGAACTGACATGATTGACCTCCAACAACCACAACCATCTTTCTTTGTGCTAGGTATGACTCCAACCAGCGGAGAGTCCACCCCCTCACCCCCCCACCCCCATCCACCCCCCCAACACCTACCCCCCACCCCACCCCAGGGCTTCATCTCCTCAACGGCTGTTAATGGTCAATCTTATCGATACTGTCATGGACAGATGCACCTATGGCAGTTTGGTGAAGATGAGGTCAAATATGTTTCTCCCCCTTGTTGGTTCTCTCACCACCTGCCGCAGACCCAGTCTAGCAGCTTTTAGGACTCAGCCAGCTCAGCCAGTAATGGCGCTACTGAGCCATTGAAGTCCCCCACTCAGATTACATTCTGCGTCCTTGCAACCCTCAGTGCTTCTTCTGAGTGGTGTTCAACAAGGAGGAATGCTGATTCATCAGCTGATGAGGGGGTGGTGCATGGTAATCAGCAGGAGGTTTCCTTGCCCATGTTTGACCTGATGCCATGAGACTTCATGGGGTTCAGGGTCGATGTTGAGGACTCCCAGGGCAATTCCCTCCTGATTGTATATCGCTGTGCCACCACGTCTGCTGGGTCTGTCCTGCCGGTAGGACAGCACATGCCCAGAGATGGTGATGATGGTGTCTTGGACATTATCTGTAAGGTATGATTCCATGAGTATGACTATGTCAGGTTGTGGCTTGACTAGTCTGTGAGGCAGCTCTCCAAATTTTGGCACAAGCCCCGAGAGGGGGACTTTGCAGGGTCAACAGGGCTGAGTTTCTGTTGTTGATTCTGGTGCCTAGGTCGATGTCGGATGGTCCATCTAGTTTCATTCCTTATTGATTTTCTAGCAGTATGATACAACTGAGTGGCTTGCTTGACCATTTCAGAGGGCAGTTAAGAGTCAACAACATTGCTGTGGTCTGGATTCACATGTAGACCAGACCAGGTAAGGATGGCAGATGTCCTTCCCTAAAGGATATTAACGAACCAGATGGGTTTTTATGACAATGTTTTCATGGTCATCATTAGACTTTTAATTCCAGATTTTATTAATTGAATTCAAATTTCACCATCTGTCATAGTGCAATTCGAACCCGGGTCCCTAGAACATTACTGGGTCTCTGAATTACTAGTCCAGTGACTACACAACCACCGCTGTCACCAGCCCCCTCCCACACCGATTGGTTGGCAAGTTGACTCTGGCCAAAGTGTTGCCATGGAGAAAGCTGTATACCTATAGGCTACCCAAATTCAAAAAATAATGATGGCTTAAACAGGTCCCTGAGTATGAATGTATGTCACTTCTAGCAAGCATAAATGAGCCACATTAAATGCTTGGCTGATTAACTTAAATTGTATCCATGACATCTTTGTCAATCTCTCCTTAGCTGTCACCTAATCTTGACCTTCTATCTCATTCCACCTTTTCCACACCCTCTTAAACAGTATAAAATCCATCATATTTCTAATTCTCTTTAACTCTGAACAGGAGTCATACGGACTCGAAACATTAACTCTGTTTCTCTCTCCGCAGATGCTCAAGACCTGCTGAGCTTTTCCAGCAGTTTCTGTTCTTATTTCAGATTTTCAGCATCCGCTATGTTTTGCTTGTAACTTAAATTGGTAGTTAGTGTAGATGTTAGCACACTCAGGATTGTTCAGCACGTGCTGCCCCATTGCAGAGTCACATCTAACCATAGATATTTTGTTTTGAGCTTTGGATTTGACTGTAGGATATTAGAACAAATGACCAAAATGTTTGGTCACAGTGGCAGGTTTTAAGGAGTGTTTTAAGGAAGAAAGCGAGGCAGAAAGGCAGGGAAGTTTGGGAGTGAATTCCAGAGCTTAGGGGCTAGGCAGCTGAAGGTGTAGCCACCATGGAGTGAGTAAAATTGGGAATGTTCAAGAGTCTGGAATGGGAAGAGCATAGTATCTTGGAGGGTTGTTGAACTTGAGGAGCTTAAAGAAATAGGGAGGGGCCAGGTCATGGAGAAATTTGAAAACAAGGCGAAGTATTTTAAAATTGATATGTTGCTTAACTGGGAGCCAGTGTAGGCCAATGAGCACAGGGGTGGTAGGGGAACAGGACTTGCTGCAGGTAAAGGCATGGGCAGTAGAGTTTTGGATTACGTCAATTTTATGAAGGGTAGAATGTGGGAGCCAGTCAGGAGAATGTCAGAACAGTCAAATCTGGAAGTAAAATAGGCATGGATGAGGGATTCAGCAGCAGATTTTATGTTACAGAGGTGGAAATAGGTGATTATGATAATGGCGCAGATATGTGGTTGATAGCTCATCTCGGTGTTTAATATGACAACAAGGCATTAATCAGTCTGGTTCAGCCTCAGGCAATTGCCAGGGAGAGGGGTGGAATTGGTGGTGATGGAGCAGAGTTTGTGGTGGGTTCTGATTACAATGGCTTCGGTCTTCCCAATAATTAATCATCGCTGTGGGTCACTAGACCAGGTAAGGATGGCAGAGTTCCTTCCAACATTAGTGAACCACATGGGTTTTTATGAAAACCAATGATAGTTTCATAGTCACCAGTACTGAGACTAGTTTTCAGTTCTAGATTTTATTAATTGAACTTTTAAATTCTACCAGCTGCCATGGTGGGATTTGAACCCATGCCCCCAGGATGTTACCCTGGCCCCCGGATTACTAGACCAGTGACATTCACTGACACAACCATGACACCACCGTATCCCCCAGTTACCAGTTAATATCATCTCACAATTAATAACTTACTTTAAAAATGTTTACTCACCAATAGATTTTGAATTTATTGCATTGAGAGTTGGGTAACTAATGGTGATCAGCAAGAATGGGGTGATGGGTGAGTGGGACTTAGTAAAAAACAGAATACATATAGCAGGATTATGAAAGAGGATAAGAGACCAGCGGAGTCAGTGATAGAGAAATCAGGTTTGCTGGGACAGAGGCAGACAATACTGTTGAAGTGTAAATAAGCTGTCTTGGTGATGAACAGGACATGGAGTTTAAAGTTCAGTTCAGAGTTAAACAGGATGACAAGACTGCAACTGGCCTGATTCACCTAAGGAATGCCTGGGGTGGTGGTTTGAATCAGCGACAAGGGAGTAAAGTGTGGTGGAACCAAAGACAAATGTTTTCAGTTTTCCCTTTATTGTGTCTATAGCCACTACATCATTATCAGCTTTGGCTGCATTTGTTAGATCTGCATATCAATGATTTGTTTACTAATTTGTTTATCTTACAAAGTAGTGGAACATACAGCACAGAAACAGGCCTTTCAGTCCAACCAGCATGCCAGTGTTTAAGCTCCACTTAAGCCTCTTCCCACCTAACTCTATCAGCATAACCCTCTACTCCCTGCACCCTCATATGCAGGAACAGAGGGACCTGGGTGTATATGTGCACGAGTCATTGAAGATGAGAGAGCAGTTCATAAAACTTACAGTATCCTAGGTTTTATTTATAGAGGCATAGAGTACAAGAGCAAGGGGGTTATGTTGAACTTGCATAAGACACTGGTTCAGCCTCAGCTTGAGTATTGCATCCAGTTGAGTGCTGTACTTTGGGAAGGATGTGAAGGCATTGAAGAGAGTGCAGGAAAAAAATCACAAGAATGGTTCCGGTATGAAGGTAGATTGGGGAAGTTAGGACTATTTTCCTTGGAGAAATGAAGGCTGATAGGAGATTTGATAGAGATATTCAAAATCATGAGAGTTTTGGACAGAGTAGATAGGGAACTGTTCCCACTTGTGAAAGGATAGGGAACAAGAGAACACAGATTTAAAATTATTGGCAAAAGAAGCAAAAGCGATTTTAGAAAAATCTTTTTTACGCAGCAAATGGTTAAGGTCTGGAATGCACTGCCTGAGAGGGTGGTGGAGGCAGGTTCAACTGAGGCATTCAAAAGGGAATTGGGATTTTTATCTAAAAAGGAAGAATGTACAGGGTTGTGGAGAGAAGGTGCAGGGATGGCACTAACAAATTGCTCATTCAGAGAGCCAGTGCAGACACAATGGGCCGAATGGCTTCCTTCTGCCCTATAAAAATTCAGTGATTCTGTGATATTCTTCTACAGCCTCAGGCTAAATGCACCTGTGCAATTTGCATCAGCCCTGTTCACCCTTTTTGATAGATATAACTTTTATTTCTGGTTTCAATTAATGCTAGATCAATTGTTAAAATAAAATCAGAGATAGATAGGTTTTTGTTAACCAAAGATATTGAGGAATATGGGGAAATGGCAGGTATGTCTATGGAGTTGTTTCACAGATCAGTCATTATCTCGTTGAATGGCAGAACAGGCTTGGGGGGGCTAAACTCCTGCTCCAATCTTCATCCTTGTAAATTATTTTTGTGCTCCTTCTACTGCCTTTAAATCCTTTCTATAATATGGTAACCAAAACTGTACATAGTACTCCAAGTGGCGTCTAACCTAAATTCGATATAAATTCAGCATAACATCTCTACTTTTCAGTTCTATGGAAGGGATAATCCAGCCCCACCTGCGGCCAGGATTATCCGGTCCCGCCACAAGTCAATGGGCTTTTGGCTGGATTGCTGAATCTCCCGTGGTGCGGGCCATGATGGGGCTGGAAAATCTCAGCCAATCTCTCTAGAAGTAAGCCCTAGTGCTTGGTTTCCTTTTTTTATAATCTAATTGAAGCGGGCTGACCTGGATTTTACTGTATGTGAAACTAAGGATCCTTAAGATCCCGTCAGTGAGATGACATCTAATTACCATGGGACAGGAAGGCACAAGATTCACTTTGAATTCATCTCTGGAACTTGTCTTGTGCTATATATATTGAGATACTTCAGCCTCCAGTTAATCGTAACCAGGTGTTTAATCTGCTAAATTATCACTTCCGTTATTTTTGCTGGATGCTCAGGCATGATGAATATTTCCATTTCTCACCCCATCCAGTCCTAGGGTGGAGTTTTCCCTGCCAGTTGCTGTCGTGCGTCAGAGTGCGCATGAGCGGACATGATGGCGGGAAGGTCAAAAGTCAGATTCATGACATCTTGAAACCAGTTTGCAATCATCCACTGCGGCCGTCAATGGCGGGCTGTGTTCCCCGCCGCTGGACCGTGGGGACTTCATTTTAATATACCTGCGTATCAGTATAAGACCTGCTCGCTGGACTTAGCTCGATCATCCAGGTACGTTGGTGTGATTGCACACTGACCTGTCTCACAACTGAACATAAGCGACGTGCACCTGGCAAGCTGCACTTCACCCGGGACTTCGAGGTTTGTTTGCCTATCTTGCTTCAGGCAGCACTCACGGTCACCAGTGCTAGGCTTTGCAGGCAGAACCACGTCACTTTTAGAGGGGTCACGGGCAGGTCTCTACTACAAGTACAGCCACAAGGCAGGGGTGGCTTTTCAATGGCTGCAGGGCTTGGGCTTGCTTGGGGGAGGGGGAGAAATGGCCTCAGGCAAGGGAAGAGGCTGCAGGGCTATGGTGTTACTGGAGAAGGGGGGGTATCTCAAGGTGTGTATGGGGACATATGTTGATCTGTGCAAGTGACCTCAAGATGGTGAGGGCTGAGGAGGCAGTCTCCAGAGGAGATGAGGCCAGATGGAAATGTGAGTGTGTGTGTGTGAGAGAGGGAGTGGTGATGTCCCTTGATCTGGCAGTGAGTGAGATGCCAGTGAATGTGTGATGGGCTTAAGTGTGTGAGTTTAGAGTGATTAGGTGATTGACTTACCTTGACAGCATAAATGAGATAATTCATCCTCTTTCTGCACTGCATGGCAAACCTCTTCTGTGCAATGTTGGTACTGACCACCACTGCCACCGTCTCCCAAGCTGGAGTGGTGAGACTGATAAGACTCCTGCGACCAGAGCAGGGCTAGAGGACATCGCAGCGGGCTGCAACAGTGCCCAAAAGACATCCCAGGGATGCGTCACTGAATCGGGGGCTGCAGTCTTCTTGCCTTTCGGGGCCATGTCTTCTGTGCAGCAGTCCTGGGCTGGAAGCACTGAGAGGTGCGCGTGCGGCTGCACTTTAAATATGGTGCTCGGTGCAAGGTAATGGCGTGGTGGGCAAATTGGAGGCTGTCTGCTGCGAAATGGCATGAGTAATGAGGTGGGTTTGAGGCTATACGGCGCGAAAACCCAACATTGCTACCAGCGGTAAAATGTCCTTTTTCCGACCCACTACCGCACTTAGTGCAAATCTGGGACGATTCTGCCCCTAGCTCCCTAGAATAAAGCTACCAATTAGTGCTGCATGAGGTATGGCTGTATGCAGTAAGCCCAACCATGCTGTATCCATGTATACTGCCAAAAGACAGAAGATGATTGTAATTTTACAATGACTTTAAAAGTTTTCATAGTACAACCACAATAAGAAGTTCCCCCCCACACCTCAACCAACCCCATTCCCCAGCATCAGCACCTCCCCTTCTCTGATTTAACTTCACAACTCCAAGTTGTTTCACATATTGCTCTGTAAAATGCCATTCACTAAACACTGTTCGTCGATGATTCCAGAAAGACTTAGTCAGGATGAGAAGGCAGAGTCATGCACTGCTGTATCAGCTCCTGGTGAGTGGAATAACAACCTCTCCTTGCGTGAGAACAGAATATGCAAGAACTCTTAATCCCTGAGTACCCAAGCTTTAAAAATGCAATAGCCATCTGCATGCAGTAGTATGTAAGGCAATGGCATAAATTATATTTTTTTAAAAATCATTGACAGGATCTATTGTTTTAAAATAAATGCACGTAATTCTTCAAATAGTAAACTTAGCAAATAGTAAGATAACTCAGAGATTCCAGCAATGCTACAAAATTGTGTCAACAGCGGTTTCAGCTTTGCCTCAATGCAAACTGTAGGTAGTAGAGGTACTTAAATCAAATTTAGGTAAGTGGTGTGATACTGCCTCAAGGAGAGAGTTCTGTACCACTTTAGCTGTTCACCAAACTTCATTTTTAATCATTTTAATGTTAGCAGAGATCTGACTGTCCTGCCGGCTCTTGGTAACATCAAAATCTAACCAGCTTTTGGGTGCCAGTGAGGAACACTCATGCTGCAGAGCTCTCTTTTCCCCTGGCCAGAGATCAAGAGGCAGTAATGTGCCTCCAATCCATTTCACTTTCAGCAGGTGTGGGTCTGAAACCGATACCCATTTTATAACAACACCCTTGGAAAATCATATACAAACAGTAACCCAAGGGAAAGTGTCACTGTTCAAAAACGGCATAAAATATGTGGATTAGAAAATGCATTTTGTAATGAATTTAATGCAAGAACTGGCTTTTACTGTGAAGAAAGCCCGAAAGAAATCATGAATTCTTTTTAAAGAAAATCTTAAATATTGATTTAATATATTATGTGCCATGGCTATAAATGTTTTAAAGTTTTAAAGACCATTGAAGTTGTATTATATTTTATTTCGAATCAATTCTTCATCCGCTTGTTTGCACTTCCTGGATCCTGTATCTAATTTGGCTGGAATGCTAAGACAAATTAGTTGTAGTTCCTGCCCCCTCTCCTTGCATTGGTAAGAGAACAGAATTGAGCTTCAGGCCAGGAAAGAGCATGGAGCTGAAGTTTACTCAGCCTAACAAGCTTTATAATGGCCGTGTTGATGGGACAACAGGACTGTCTCTCAGTTTGGTTTTAGCCATAGATACATCAGCAAAGGGATGACAGAACTGTAGGATATTATGATTCCTTCACATGGTGAGTCCTTGGATCCTGATCATGCCACTGTGAGGAGGAGCCCGAGTGAAAGTTAAGTGCATAAAGGAATAGAAGCAAATGATGTAGGATGGATTGCACCAGAGCAAAAGTTGGATAACTTCTTAGTGATAGTTGTAAAGTGTTCAGAACAGAAAATGCAGGAAATGCAATATCTTAAAATGGAAAAGACAAGTTAATGCTTTGGGTGTAGACGCTTTGAACTGGAAACATCAAGATAAGATAAACAGTGCTGAACAAAACAAAAGAGGAGAGGACAACAAACAAAAAAAACAAGGAAAGGGACACCAATGAATGTGAACAGTGTAGAAGATATCAATTAAATCACAACAAAGAGAGGAATAGAATTTTTTCCAAGGCTGGCGTTCCTAGAAAAGAAATGGCAATGAATCAAACAGTACAAAAAAATACAAAAGCAGAAAATTTGAAATTAAAACAGAAAGTGCACTGATAGACCCCAATATATTTCTAGTATCTTGTGTTTTTAAGGCAGATTTCCATCATTTCCAAATTTGTTTTTATTTTGATTTGCTCTAGAACATTTTCAACAATCTGATCTATTGTCCTTTGAAAAGCCTTAATGTAATGATGAATCTTCCGTTTTATTCCATTGAGTATGCTACCTTTTAGCGTGGTTTGATAACATTATTAAAAATGTTTGTATATGTTGCAGTTGTGATGTTACAGGGAAAAGTAGATTGATTTTGAGCACAGGGTGTGCTTCATAACCCAAAATTCAGTGTAGAAACAAATGCACCCTGGCATCATAAAATGATGCAGAGCTACTCCTGAAGTTGAAGAGTTAATAGCTGAAAATGATTTGAGGGCGTGGAGAAAGATGGAAAGACGGCAGGATGAGAAAGGAAACAGAAAAAAAAAGGTTCTTCATTTTGAATGACCATAAACTGCTCTGCTGTGACTCTTAAACAATGCAGTGTCCAAACCCTTTGTTTTTACTGGAAAAAGGAAATTGTGAAAAGCATTAAATTGGAAAGAAAAGATGCTTCTGAATAATTTATGTAAAGTAAAATTTAAGCATTAAACTTACAGCCTTCACTGCGGATTGCGAGGGCAGTGCACGCTATTGAATATAGCAATTCCCCCTGCTCTTTCTCAGGATTTGACAATGATTGACTAGCTGGTGACAGGAGTTCTGGCCAATTTGGTACGTTTGTTGTGAGAATGGCTTGATGCTAATGGCTCTCATTCACCTGATGTGCAGGAGTCAGCTTTGTTGAAAGCTGCCACCATTAATAAAGTGTTTTGATTGAAAAAAAGCAATCTATAGAAGCCGCTGAATAAAAAACTTGCTTCTATTACGCAAAATTGAAAGAAAAGAAATCTCAGGAAGCTTTGCAGTGTTTAAAATTACAGACAGCATTGGCTACACTGCTGCAAGGACACTAGCCTTGCATGCTGTCATTCCTAACAAAATATTGTTACTCTCAGAAGCTCTGAAATTCAAGGGTTATGGATTCAAGATGATTTAGGGCCTACAACCAATTCTGATCATGCCCTGCCCTTCAGGTCAGACACCAACCCTATAGGGTCAAGGTTTATCACAGCAATAGGATTTGTACAAATATAATAGCTTAACTGTGTCAGTCAATGAATGATTCAAATCATAAAGGGTAGATTTTCCCTGGCCTAATTTCACACAAGAAACCTATCAGCCAAAACTCCACCCCTTTTCCTAGTTATTTCCCTCCTTCCCTGCCCTGAGCTGCAGACTGTCAGAGTATGTGATTGACCTTTGACCATATGTAGGACTGTTAGCCCTTTGTTTTAAATGCACAGTGGCAAGGTCAGCACCACTATTTATTACTTTGCTTAAAGTTCCCCAAGGTCAAAGTGCAAAGATATTGCAATTATGGTGGTCTGAACAAGCTCTGTCAATAGTGAAATGATGAAAAATAGCAGGGAAGGGAGCGAAAAATATCAGTACTTAGGCAGTAATTAAAGTGGAGTGTTTAAGTTGTGGTGACCGAAATGATTGCGAGTCATTCCAGTAACTTGGAAATTAGATCCAATCTATGTTGAGAATGTTTCCAAGCCCATTTCTCCTTCATAGTTCTTTCAGACGCAACACAAATTTTGCAAGATGAATCACTCAATTGTTTTTCATATCAGTTCTGTACAGAACAGTCATGATTCTTACAAATATTTTTGATTTTCTGAAATGATTTACTCTGCTGCTTTACATTTTTCTCAAAGAGCTTGCTTTATATTTTAGCTTTTCTTTATGTTACCTTTAGTTTGTGGTGCATTGGAACTTACTGAGGTCATGAAAAATGCTCTATATAAAGGTGCCATATACATATATATGATGTGCTGTGCCCGAAGGCAGGTCCCTGACTCATCGTCTACTGATGCTTCATCCTGAGCTGCTTCCCTGTCACTTTTTGTCAGTGGTGGTTTGCCATTGCCTTCCACTCTCTGGGGCAGGGCGAGGGGGCAAGTCCCAAATTACTTTTTATTGGTTTATTTAAAACATTCCAAATAGTAAATCAAATAGCCACATAAGAAAGTTTCTTCATTCGAATAATTAAATCACTTGACAGTCTTTCAACTGAGTCAGCTGAGCTGAGAATAAAACATCTCATTATGTTCAGCAGATTGAACTGCACAGTTCCGGAACTCATTGATTATGTCATATTATCATACTGGAGACGTCCATTGATTAGAGTTATACTGCAAAAAGATTCCACACAGAATAATCGCATTTCTGCAAACTGCTCAGAATAATGGCTAATAGCACATCAAAGGCTGGATTAAATTCTGCTTTAACATTTATTTTCATTCACAGAATAGGGGTGTCTCTGCCATGGCCAGCCTTTGTTGTCAATCTCTAATTGCCCTTGAGAAGGTGATGGTGAGCCATTTTCTTGAACCGCTGCAGTCCGTATGGTGTAGGTACACGCCAACAGTGAGGGTTCAATTCCTGTACTGGCTGAGGTCACCCATGAGCCTTCTCAAGCTCACCCCTCGCCTGAGGTGCGGTGACCTTCAGGTTAAACTCACCACCAGTCGGTCTCTCTCTAATGAGAGAGCAGCCTATGGTCCTCTGGGGTGACAGTGACTTTCATTTCTTTTCCGGCACATCCACTGTGCTGGTTAGGATGTCGTTCCACGATTTTGACCCAGTGACAGTGAAGGGGACAGTGATACATTTCATATGCCTGCTGCCCTCACCCTTCTAGGCAGCAGAGGTTGCAGATATGGAAGGCGCTGTTGAAACATTGGTGTTGCATCTTTTAGATGGTACATGTAGTCAGCCACTGTTTGCTGCTATTGGAGGGAGAGAATATGAATGCTCATTTTCAGTGGTTGGGGTGGGAAATGGTGAGTGCAGTAAAAGGTCAAGAAAGTGTTTGATTCAGTAGTGGGCTTTGCTGTGGCCCTTCAAATTAGCCACGCCATTAGCATCCCCCTCCCGGACTTCCTGAACAATTGGAGAGTATGGGTGTAATGATGACCTGCACTCTGCCTATGGAAGAATTTCTAGATAAAGGGACATTGGCAGAGATCAGAGTGGCTGAATTCTACATTGATTCCAGAGGCTGCAGCAGCCACAGGAATGGAAAGGAGGCCTGGGAAGGTTGCCCAGCCGAGCTCCTGACTATTCACAGGAGGCCCTGCTGTGGGACCTGAGGGACTGAATTGAAGTGCTGTTTCCCACAGGCAGGGGAAAAAGGCTGGGGAAGTGAGCAGCAGGAGTGTGGTCCCTTGAATCAAGATACTGTGCCCAAAGAGAATCCAGGACATCCTGCCCGGAAAAGTGAGTGGTATAACCGTTTCAGGTGCCAAGTCCCACAGTCTGAGATCCCCAGCATTCTCCTGCACAACACTCCTCAGACCAACACAACTTGCAGCTCCACTCATTCCTCTCTCTCCTGTCACCTCACATTCCCAACTGAACAGTCAACACTTACACTCAACCCCATCTTATTGACATGGTGCACCTATGCCTCACATTATCGCCATCCACCAATGTTGCCATTATATCCTCTTCACAGAATCCATTTCTCACACTCATAATTCTGTGCTTTCTTTCCTTGCAGAAGAGAACAGTGCAGAACTCCAGGGATAGGTTGGAGGGAGGGTCGGTGGGGTGGGGGAGCAGTGGCCAATAATGATAGTCACATTGACGGCCACTAGCAATACATACCCTCTGAGTCCACTGTGTAATCGCCTTGGTCCAGGAGGCTGAAGATGTCAAAAATTGCCTGCTGTGAAGGCCCAAGAATCATGGGGCACTGATGCTTAGACATAGGTTGAGAAAGCTGATCTCCTATTCTGTGTTGGGGATTTCGGCAACCTTCCAGCTGGACCTCACAGCATGTGGCTGAGGTGGAGGCAGCTGGTGTCGCTGATCCAGTTTCCAGCTGCTGCTGACACTGTTGGTGTTGCTGTTCCTCTGCTTCCTCATCAGAAGTTCAAGTTAGAGCTTCAGAAGCTGCTCCCATGTTGCAATGCAGGCTGACAGCAAAGATCGGATGAAGGTGAGTAAAGTCCAAGGTGGGCGAAATGGACTTCAAAAAGTTGGAAATCACCTGTGGACAAGTGAAACCTGGCTCTCTTAAATTTCTGTGAGCACACTGTGCCTTGTTGACCCTGGTGGGTATGGGAAACTCATGAGCTGGCTGTTAAAGGCAGAATTCAGTGTTAAAGGCTCATTTAATTTACTATTTACGTATTGAAATTGCTACCAGGCAGGTGCACAGGGGTTTCCCACTTGCTTCCAAACTCGCCCAGGTTAAACCCAAAAGTAGGCAGGATGATGTTCAGTTCCTGATCCACCAGCGCGGGGACTTTAAATCACACCCCCAACCAGACCCGAAGCTGCCTTCCCTTTGCGATTAATATTCTGCAATTAAGAGTATATATTCAACCAACAAAGTCTCGCTTTCTGTGACAGTAACAGCTAATTCTGTTACCTGGCATCAGTAATCAATAGCTGTAAATAATAACACCAAATAGGGTACCGAGTACAATCCTGGTCACCACATGACAGGAAGGATGTGACTGAATAGAGAGGTACAGAGGAGATTTATGGAGATGAATCCAGGAATGGATCACTTTAACTGTGAGGAGATATTAAATAGGCTGTTGTTGTTTTCTTTGGAACAGAGGAGGCTAAGGAGAGATATAATTGAGGTGTATACAATTATGAGGGGCTTTGATAGAGTGGAGTGGAAGGATTTATTTCTTGTTAGCAGGGAGGTCAATAACCAGGGGCATGGATTTAATGTGGTTGGTGGAAGGATTAGAGGAGAGTTGAGGAGTATTTTTTAACCCAAAGGATGGTGAGGGTCTGGAACTCACTGTCTGAAATGATATGGTAGAGGCAGAAATTGTCATTGCATTTAAAAAAACATTTAGATATGCACATGAGCTTCCATAATCTGCAGGACTATGGACCAAGAGCTAGAATATGGGATTAGGCTGGCTAACCCATTTTCAGCTGGCGTAAACACAATGGCTTGAATGGCCTCCTCCTGTGTTGTAAATCTTTCTATATATGCTGGAAGAATCCATTCAAAGGAAGGGTTATTTTAATTGGTAGATAATCAAAAGGAGGGGCAATGATCTCAAGGTAAGCATTAGGCCAGGGGGAGGCAGTGACATAGTGGCATTGTCACTGGCCTAGTATTCTAGAGACCCAGAGTAATACTCTGGGAACCTAGGTTCAAATCCCAGCATGGCAGATGGTGAAATTTGAATTCCATAAAAATCTGGAATTAAAAGTCCGATGATGACCAGGAAACCATTGCCGATTGTTTACTGAATAAGGAATTTAAAAAGCTATCAGGTAAGTAATTTGAGGAATATAAAAGATAGAAGCAGAAAATGGGATTAGTTTATAGGGAGAAAGCACAGAAATGGGCTATTGTGAAATCAGTGCCCAAGAGGGGATTTAATAAGTAATAAATGCCAATATGCTTTCCTCCTGTACTAAAATTTCAGTTTCTTTGTACAATTTGCCCTCATAGATTCTGCTGTACCCAACAAATCAGTAAATTTCCAAGAAAAGAGGGTTCCTAAAACTTTTTCTCAGCCGTTAAAAGTAATCATGCAAAACTCCAGGATATTATTCCATTCTTGTAACTATGGCCAGTTGCATTGCATAAGTGGAATCCATGATTCTATCCCTCCAGGAACTATCACGTTTCATCAAATGTCTGCTTATTCTATGCCAACCCTTATCTTTGTAACTTTCAATCCTTTTCCAAACAAAGGGAATTTATGAAGCTAATGTTTCTAGTATGAGTAAACACAGGGGGAAAAAAAGAGAGAGACATGTGGCCAACTTCATGATGGGCTCCACAATCTCCTCAAACACAGAGGCTGGAGACAGTGCAATGCACAAAAATACCCCTACATTAAATGCCTGTAGAATGTACAAACACACAGAGCAATCTTTTAATGCACAGACTCTAGTTCTCAGTGTAAATCTCCTTCCCCCATTTTATCCTCTAAAGAAAACACAGATCCTAGCACACTTGTCTGATATACAACCTGATGTCCAATTCTTCGCCTGTACAACTCCGACGACTTGCATCATGCTCCAATGCTTAAAATGTAGCCATAATACTGGTTAAGGATGGGAGAAAAAAATACTCAGTACAAACTCAATACATTTCATTTGTTCCAAATCCATCCTTAAAGTAAGGAAAGAAAGAAAAGCTTGGATTTATACAGTGTTTTCATGACCTCAGGACGTTCCCAAAGCACTTTAGAGTCAATGACATTCTTTTGTAATGTAGTCACTGTTGTAATGTAAGAACATTAATGAAAATACTACCCAAAATAGATTAGGGCTCCATGTCAAACAAAAAACTCTGAATCCTAACAACACATGCAGAAAAGTGAATAGTGCTTTGATAAATGTTTGAATAGATTACCTGATGGGAAGTAAGTCACACTTAACTGTAAGTCAAGCCAGTTGCTCTAAAGGAGTAGAATGACTAACAATCAATAAGAAACATGTTGTGAAACAACTATCAGCTATTCTCTGAATCATTCACTTCTGCTGCTATGAAATATAGATGGGATAAAAGCAGCTATTATTACAGTAACAAATCAACATCTTCCCTTCCATAAATACAGTCAGCAGGATCTTTTCCCGGTGCGTAAATTGAATTTACTCTTTCCCATCAAGAAACCTACTTTGGTTGCTGGAGTACGCAGAGGGTCAGTCAGTCAGTGTGGTCTTGTATCCCTATCAACATCCTGCAAGTACAAACTTGCACTTTGAGTACTAAAGATTCCATGGCGGAATAAACGCGTGCATAATAATTAAAATACTAGATGATAGTTTTCGCCGTTTTAATTAACTTCATGCTCCCTAATTTCAGAAATAAAGCTGTCTGAATGTTGCTACATTGGGACAATTTCCACATGTGGCTATTGTTCATCCTTTGGTCTCTTTAAGAATGCTTGGGGAGAATTCAAATTCTTAGAATATGGGATTCTATTGAAGATAGGTCTGTGCTGGACTAACATCCAAAAGGATTACATTGTTATGAAACTATCTACTAATTAAAATAATAAATGTAACAAGAGTATCACTTTCATTGTATTCATGTAGTACTGCCAATTGCTAGGTATTGATTTCCTTCATAAGTTTCATGAAAGGATGAAAAGGGTCTTGTCGCCAGATTGGGAAAGTCTTGCAAGGGCCCTCTACACAGAAGATTGCACAAAATGGACAGCATCGTGTTCCAAGTAACTATAACACAGGCACAGAGACCTCTGGGTCATTTAAACAATCTAAACTATCTACATAATCAAAAGTCATCCAGCCCAGTAAACTATTTGTACAATCTAAACATGCTATTGCACTAGACAACATAATAACCATCTGGTTGAAGCCAAATCCTGGTCGTCCTGTTTGTTGATAACAAAGGGGAAGTAGTCCAACCTGGCTTTATGCTGTCATGTGTCTGTTTCATTCCCTAGCTGCTGAGATTCACTGTCACTGGTGGCTGTGTTGCAGAAGCCAGAGAGCCAAGATTAAAAGAGGTAAATTTTGATAATGTACTTGCAATGAAACTAGTTTCTCCCAACAGACTATGCTATTGGTTATGAATCCATCTCCTAGTAAGGAAAGCCTGTAAATTATCATAACAGGTTTACAAATGTAGCCATTCTAGTGTCAACCCATTGTTAACCCATGTGATATGCAATTGCCCTATCTCAACCTCTTGCTGAGATGATCAGCTGGATGAACCTCACTATGAAGCCAGATTAATTTCCTGGAAAATGATTTATTTCACTCTGCTAGGTGTGCTCTTTGTTGTTATTCTGAAACCATTCCACCTCCCCCAACCCCACCCCCCACCACCCCCCACCCCACCACCACTGCCAACTTTCTTTTCTCTTTGGAAGAAATTAATTTGCATTAGGGTTTGGTTCTGCTGTTGTCAGAAGCCATTCATGCTGTTCCAACGAGATTTCTATCAATATTTCAGCAGATGATCAGAGAACTCACGTGGAAATCCTACCTCGGAGCAGTTGTGAGGGGTTGCGGGGGGTGGGTGGGCTATTACAGCTGAGCATGGTACTATTCTTCCCTAACATCCACACATGCAATTCATTGGGTAGCAATCAGCAGTGGAAGCATGACTTATCTTTTCTCTCCTAGCTCAGGATGCTGAGGCACAGCCCACGTGCCAACCTCCGCCCGCCTCAACCGAGATTAATTAATGGAACACAGGCAACAATTGAAACAGAGACATTATCTTGTGTGACTTACCCAATGAATCGTTATTTTAAGACAAATATTAATTTCAGACAGTGACTGTCGGGATGACTGAACCATATATTATAGCAGTTTCAATGGTGATAATGAGAGCCCCTTGTCCTCTGCCACCAGTTATTACTGGTGATCTGTTTAGTATGTAATCCAGGAAGAAAAAAAATAAGAGCTTTTAAAATAGCACTTTAAAGGCATGGGATTGGGAGACTGTACTTTTGCCTTGCTGCGACAATAGAAGTTGTGCATAGTCCTTCTAAGATAAATACTAAACTAAAAGACATTATTATGACCTCAATATATCCTTAATTTTGTAACACCATGGGGTAATTCCGACTTGGTGCAATAATGTAAATGGACTGTGTTGTAGGGTGGCCGAGCTGTATTATTAATGATAGAGTTGATCTGCAGACACTTCTTGGGAGGAAACGTTAAGTTTATTTACAACATACTCAGCAGCAACTGCACGTGTGCTATCAACTCCAACTCTAACTCTACACTAAGATAAAAGTAAAATACTGCAGATGCTGGAAACATGAAACAAAAACAGAAAATGCTGGAAAAACTCAGCAGCCAGAATTTTATGGTCAGTGTGCGGGCTCGGCAGGAGTGGACGGGGGCAGTTGGGAAGCCGACTGCCGCCAGCGATCAGCTCTGCACTGCCATTTTACATGGGTGAGCCAATTAAGGTCCATCCAGCGTAAGGCGCAACAGGGAGAAGGGGCGGGAGCTCAATGTCCGGTGGGTCCAATGGCGACCTGGCAGCCATGCGAAGGCTGCCAGTGAAGCGGCCGCACCTTGTCATGGAGCTCGTGAGTGCTGAACACGACAGGCAGGAGGGCAGGACACCGGGGCAGTTGCCTCACCTCACCAAAAATGCCTGGGAGGAGGTGGCATCCAGGGTGAGCTCCCATGATGTGGTGAGGCGCACTTGGGTGCAGTGCCGTAAGCGCTTCAATGATCTCCTGCGATTGGGAAGGGTGAGTACCGTGTTGGCATGGGTCGCTTAGCACACTTAGCTAGATCCCCACCCCAGACCTCAGAGTTCTTACAGTGTGAGTGGCAAATATCAATGAGGCAGCATCTGGGCAAGGGGGTGAGCCCTGGCTGCTTGGAATGAGTGTCCTGCAGCTCCAGGGTCATGAATCGGCTGAGCCCTGCGAGGTGTTCCTCAGGTGGGGTTGGCCAGGCTGCAATGGCAATGTAGGTACAGGGTGGACTAAACAGTGCTCCTCTCCTCTGTCCTTTCAGGAGAAGACATCCCATAACAATGAAGAGAGGTTGCAGACTGGCGGAGGAATGCCCCACCTTCTAATCCTAAGTAGATATGAGCAGGAAGTCCTGGAGCTGGAGAGACACCATGCGCCTAGTTCAACTGGCCACGGTGAGGTTGGGGTGCCACAGGGAGGTAAGAGCGCAATGCACTGAGGTTAGAATGTCTGTAATAGCCACCATTCCATTGTTGCCCCTAAATTGATGTGAGCCTCGAACATGGAATCCCCATTGATCTGGGTGCCAGGCTTGCACAGTAACAGTGTAATGACTTCAACTAATGACACGTCCTTGTTTATCATTTCAGGCTCACCAGCAGCCCATTGGGGTGAGGAGCCTGAAGGCCCACCACTGAACCCAAAGGATAGCAGCCATGGAAATGCACCTGCATCACACCCTCTCAGCCAAGCAGGCACCAGTGCAGATACCAGCACCTCAGTGGGCATTAGATGGGTGGATAGTATCTCGGTGCACAGCAGTGAGGGCACTTCACACTCGCTTGAGGTGCAAGCAGAGGCAGAGAATGCCCAGGGCACCGGCAGTCAGAGGAATGCTGGAGACCAGGAACATGCTCAGTCGGTGCCTCTGGAATTGCCCCTGAGGCAGCAGATGCTGGAAGTCCAGCAGGGTCTGCAGGAGGATCTGGTGGGGATACATGAGGGAATGCGTGCCATGGTCTCCATTGTGGAGGAGTCCTTGTGGAGCGTGAGTATTGCAATGACCGTCATGGCCGAGCGCACTGCCTCCTCCATGGAGAGAGTGGCGACTGTCATGGAGAGGTTCCTGGGGATGCGCTCGGACCCGCTAGCCCTCACACCAGCAATGACCTCAGGTGGTCACTGTCATTGTGGGAGATGGATGAGGCACCCAGTATCCCAGCTTGGTGCCCGTCTATCAATGGTGAGCAGGGAGGTCCAGAGCGACCTCACGTTGGTGCACGAGCTGCCTGTCATGTCTGCGGGCTCCTCTCAGGGCGCTCCGGATGATGGCAGCAGCTCCTCCACCCCTCTGCCAGTGACCGTGACATCCGATGAGGCTACGGCAACTGGGGAGATGCCCACCGTGGAACTGGCCGCTCCCTCCCGGGCAGGGCCAGCACAGGCTCCACGGGCCAGAGGATGCCCTCCAAGGTCATCAAGGCCAACAAGACAGCAGAGTGAGCAGGCTGTCTCCAATGCCGGTGCCAGTGAGGGGGGAGCACCTAGACGTAGTTCCTGCAAGTCAAAAATTAAAACACATTAAGCACAGCACGGGCTTATCACTGGTGATATCTTTTTTCCCCCAGTTTTATGGTAAATATTATTTGGTGTGATGGATAACACCTTTTGATTTAATCTGTATTATGTGTGCCAGGCACCACAGCAGTAAATGTGTTTCTGTTCAACAAGCTTCTGGGTACTTCATTAGTTCTGCAGGTGCAGGGTAACCCATGATGTTATGAGTGACTTGTTCGTCATTGAGCTTTATTGAAATGACACATAGTGCATGTTACTCACTAAGCAAATGTTCCTGTTAGGGATCAAGTATGGAGCCTGCAGCCCTGGCATGTGGTGGTGATTCTTATTAGGTAGCTGAAGGAGCATTGGATAAAAGCCTCCTGGGTGTCCCTGCCTCCCTGGAGGTTGCCCAGGTCAGCGTCTATCCCCTCAGCATTCTCCTAACCGTGCTCGTCCTCGGACTCACTACTGGACTCATCGTCTGTTGCCAGAGTAGCTGCATCAACATCTTCTTCCTCCACTGCGTCCCCCCTTTCCAGTGCCAGATTGTGGAGAGCGCAGCATGCAACCACTGTCAGTGACACACGATCTGGGGGGCATTGCAGTGCACCCTCTGAATGGTCCAGGCATCGGATGGGCATCTTGAGAAGACCTATGGCTCTCTCTACCACAGCCCTTGTGGAGGCATGGCTCCTATTGTACCGCTGCTCGCCCTCTGTTCTTGGATGCCAGAGAGGCATCATGAGCCACCTCATGAGCTCGCTCGGCCTGGCTGGCCTCATCTGTGTGGTAGTGAATGAAAGTCAATGCACGTCTGAACAGAGCGTCTGTCACTAGCTTGACACAACTGTGGACAGCTGATTGGGAGACTCCACAAAGATCACCCACCGACCCCTGGAAAGAGCCGGAGGCATAGAAGTTGAGGGTCACTGTGACTGTCAGCGCCACTGGCGTGGGGTGTCCACCCACACAGTCGGAGCTGATCTCATGGCCAATCATCTGACAGATGGAGGCCACTGTCGCCCTTGAGAGGCGGAGCCTCTTTCAGCACTGCACCTCAGACATATTGAGATAGCTGCATCACTGCCTGTAAACCCTGGCAGCAGGATAGTGGCATCTTCTGTGGCCCCTTCCACCTTGGACTTCATTTTGGCCCTGCACCCCTTGTGCCTGCGCCTCTCCTCTGACAGGTCGCTCCCCTGGAGGCTGAAAAGGGACACCTGTCCTCTTCCCCCTTCTAGCCCTCTCTTCCTCCTCAGTGGAGGTGCCTCCAGCTGAGACCACAATCCCCATTCCCAGGGTGAGGGAAGGCCCCAAGTGGTATGACTCCTCCAGAGCTCTGAACTGAAGCCTGTTATTTTTGTCAAAGCAGCTCTGAAGTGAAATGAAGTTGTCCCGTTCACATAAGCAGCAGCAACTTATAAGCTAAAGTACAAACAACTCGCATTAGCAAGCCCACTCACTTCTCTTATCCCACCTGTGGATGAGGTTTTTGAAAATGTGGCCTACCCGCCTGCCCATTGCGTCTATGCGACACCCTGAAAATTGCACGGGCTGCGTGAAATCACAGGCAATTGGTAATTCAAGGACGTTAACTGGCCCGTTAACTAATGGCGGGTGCAGCTCTGTTTTCATCACGCGCCCGCCTAGCACAGTGCACGATGATGTCGGCACACACGCCCGATGTCATTGAGCATTTATGTTCCAGCATGACGAACGCACATCCGGAAGCCAAAAGTAAAATTCTGACGAGTGGGTCTAGCAGCGTCTGTGGAGAGAGAAACAGAGTTAATGTTTCGAGTCCGTATGACCCTTCTTCTGAAGGAGGGTGATATGGACTCAAAACGTTAACTCTGTTTCTCTCTCCACAGATGCTGCTAGACCTGTTGCGTTTTTACAGCATTTTCTGTTTTTGTTTCTAACTCTACACTGACTGCTGAGGTAGCCCGTGTGACACCTGTTGTTGAGAGGGGTAGTCCCGTAATGAAAAAGAAAGCGTGCTAGCTTGGTTGCCAAGGAATTGCCAGTTACCTTTCTTAAGCCTGCCTTGTACGTTTGAACTGCCCTTTCAGCCAGTCTGTTTGAGGAAGGGTGGTACAGTGCCGTTTTCATGAGTGATACCATTGAAGCTGATAAACCGTTGAAACTCAGCACTTGTAAATACCGTGCCGTTATCAGAAACCATGACTTTTGGTAGCCCGTCAATGGCAAAACTCTGACGTAGTTTCTCAATTGTTGCGTCCAATGCTGGTGACTGCTGGTCTTCATTCAGGAAATTCCTGGACAGCCGCTGTATAGTTCAATTAAAAGTGGCTCCTTTCCCTTTGGCAAAACTATCACTTGTGCTCCCCACAATAAGATGCCATCCTGGCTGGTTATTTCATGTCTTCTTTTGAAGTACGGTTTCATTTCATCAGATACAGGCTCCTGAGACCAACCATGTCACATTTGATCTCATACTTGAGATAGGACTGGGTCCCAATTTCTCCGGTCTCTGGTCTGTCGAGCACATACTGGTGAGGAATCTAAGAAATTTAACAGTAAAGCAAGTTCCTGTGGAACTGGGATGTGCTCATCATTTTCTTGTAAAGACAAACCACTAAGGGCATTGGTGCTTGCGATTTGATTGCCAGGCCTATGTACGAAAGTGTATCCAAATTCTGCCAGAATTAAAACCCTATTGGTATTTCTGTATTTTCTTTCTATGTGCCTTCTTTTTTCTAGTACAGACTTTAATCTGGGCCTTCTTTTTGACTTCACTATTGGCCAGAACTCTCTCAGATGCAAGCTCAACTTGTCTGAGCTCAGTGGCTGAGTCTCCCAAAATTTCATTATCTGTCTGCTTCTTGGAAAATTCTGCAACTTTTGCTTCCAAAGCTTGTTTGGCTTTGGCTGATTCTTCAGCTCTTCATCTCCTTTTTGTATTTGTTTGCTGCCTTCTGGAAAATTGAACATTGTTGTGTCTTCTCTGCCAACTCATTCGTCAGTTTGTTCAGAGAGGTGCTGAATTCTTTCTGTTGCTCTTCATACTTTTCCAGAGGTACAAACTTTGACCTGAGGGAATCTTGTAGTGTGTGAAGGTCTTTCAATAGGTTTTCTTTTACCCTGTGAAGGTTGTTCACCTCGTCTTGAACTCTGTCATCAAGCAGGGTCTCTTCGAGTTTCTTCTGCTGTTCTTCCAGGGTTTGGCTTAAAACAGCCTGCATTTATTCATGTTGTTAAGTCCTTGCACACTCCTTTTTCAAAACAGGAACACTTCCAGCTTCCTTTTGGAATCTCAGTGGCCAATCAAGGTTGATTTTCCTTAGCCAATTTCGCCCTAGAGGCTTGGTCCTCTGCCTGGTAGCTTTGCCGATTGTCTTCCATAACGGACAGTTAATCAGCTTATGCCTTTTACTTGAATATCTTTACCTGGGTATGTTTTTAGCTTGGCTGTTGTTCATTCCAAATTTAATTGATGTTCACCATTATTCAAATATCTGAAAGTATGTTCCCCAATTACTATAGTGGAAGCTCCCATATCTACTTCCATTTTTAACACAAAAACAGAATTACCTGGAAAAACTCAGCAGGTCTGGCAGCATCGGTGGAGAAGAAATCAGTTAACGTTTCGATTCCTCATGACCCTTCGGCAGAACTGAGAATTCCATTTTAACAGGTTTGCCATTTACTTTCACTGTGACAAATATTGGTTCTGTCTTTACAACTTTCAGATTAAACAGCGAATAAATGTCTGAATTTATTGTTTCAGGCTCTTCTACATTGCAGATTTCATTTGTTTACAAGCCTGCTTGAATCTTTCCTTGCCTATGTCCATTTCTGTGACAATAGTAGCATTCAATTTTTTTTAAACTGTCAATTGCTAAAAGATTGATTGTTTCCACCCCTATTAAAATTATCCTTCAATTTCACTGCTAAGTTATTTTTCTTTATTCTTCAGCTAGCGGAAGCTATTTTCTGCTTCTTGACAGAGTCTCGCTTTTTCACGCCACTTTCGGCTGAGGTTTCCTGGCCAATGTGGAGGACAGTACCATTTTGTGCCCCCTATATTGTGTGTGAATCTCTTATAGCACTTTCCATGGCCAGCGCTATCTCTAGTGCCTTCTTGAAACCCAGATACGCTTTGGACAATATTCTTTTCTGGATAGTGTCCTCTTTCACACCACACACTAAACAATGTCTGAGCATATTGTTCAGAGTCGTACCGAACTCACAATGTTCCGTTAGCTGCTTCAAATTTGTCATGTAGCATGTAATTGTCTTACCCGGGGCTCTATTTCACGAATTATACCTGAACCTCTGCATCATGATTAAGGGCTTGGGTTGAAAGTGACCCTTCACGAGGTCCACAAATTCATTGAAATTTTTTGAATCTGGGGCATTGGGTGCCATAAAACTTTAAGTCAAACCATAGGTTTTGCTCCCACAAATACTCAAGAGGTTTGCTTGCTTCTTCTCTTCCCCAGTAATCTCAGTTACTTGAAAAAAGAACGTAAGGCATTCTGTATGTTGAGACCAATCATCTGTGGCTGGTTCAAAAGGATCAATTCTCCCAAACTGTGGCATTTTGAGAGAGGATAACTTCTTCAATCCTAACAGAGCTTGCTACTTACAATTACTGGGCGAGGTACAGTGCCGATTTATTTTTAACTCAATTTCTTCAGTTCAATTATATCCCATCCTCATTGCCAGTTTGTTGTAGGGTGGCCGAGTTGTACTATTAGTGATAGAGTTGATCTGCAGACACTTCTTGGGTGGAAACATTAAGTTTATTTACAATATACTCAGCCGCAACTACACGTGTGCTTTCAACTCCAACTCTAACTCTACACTGACTGTGGAGATAGCCCGTGCTACTCTCCTATTGGTTGCTACAGATCATTTGATTTTTCCTAACAAGTATTATTCTTAAAGGTACATTACACACTAAATAAAACCATAATTACTACAAGCTGCTGACTTGCTATCAACTTTTAGAGGGGCGTTAGTCTGTGGAATTCTCCTCCCCGTAAAACAGTGGAGGCTTGGTCAGTTAATTTATTCAAGACTGAGTTAGATAGATTTTTGATGGACAATTAAGGGAGTCAAGAGTTATGGGGGCAGATAGGAAAGTGGAGTTGAGACCACAATCAGATCAGCCAAGATCTTATCGAATCAGGCACGAAGGGGCAAATTGCCTACTGCTGCTCCTAAGTCCTATGTTCCTACCATGTTACACCATCGCACAAAACTGAGACTTAACCCAAAGACTTCTAGTGCACTTTGTGCTGCATAGAATTTTGGTCTAAACACACATCAGCAACAGACCTGCCCCTATTATTCTGTTCTTCATGGCCGCTAAGCATGCCATTTCACAGAGTTTGAATACTGGAATGAGCCTAATGATTGAGAAATTACATCTTAAATAAAATTTCCAAGACATCAGCTTTCTCCGCCACTGTTCTTAACAGTACAGCAAAATGAAAGGGTGCCTGTTCCTCATCAGCAATTAGCTCCTGACCTTCAGTACTTTTTATTAATCCTTTGTTGAGTATCTGGCCTATTTACGTAACCTTGCTAAATACTAATGCAAACGTCAACACTTCTTGAAAATGAGACAGTTCAGGATGATCTGTCTTCCTTGCCTTTCTCATTACGGGAATGACAACATTTTTGGATTCTCTGCAAATTCTGTGAGGTGAGCTGTTCCCACAGAGCAGCAGAATAAGATAACATTAGAAATGTTAAAACAGCACCCAAGAAGTCTCTGAAGTGGATGAAAGAATTCCCCACTAACGCCAAAATACGTCTGCCTGGGCTTCAGCAAACTCTTACCACATGTTAAAACAAAAGCAAAATGCTGGAAATCAGAACAGAAAATGTTGGAAAATATTCAGCAGCATCTGTGAAGAGAGAAACAATGGGCAGGATTTTTAGCTTGGCGGGTGGGCACGCTCCCGACCTGACCGAACGTGAAATGACTCGCGATGATGTCAGCTGAGTGTGCTGACATCTACACGCAGTCGTGCGGTGGTTTGGTCGGCAGGCACACACCAGAGCTGCCAGCGCGTCCACCGACAATTAAAAGGCCTATTAAGGGCATTAAGGTATCAATGGTGCTGAATTTTTCACTGCCTGTTCAACCTAACGATGGACGGGCAGGCGACAAGGCCAAGCGTCCTTTGCATTTTTTTTGGAAACTTCATCCACTTGCGGGATGAGATTTCCAAAATCAAATACAAATGAAATAAAAACTTTAATTTTTTAATTTAAAACGTGTCCCTGTTCATGTGACAGAGTCACAGGAGGGGACATGTTTCATTAATTCATTTCACTATTTTTTTTATGCTGTTTAATAATTTTTTCGGTATATTCTTCATTTCAGCGCTCTTTTGCGCGCATACATGTATTGTGCACTCGGCCTGCTCACCCTCCTCCCCCCACCCGCATAGGCAGCGCTCAGCGTAACCGCTCACTTATCACGCTGGGCGGGCCTTAATTGACCCGCCCGTGTAAAATCACAGAGCGCTGCCGAACGCGGGCAGTGGTCAGCTCCCCTGCCGCCCCCGCCAATCCCGCGCGCCAAGGGCAAAATCCTGCCCAATGTTAATGTTTCAGACGGATGACCTTTCATCAGAACTGGGAGATGTAATAGATTTTAAGAGGCAGGGAAAGAGGAGGGAAGGAAGACAGGAAAGAACAAAAGGGAAGGTCTATGATAGGGTGCAGGGCAGGAGGGTTTGAATAGCAAAAGTGATGAGAGTGCAAAGCAAAAGGAATGATAATGGGATAAGTAAAAGGACAAATGATGGGTTCAGAGGATGTGTAAATGGTTACCGCAGAATAGCAGAGGAAGGGAGAAGCATGTACAATCTGTCCAAGAGTTGAAGGTCCTCATGGTTTGGAAATGTAGTGGAAGAAAGGCAGGTAGAATGTGGACAATCCTTCTGGCCATGTACCAATAGTGGATCCACACCCAATCACTAACCCACATCTCCCCATCTCCCATTAATTCTGGTGCAACTAACCCCCATTACCAGTATCTGTTGTCTGAAATAAAATGGGAGAAGTGGTTAAGATCTAAACCATAAGACCATAAGACATAGGAGCAGAAATTAGGCCATTCGGCCCATCGAGTCTGCTCCACCATTCAATCATGGCTGATAAGTTTCTCAAACCCATTCTCCCGCCTTCTCCCCGTAACCTTTGATCCCCTTACCAATCAAGAACCTATCTATCTCGGTCTTAAATACACTCAATGACCTGGCCTCCACAGCCTTCTGTGGCAGTGAATTCCATAGATTCACCACTCTCTGGCTAAAGAAGTTTCTTCTCATCTCTGTTCTAAAAGGTCTTCCCTTTACTCTGAGGCTGTGCCCTCGGGTCCTAGTCTCTCCTACTAATGGAAACATCTTCCCCACATCCACTCAATCCAGGCCTCTCAGTATTTTGTAAGTTTCAATCAGATCCCCCCTCATCCCGCTAAACCCCATCGAGTATAGACCCAGAGTCCTCAAACGTTCCTCATATGTTAAGCCTTTCATTCCTGGGATCATTCTCGTGAACCTCCTCTGGACCCTCTCCAGGGCCAGCACATCCTTCCTGAGATACGGGGCCCAAAATTGCTCACAATATTCTAAATGTGGTCTGACCAGAGCCTTATAAAGCCTCAGTAGCACATCCCTGCTTTTATATTCTACTCCTCTCGAAATAAATGCCAACACTGCATTTGCCTTCCTAACTACCGACTCAACCTGCAAGTTAACCTTAAGAGAATCCTGGACTAGGACTCCCAAGTCCCTTTGCACTCCAGATTTCTGAATTCTCTCCCCATTTAGAAAATAGTCTATGCCTCTATTCTTCCTACCAAAGTGCATGACCTCACACTTCCCCACATTGTATTCCATCTGCCACTTCTTTGCCCATTCTCCTAACCTGTCCAAATCCTTCTACAGCCTCCCCGCCTCCTCAATACTACCTGTCCCTCCACCTATCTTTGTATCATCTGCAAACTTAGCCAGGATGCCCTCAGTTCCTTCATCTAGATCATTAATGTATAAAGTGAAAAGTTGTGGTCCCAACACTGACCCCTGCGGAACTCCACTAGTCACCGGCCGCCATCCTGAGAAGGACCCCTTATCCCCACTCTCTGCCTCCTGCCAGACAGCCAATCTTCTATCCATGCTAGTACCTTGCCTCTAACACCATGGGCTCTTATCTTACTGAGCAGCCTCCTGTGCGGCACCTTGTCAAAGGCCTTCTGGAAGTCCAAGTAGATAACATCCATTGGCTCTCCTTTGTCTAACCTACTCATTACCTCCTCGAAGAATTCTAACAGATTTGTCAGGCATGACCTCCCCTTGATGAAACCATGCTGACTTTGCCCTATTTTACCATGCACTTCCAAGTATTCTGAAATCTCATCCTTAATAATGGACTCTAAAATCTTACCAACGACCAAGGTCAGGCTAATCGGCCTGTAATTTCCCATCTTTTGCCTCACTCCCTTCTTAAACAGGGGGGTTACATTAGCGATTTTCCAGTCCTCTGGGACCCTCCCTGACTCCAGTGATTCCTGAAAGATCGCCACTAATGCCTCCACTATCTCTTCAGCTATCTCCTTCAGATCTCTGGGGTGTAATTCATCTGGTCCAGGTGATTTAAACACAAGCTGAGACACTTTAATAGCAATGTTTAAAAGTCAAGGAGATAATAAAGCAACAAGAAAAAAATGGAGGGTTTCTCAGACAGATAAATTATTCTGCTTAAGTGAAAGAATCTTTGCTATTACCTCACAGTCAACATTTAACACTTTGGAAGGCAAAATTATAACTTGTGGTGAAATTATAATCATGAATGAAGGTCAAAATCACAAATTTTCTCCAAACAGCCAATAGAGGAAATATTCCCTCTTTATCTTTTAAAGAAATGATGTTGCCATTGTGATGCATTTCCAACATAATTTCCTGATTAGAGGGGAGCACAAGGAAATGTTTTACAAAATGATACTGTCATTGTGTTGGATGCATTGAACACTTAGAGATTTATTATTTTTAATAGAAGTCGATTGGGGGTTCAGCACCTCTGCTAATCTAGCCCTAAGGGAGACCGTATTCTGACTGAGGTGTGTGTGGCAACATGAAGAACATTAAAAATAGGACAAATATTGGTGTAATTTTGTGAGACATATCTGAGGTGATTTGCAAGCCACTGACCCTTTCCATAATAATGATGAAATCCTACCCCACAGAAAGAGAGGGGGAGAGTTGCAACTCAATGTTGTGGCTTTGTATCACTGAATAGCACTAACACTGTGCCTATTAATGGCATTAATGTTATTTAGTGCTGGTCACAGGTTGAATCAACTCTTAGCAGTTAAGCAATCAGAAACATGCAGAATTTGACATAAACTCATATCACATAGAAATAATAACAAATTCAAGGAAAAATCATTAAAATAGTTACATTTTTGGTCACACTAAAACCAGTTGCTGAAGAGCATGTCAGCGTCATGGACAGGAATAATTAAGAGATAATGAGACCCAATTTTCATGTATTTCTGTTGACTCCAAACGGTTAAGAACTTGTGCTAATCTGGCCAGAATAGCATTGTACTGGTAGTTTTGTGAATTAGTCTATTTGCATAATTATTCACCATTTTATATCAGATTTGGATACATGCAGAGATACTGATGGTGGAAGTGGCAAATTGCATCTAGGTAAAATTTAAAGAGATGTGGACAATTAATGAGAAGTCACGTGACAGAATTGGGGACAACATTTCTTACAGCCTTTGAAAAGCTCAGAAGATAAAACTGTTCCTTGCATTCCAGCTCTTTCAGCTCAAACCTGGTTACACATTTTATATATACAGGCAAGATTAAAACGTGATCTTATTTTAGTGTAATGGCAAAACAAAAATTAATGGTGCAATTTCCACATCATTCAAATATTATTATGGAGCTCTGCCTTTCCCAGATGGGAGATTCCGGAAACTTCTCCCAGCATCACCTGAAGCCTGCATGATGTGCAAAAATGGTGCAGTCCCATCTCCACCCCTTTTTTACCATCATGTCACACACCCTGAACTGGTGCACACTAGGCATAATTGACACTAAAATCAGCCCAAATGAGCTGGTAAGAAATGGAAGGAATAATGAAGTGAGTGATGGTTGACATGACTGAGAATTAGTGGCATTTAAATAATAGTGAGATGGCTAAGAAAACTGAGCAATGGGTGAGGGATGACACAAGGAGTTGAGAAGGAGAGAGACTATTTACGGTAAAAGCAAAAAACTGCGGATGCTGGAAATCCAAAACAAAAACAAAAATACCTGGTGTTACTGAACAAATGTTTCAAGTGTTTGTCTCAACCTTCCCACTCTGCTACACTTAGCAGAGGCATTTATCTAAAATGGGTTAACAACCCTGTTACAAGAGCAGGGAGGAATACCATATAATCTATTAAAGTTCATGCAGTAACACTAGCCACAATAATTTCTGCCTTTGAATGAAAAAAAAAATTTTATTGTAAATTTAAGATTTAATTTTATTCAAATACTTTTGATGCTATATCTATAACTATTCTAAAATATTCAATGGAATTATTGTTTATCCATTGCTTCAGTGTATCATATTCTTTCCCTTATTCGTTACTTTAATCAGGATATTTTTTATTCATTTTAATTCAGTTAAGTTTCCCTGCAGGGGTTTAACAGAAGTATCACTTTCTTGAACCGAACCCACCAGTCCTTTGAAGTACCATGTATAAAGTCAACTGAGATGGAAGAGATAATGCAATCAGTTAGCAAACTAGGCTTTCACCTCCGGGAGGTTTGAAACCAGCTCAGACTTACGGGATGTAAGTCTCCTTTCTCTGATGGATGTAAGGGTCATAAGTGAAATGAGTTTGGCAGAGTCTCAAGCTAGTTCCTAGGGGACACAAATCCACAACACAAAACTGCCCATTGTATGGCATTAATTGAATTGGCAATCTCACTCAGAACGGGCCATAGGGATGGCTTGTGTGGGAAGTGGAAAAAAGCACGCTGGTGTATTGGGGCACTCTTCTGTGGTTGAAGGTTAAGATACATTGTTGGGAACAAATGGAGAGAGCTTTATTGTTCTCAGATTCATTCAATACCTAACCTTGAAATGTTTGACGTTGCCACTGCTTGCAAAAAGTTGAACCAGCTTATTTCCCAGCCTAGGACATCTCAGGCCTTGGATAAAGTACACATTAATGTAAAATCAGAGGAGATCTGCTTTTCTTTCTCCATAAAAGCAGAGAGATTTTGTGGTATTTTATTGTTCAGCCTTGTACCAATCAGTAAGGACGATACCATTGTGTGAATGGTCCCATTTTGACTTTGCTCCTGAAAGATGAAAAAAATTGACTACAAGTACCGCACTGAACCACTTGGTAAAACTGAAATGAAATGACTTTCAGTTCTATTGTCTTTAAAAGGCTTAGCAAGTTTTCACTATGAGCATCTGAGCCACAAAGACCAGGGAAATTCCCAACTAGTCTGCGCTGAGTTAGCAATCCAAGCTGGAGTGATGGCAGCAGGGTTACAATGGATGCCCTTGCCCTTGGGGTAAAGCAGGGGAAAATTGGCTAGGGCCCTTCGGCCTGATCACTTGCCAGCAAATCCTGCTGGGAGCAAAGCAAGGACAATATTGGGTTCACCTCTGATGCTTCCCATGCCAAAATAATCCACAAAAACTCACCTTCAAAGCTCATACATGAAGAAAAGTGAGGTACTGGAGGGTGAATGGGTGCCCAAAGAATCAAGTACCTACAAGAAGGCAATGCCTTCATAGGAGAGGATGGAAAATAGATAGTAAAAGGAAGCCAGTAAAACAAAATAATCTGCTGCAAGGAATTATTTGAAAGCTTTTGTGATATGATGTTTTGTTATCTATTTTTCGTTATAAAATAATGAGCTCAGTGTTTTGGGCAGTCATCTAGCATTGCCTCTCTCAGATCTAACAGACATAAGCAAAGTAACTAAAAAATGTATGTAAAAAAGATATATACTATGGGGTGAGTAAAAGCTCTTTAAACTTGCAAATTGACACTCCTTATAGGGCATGGTGCTGATGCGGAGCACATTGAAGGAAATCACAGTTGAGCTGCCAATAGTTTTCGAGTCATTATTGTTGGTAGATGCAAGTGGTACTCCCACAAATTACCAGAATATACCCCCAGTGAGCACTGCTCCCCTCTGGAGCATGGAATAACCCGATAATTTTTACTTCAATAAACATTTCTACATATATCTCATCGCATGAGGGAAGTAAATAACTACAAATAAAAGTGCACAGAAAAGAAATTATTGCGGAATTTGTCCCTTCCCTCTGGCAATAAGATAAGGAATCATGCAGAGGATACTGAGCATTTTTTTATCCTGCTGCTACTAGTGGCCTGCTGCCCTTAGCTCTCAGGGGCCTGTCTCCGTTGTTCTATGGATTAGTAATCGAAAGTAACCCCATATATCTTCCCTGTATCATTGTGTATCAGTCTGCCAACACGAAAATGAATGGCCATCATAAAACAGTTCTTTAAAAAAAAGTTCTTAAATACAACAAATATACGGGCATACCTCAGAAAGCTGATTCCATAAAGAGTACAACCCCTGGGTACCTTCCTCGTATAACAGATAACAACTTGATCCTGACTCTACATGCATGAGTTTGAGTTCTGGTAATATTCAGAAAGTTTCACTCCTTGCACAGGTATATTGTAACAGTAAATCTTGTGGTTCCCAGTGAGTTGAGGAAAAAGTCAGGCAGCGAAACTTATAGAGAAAAGGAAATGGCAAGCCGGATGATTCCATGCTCCAAGTGGAGGGTAGGATGGGGGAAGGGAGGTTATTCTTCAAAGAAACGGCTGAGATGCTTTGCTAAGGATGAAGGAAATTGAAGACACTCAGTCACAGTGAAAGCAGCATCAAGAAGATTACAATCTAATCAGGTAAAGGCCGATTGCGCTTCTTACATTTCAATAGAAGCAATATTTAATGGCATATTCAAATCATAACGAAGGAGCTGACTACCATGCACTATGTCTTCCTTAATTCGGTCTAAGTCATTTGCTTTCATTTATGATTTAAGTAAATATTTTCTGCATTTTTCAATTTCTGGCTGCTCGTGTTTACGTTTCAAAGCTTAACGTGCTTGTGCCAGAGCTACTTGGCTGGTAATGCTGACATCATGAAATTTTCATTATTTTCATGAGATTATTTAAAAATAAAATCTTTGTTATTGGCAAAGTCCACACTTGCGTGCTTTAAATATGTTGTCTGTCACGCACTGCACCGTGACATACTCTTCCAGAAGAAGCAAACTTTAACCCCTTCCCTCGCTTATCCCTCTCCGTGGTTCAGGCTGGGATGAGAATGCTTTTCATATATTACTTTCATTTCTTCTTTATCTAGAACATTATTTACTAACTTCTTTAAGTCTGTTCCACCCTTCAACAAAATATCACACAAGTGTAATATTAAACTGCCTGCCTCAGGACTTACATTTAAACTCTGCACAACTCAATTCAGCTCTGATGTTTTATTTAAACCTATATGGGAGAAGATTTCCTCTGCGTGCTAGATGTAGCAAAATCATAAAGGTATTCATTATAAATGGATTTATGATTTCACTACATCTAGCACATGGAGAAAGTCTCCCCCCCACACCCCCACAATAGCCTAGAAATTACCATAAGCGATGTTAACATATAAAAGCTTAACACAGTCATATCAAGTTTCCCTCTTTATTGTTTCTACAGAGGCACTAACCCATTTACTTTTTTAAAATTGAGTTAAAGTCTCCATTAAAATAATGGAGAGATGAATTTGAAACAAATACATAAAGCATTCGTACAATAACATTACTTAGTAATTCCCAAGTTAATGTTTTCCTGTTAAGTATGTAACTGATTTTCAATCTTTTTAAATACTTCTATTATCATGAATATGCACACAGTAAAGGATAACATTTAAAATCACTATAACATAAAAGTAATTTATTTAGTGGAATGTATTTAAAATAATAGGAATTTTCCTGCTCATAGCCATACCTAACTTAGGAGCATTTCAACCTGAGACTAACTGCCTGAAATGAAAAGTATTCCAATTCCCAGCACCAACATCCCTCATCTTGACCAGCACAAAATCCTTTTTTTTAAATTACAATTTAAAACTGTATAAGATTTAAGTCAAATACATAGATTGGTACAAAAAAAATAGGCTTGAGTCTGCAACAGGGAGCACAGAACATGAATTGCAACATTATGTATGTAAAGGAGAATTCCCTTCGGACTCTGCTAAGAATTAGGTTTTAAATATAGCACAATATTCGATACTTACCAGTGATCCATAATTAAAAATATTGTGGTTTTTAAAATACACGTGGCATATTTTAATAATATATTTAGTGCAATGCACTGCTGAAAAATTAGTTAACAAATTGATCTGAGTTTAAATTGTTTTTATTTTCCATTCTTCCCATTTTTAAAAATCTCTACTTAAAGGGAACAAGCCCAGGCCTGCACTGATGTTGATCCTGCTCTGGCCATGAGGAGGCAGTCATGAGTTGGGTGAATTTGCAAACGCTTCTTGTGGGAAAACATCTGCTAAACCCCAAATCAAAATGGCAGTTCACCCTTGTGAACAATGTCCCGATAATCGGAGCACAGCACAATGGCAGCTTGCTACCAAACTACCTATGAATTCACCATCTCTGGCAGCTTACCCAACTTATAGCACAAACCAAAAGTGATGCAACAGCAAAGCAGAGACAACAGAGGTTTTTTTTTAAACTCCCAGTGTTATATTTTTATAATCATCTGTTGGAAAAGAAATGACATGAGCTCTTTCTTTAGCCCAGGATCAATTATAGCAACTGTAATTTTTGAATTTCCCATTCAAATAAAATCATTTTTATGGATGAAAAAACTGATAGAAAATCAGTTCGATATTACAATGTAAGGCAGCAGCCTCCACGTTTTTTTTTCTTTGATGAATTGCATAATCGCAAGCAGAGGAAAACCACTTATAATTTCTCAGCAACAAAAAGCAAAAATGTTGGGAAACACAGCAAGTCTGTTAGCATGTCAGGAAATGCAGGTTAATGGACCTAATTCAGTTATGATGAAGAACCTGTGAAAAAAGCATGAACTCATCTTTCCTCTTTACAGATATTGACAGACCTGTTATGTGGTTCTCGCATTTCTGTTTTCATTTCAGGTTCCCAGAATTTGCAGGGTTTTTTTTCTATCTCTACATCTTTCAGTATTCATACATGCTAAGTAAGAGAATAATGGATTAACTAAGAGCTGCTCTGTCTTACAGAGGTAAAGGAGAAAAAAATCAATACATTACTTCTCATTTGTTATCCTCTCTGCGGTAAGCCCATCACTGGCCATTCTACAATGTATAGTTGGAAAGATCCCATTTTAACAATTTTTCCTCAAAAAAACCCATACTGTTTGTTAATATAAGTTTCAAACAACTTTGCAAAAAATTAAAATGTTATAAC
Organism: Cetorhinus maximus; assembly: GCF_964194155.1. Lineage (NCBI taxonomy): Eukaryota > Metazoa > Chordata > Chondrichthyes > Lamniformes > Cetorhinidae > Cetorhinus > Cetorhinus maximus. The sequence goes on along the minus strand of NC_135894.1, from coordinate 78,198,779 downwards.
TGACTGCTAATTTTAACTCTCAGATCACAGAAATACATTTTACTGGTTAGTAACCATTAATATCATTTTTATCATTTCAATTGTCAAATTATTGATTTTAGTGATAGTCTTGTATCAGAGCCCAAATGATATTTGAACAAATATTTTTTTCACAATGGAAAAGCTACCATTGAATATGTATATTAACCAAATAAATATATTTTATGGGTACTGAAAGTGATAGTTCTAGAGCAGCTAGTACTATATTCTGCTGGTGAGCTGCAAGAGTATGAAGAATTGTAGAGATGAAAGGAAACTCTTTAAACTATTGTGTTATCTTATCACTGAATGAAGTAAATTTTTTCTGCTGTATTTTAATTAAAAATTACTGTGTAAAAACAAGGCTAAATCTGACTGTTTCCGAGTCACAGTAAATTGGTGAGAACGATGTACAATGCCACGTGAAAAAGAGAGAATCTGGCAATGTTTGGGATGTAGTGGCAGACTGACGTTAATACCTCTGAAGTTTACTATTTAACCACATCAGATAATGATGAATATTAGTTTATATTTACAATCCCATAGTAATCTGATTAGGCAATTTCTAGTCTTTTCTTAAGCTTCCATTCTATAAAAGAGTAACGTGCATAGTGACTGAGCTCTACACAGGAACAATGCCATATTTGGTGTGTCACAATTCTGGTAGCCTGGTGTTATTTACCCACTTTCTGATGACTAGCGGTTGTGATTGAAACAATTTTCTTGCCCATGGAGTTGTTTTTGAATGTTCCTAAGAATGCAATGTAGAGGTAGGGTCATGCCAGTGCGACAGCAGGTAGAAAATCTACCTTCTACTTGTGTAACAGTCTCAAAATTGTAAGACAAAGCTAACCATCCAATCTCTACCAGTCTAATCATTAACCTTGCCCATCTAATGATGTCCAACAAGATGATACCACGACCCTCAAGAAATAAATTACACTTTTGATAATTCTTAGAAATATCCAAGAAGATGATAAAGCAAATTCTAATAATTAAATTATAAAATCTAGGTGGTTCATGTCGCTTGCTGTTCAGGCTGAGGGATCTCGGTTGCTGACAAATTAGAATTGATGTTTGAAGGCTTCACTGCATTTCCCACAATAGAGAGTGGTAACAATTGAAAGTTTGTCCCTATTAACCATTGACATTAATGAATAACAAAAGAAAATTCATTTTAACAAGAAGATATTCAAGTTTTCTAACGGAGATCTTCTCACCGTTGGAGAAGGGACAGAGGAGAAATCAGGTTTTATATGTTTGATTATTATTTTTTCTGAACTATGTGCAATACGCTGAAAGCTTCTGAAACAAGCTTGATTTGGAAAGCACTCAGTAATCATGCTCCAGACCTCCTTAAACTGTTCAGAGCAGCATGACTAATTTGCCCATGTGAACAGTGGCGCATTCACGAGTACGAAACAGGGAGGGGAAAAGGTTTGTATAACTCAGAAAATATTGAAGGCCCTCTTAGCTTGCACACAGTAGTTTGACTGTGGTAGCAGTTTGGGGCTGTTCGGCAATAAAATACATTGCTTCATAGAAAATCTTGAAAATTCCACATCAACCTTGGTATTCTTTATTATTTTTAATGACAGCCTGACTTTAACATGTCTTGAATTCTGCAGTGTGCTGCAGGAGAGGTGGGGAAGGGGGTGGGAGCTGTGAGGGTTGTTAGTCCATGTAGAAATAAGTAAAAAGAACAGCTTCAAGCCTTGAATCATACCAAAATATGGCTGAATTTGAAAAGGGGGGATTGAGTGTGTCAAAATATTCCTCAATGACACACAAGAGAGAGAGAGAAAATCTAATTTGTTTTCTGCCTATAGACACCCATAAATTAAGTTGTTGTCTGGTAAAGGTTGCAAAATATTTGTTTGATATGAAGGTCATTGAATAATTTATGCATTATTTAATAATGCAGTAAACCAACGAGAGTTCAGTAAGACAAGCATACTACACTCTAATTTTGTTCTTGTTCCCAAATAAACATGATATTTAATGACATTTGAATAGGTAAGAAAAATGGCTTTCAGCCTAAAGAGTTACAAGAATTAAATTCTTTCTACCTTTTAATGAAAAGGATTAACTGCTGTGGTGGAAGTCGTCAAGCTGCATATACAGTGAAGACAAAAGCTTGATAGAGACAGTCTTTTTTTTTGACAGGTCAGCATTCAAATATTTATGGAGTTGTGAGCAGATGCGATTTTCTGTCTGTGATCTACATCTTTTTTTTTCCCTGGCTTGTGTGGCATGACATCAATATTCCCTCAATCTCACGCTAGCTGGGCTGAATGCTGTTTAAAAAGTCTGGCTGCAGCCACTTCCACTCTCATTCAAGGGAAAGGAGGGGGGAAGCAAGGGGTTGGAAGCAAAGCTTTTCAAGTGTAACTAATCTGACAGGACAGCTCCTGCTTATTATAGAACCATCGCTGATAATAAAATCTGAATCAAACTGTGGACTGAAAGCCACTTGAGATCTTTCCCTCTTTAATTTTTAACGTTATGGAAGCACTTGACACGGAGGTGGATCCTATATCACCAGTTTGCGTGCAAGTACTTACTTAAGCAATACAGTGCACCCGAATCCGCGCTCTGCTGTGGACATTTCAGGTGAGCACCCGTGTAAAGGCAACTAATTATGATGTTCCATTACTCTCCTCTGTCACAATTGGTCCTAAGTGGTCATGAGTGATTTATTCAATTAGTTTTCACAAGACTAAGTTATGACAAATTTATGTTTTGGCTGCAGGAAACTGGTACCAATCACGAAACCACCAAAACATCAAAACAGAAGGGAGTGCTCCTGTTAACATGCAGTCAGCTGAAATCCCAGCACTGAGAATAGGTCTCACGAACACACAGCGGTATGAGCCGGATGGTTGAACCTCGGCGAAGCATTGCCTGCAGGCGGGCCACACTTGCTTTAAGCCACTACTGTTCATTGCGCTTTTACTCCTCGGCATTTGAACACTTTGCTTTTTTTGGGTGCACAGAATTTAATAAGCCCACTTTTTAATTTCTTTCATTTTTCTCCCCGCAAATTGCTCCTAAATGCAATTGGCCCATGAAGAGGAGGGACTGCGTTCCATGGCCTCGTCGGCTTCGCGATTTAACCCTGTGAATAACTTACTCATCTGCAAGACTTTTGCACGATTTGTTCTTCTTATTTTTACTCGCGGCTATCTGCCGCCTGATCGGTATTGTTACCATTAAATACCCCCACGTAAAACCATTTCAATGGATGGTAATGGAGCAGTCCCCTCTCCGAGAGGCGTGGTTGTCACAAACTTTAGTTCCGAGACAATCTCGAAGTTTATTTCGAAACTAAGAATGTATAAAAGAAACCCAAGTTCAATGCCATACCTCTCCAACCTGGAATTGCCACAGATTTTGCACATTGGCGTTTATTGGGATGTGTATCTATTTTGTTCTTTACTTCATGAGTTATTTTCTTCCCCTTTTTAAATATTATAGACTATGTTAGAGCACAGGAGGCCATTCAGCCCATCATGCCCGTGTCAGCTCTTTGGAACAGCAATTCAGCTGGTCCCACTCTGCTGCCTTTTCTCGTAGCCCTGCACATGTTTCATGTTCAGTTGATCATCCAATTCCCCTTTGAAAGGCGCCACTGAATCTATCTGCACCACTGGCACAGAGCAGTCCCCAGGTTATTCAAGGGTCAAGAGAATGACAAGGTGCCCTGCTTCCAGCAATTTGCCAATGCTGCTCTCTGGGCAGTTTTGTTTGTTATTATCGGTCCACAGAAACATCATTGTGCAATTCCAAGAGTGTGTGACTCTACTTCAATTGTAAAACTCTGCGAATGCTGCAGGACTATATGTGGAGTGGGCTCAAGAGCTAATTCATGACATGGCTGATGACTCTGACCAGCAATTTTCTGGATAGTGCTTTATGTCATGCTACTGGAGCATACAAGCTCAGCATAACATTGGAACCATGCCTCAAGTGAGGCTCTGTCCACACCACAAACCCCATCCATATAAGATAGGACCAGGACCAGGCTTGCACATGCACAGTTTAAAGCTAGATGGGGGTTTCTGTTTAAAGATATTTTGGTGTTTTCATTTCTATCTTGCTGCAATTAGTTTAATGCATTACTCACTTTTAAATTATTTCACTTTTGTTCCCAACAGTACTTTTCTTTATTATTTATCGTTGTTGCTGGCATTCAAATTGTGCCACATCAAGGGTTATTCCTGTAAGGGTTCCAAAAGCAATTAAATTCATATAAGGAAGAAATAGATATTGGCTGGGAAACTGGGTGGTACTATCCTGCTTTCTTTCACCTCTACCTGAGAGGGCAGATGGGAGTCTTAGTTTAATGTCTGATGGAAAATTCTTGAACTTATCAGAAGGGACATTGCAGGGGAAACTTGTCATCACAGGTTTTAAATTCCCAAGATAGGCCACAGAATCGAACCATCTGCTGAGCAATAACCTGCCAATAACATTTGAATCAAGAACAGCTTCTCCTGCACAAGTGAAGGTTGCCATAGTGTAAAGCTTTCATGCTTTTGTATCCTGCCTGGACAGTGCTGGAGAACTCTGCCACCTCAATAGCAAAATGGACTTGTATTTGCATAATGACTTTCCTGACACCGGAACAGCCAATAACGTATTTCGAAATGTAGTCACTGTCGTAATGTAGGAAACAGAGCAGCCAATTTATGTAGAGCAAGCCCCCCACAAACAGAAGTGTGATAACCAGTTAATGTGTCTGATGACCAGATCATCAGGAAGTGTGTAATGTGCATGTGCAAATAACACTCTTGGATTTTCAAGAGGCAACATAAAACCCTAATGACATCCTCTGAAAAAGAGATGAAATCTGACAGCAGAGAAATCTTTCACTGGGTGCCTGGAGTTCCTCCAGTACAAAGCCTAACATATAGTTTCCATGTCGGCATCAGGGTTCTTTGCATTAACCCATGGTGTTCATGAGCAGAAAGGATCTGTGTTCAATTATTGGTCAGAAAATATCTGACCAGAGCAATATCATTGTGCAGTAGGAAACAGTAATGATGGCTTCATTTTGTGGCATTCTATCAGGCCTCTACATTGCCTGAAAGATAAGACATACTGGATGATTGGCCTATGGAGAAGGGAGTTATCCTTATCTGTCACTCTTTATCTCACCCAGGAGCCTCTGACAGCAGAAGGGTGCCTCAATTTGTCTGACCATTTAATTGCCATTCCCCTGCCTCCACCTTCACCTTCAAGAAAGGTCTGCTATTCAGCTTAGACACAATGAGTGACTGCAAGGCTACAAATTACAATGGCTGTACACAAAGCCTGAAATGAGATCTCCCAGTGGAGTAAGCGTTCCAAATATGGATTTGTGCCATGGCTAATGGACCCCACAAGGAGAGTATGCAAAAGTGAAGAGCATTCTTGCATTTGCCTTTCTTCTAATACTAACAAATTTGTAACCGCGGAGAAGGATCTTGGTTGACTGCATTAATTTGGCTACTTCTCTTCATGCATCTGGCAATATGCTTTTACTGTAGGGGTGGCTTTGAGCTCAAAGGGAGACCACCTCCTTTGCCGGAGCAGCACCTACAAGTATACAGTGTCAAAAGTGGCACTTTTGGCCATTCTTTTCCACTGCACAATCATTGGTGCACCATCCTGTCACCATCACAACTTCTCCTTCAGTACTAAATTCATTAAAGGTTTTTAAGTCAATGTATTTTCTGCCTCCTAACCAAGTGCTCTTGAAGCCAACCTCTCAACAATATCATCAGAAAATCTGGTGCAGTTTGCATCCTGAGCTACTGACGCAGATGTGTTTGCAGAGTCGGCCAGCTCAATCCATTTATGTCACCCTCACAAAGTCGTGACTTTACTTTCCACTTGTTTCCAGTGGAGGGGTGCCTTTTCCTTCAATTACTAATTTACATCTTCCATCACAGCTTAATAGAGAGTTTGGCATGTTTTACCATTTACTTTCACTGGGAATAAGTCCAATATTTTCATTGTATTTATTCATTAAGAGTATAATGTAAACAAATTCAATTGTCACAAGGATAAGGTGACATAATATACATTTCAAGTCTGGGTTTAATTATTGCCTTACAACCCAACTTTTCACCTCTGGAATCTGGGTTAAATCCAGCCTAGTTAAGGTTAATGAGGATTCTCTCTGAAAGTTGAGGCTTGGAAATGGAATGATTTTGGTCAGTCTTCGCCCAAGCTCCCTTAGTGCATTTAACTGTCCATACACCAAATTTCTTGGGTTGATATGCTTTTATTTTACGTCCAGCACTAACAACAGATTGCAATATTTTGTCAAAGTAATTGCAATGTGGTGAAACTGATTTTCCTCGTTCAATTTTTTAAATATATTTACATAGCAACAGAAAACAACATTATATAACAAAATTTGGAAGGGAGCATTATTTATTGGTGCAACAGGTAATATGGGCCCTCTTTTCCTGATAGCCAACAGGTCCTTTGTAGTTTTGTGGCAAAATATAAGTCAGTTTCCCATGTTGGTATTGCAGATTGCTAAAGCTACAGATAAAAGGCCGTTATTCTAAAAAGTTTACACTGTTTCTCTCTCCAGAGATGCTAATATGTTTTGCTGATATGTTTTCACCACCCAAGATGTTTCACTTCTGTGTAAATCTGAACCTGTGTATTTATTTCCTTTAATGATATAGTTGGCGGTTTCCTGTGGAGGGGAAAAATTTGTTCTTTCTTCGGAGAATTAAGGTTTTTGTGGCTTTTAATCTTTGTCAGTGGCACAGATGCAGAGCATCTGTACAAGCTGTTTAAATGGCTCCTTCCACAGGGTTTGGAATGGGGTCATCAGTTGGCCAAAGAGAAGACTTAACCAAACACCACTTCCATCTCTTCAAAATAATTTGCAAACATCCTGCCTAGGAAATCTTCTTGCTATATTTAAAATGATGCTAACACATGGCAACCAGCGGAAATCTATCCTTGTGATGGTGATCGGGAGCAGGATATTCCCCTCCCTAGGCCAGGGGCACTGAAGCAAACCATAGCACTCACTGGGATCAGCTAATTAAGCACAGACCAGTGATCAAGTCCAGGCTTGAAATGTATCTATACATTGTTTACACAAGAGGTTTTTCTTCAGCAAAATTAATTCAGTGGTGATCCCACTCCAGAATAAAAAAAAACACTTCATATCACCACTGGCAGACAACAAAATCCAGAGTAAATAGCCTTTTGGAATCCCTCCAGAGCCTGAAGACACTCTAACAGGGTAGCAGAAGTGACGACATCAAACTTCATCTTTTGAAGCCTCTTAAAGTTTTAAAGACTCATTCAGCCCATTACCTGAAATTTGATTTGTTGCCTTTGCTGGAGGAACAGTGTAAAAAGAGCAGCTCTCTGTGATTATAACAAATACCGTCTGGAGTCATTGCATGCCGAATCGCAAGTATAAATGACACATTAGAACAGTTTGTGCAAAGTGACAATAGGATTTATTAGATGAAGTCAACTGCACTTTAACTGAAAGAAACAGAACCATTTTCAGACTACAGCATTGTAATATATGGTGTCTGTCAATTTCTTTTGGTAACAGACTAATAAAAGTATATCTGCAATCATTGGGAACTGATGAGTTAAGTACTGGTAGTGCGCTTCTGTTGCTGTTGACTGAATCATTTATTTTTGTGTTCGCCAAGGTGAGGGATGCTATTGCTAGAGAATGGAATATTTTCCATTGCAGGCACCCATTGTCAGCATCAAGCGCCTCCCAGGTCCAGTTTTTCACAGCTAAATGGAGGCAAAAGCCGTCTTTGCTCTGCCCTAAGGAAATATCTTAGCCCCAAACACAGAAAGATAGTTTTTGTTTTGGATTTCCAGCATCCGCAGTTTTTTGTTTTTATCTCTGTGTTTAATTGACTGCCACTCCTCTTCAAGAAATGCCTACCTTGGAGAAGTATTGCTCTTCTCTCCGACAGGATTTCCGTATCTCTCTTTTGCCTTGTTACATCTTTTGATTATCTGCTCCTATCGCTGCTTGCTTGTCCCTACAACCACCACCCCCTCCCCCACTTCTCTCCCCCCAACCCCCCCCCACCTTAAACCAGCTTATATTTAACCCCTCTTCTATTTTTACTTAGTTCTGTTGAAGGGTCATGAGGACTCGAAACGTCAACTTTGTTCTTCTCCGCCGATGCTGCCAGACCTGCTGAGTTTTTCCAGGTATTTCTGTTTATGTTTTGGATTTCCAGCATCCGCAGTTTTTTGTTTTTAACAGAAAGATACCCCCTTACTGCAACAGTTGTTACATTTTTCCACTTCCAACACCAGCCAATCTGTAGAATATCTAAATAAGATTGTGAATTGAATGCCAATGTTCATTGTAAATTAGTGCAGTTCTATATTATGGACCCATACTCAAATTATCTGACAAACTCATTTCACATTGAACCTTTACAGCTAGGAAACTTGCATCCCATCAGCTATTCAATATGATACCAGATGTCAGATGAGAATGACCAGTGTTTAACCCATTTCAACACCCATTCACTCAAATAGATAACTTCACCTATAAACTTAATCAACATGAAATAGATTTTAACATAAGTTGGTTCCAACCACATTTGTTATCTAGACTGGTGTAAGTGAAATTGATTAAGTAATGTCACTTCACTCACTTTAGTTTCTTTTGAGAGGAGAGTTTCATTCAAGTCATCCGACACAGGGTTCAGTTGAGGCTTCATAGAGTGTTGAGCCATGACAGCCATTAGAAGATGCTGGGACATTGTGGCAATTCCTTTTAGTCCAGTGCTAACTCATTGGTTTGATAGAGTCAGTGCAACTGAACTGGAATAAGATGTCTCCATCATGTTATGATTTCCATATCTAATTTATGCTCATTATGAACAATTGTCAAGAAAATCATAATATAACCAGGGCATTATTTAGAGCTAACAGATAGAAAAAGGGCATATACCTCTAAATTTTACACAGGGTTTCCTAAGCTGGGAGTTCAAAAGCTGAAAGCATCCATCTTAACATTTTTTTTAGCCTTGTAATACAATCATAGAATAGAATCATAGAATGGCTGTAGCACAGAAGAAGGCCATTCAGCCTGTGCTTGCTCTCTGTAAGAGCAATTTAGCTAGTCCCACTCCCAAATACTTTCCCCGTACTCTGGCAATTTTTTTTCCCCTTCAGTTGCTATCCAATTCTGTTTTGAAAGCCATGATTGAATCTGCCTCCGTGTTTTCAGGCAGTGCATTCCAGTTTGTAAGCATTCACTGTATAAAGAGGGTTTTCTCATGTTGTTTTTGCTTCTTTTGCCATTCAGCTTACATTAGTGCCCCCTGGTTCTCGATCATTCCGCCAATGGGAACAGTTTCTCTCTATCTGCTCATGATTTTGAACACCTTCATCAAATCTCCTCTCAACCTTCTCTGCAGCAAACAGCCCCAACATCTCCAATCTGTCCATGTAACTGAACCCACACCTAAATTATTAAAATATATCAAGAAAAGCAGTAGCCCTAATACGAACCCCACGAAGCCCAACTGCCTTCCTCCAGTCCGAAAAACAATTGTTCACCATTACTGGCTGTTCCTTGTCAGTCAAGCAACTTTGTATCCATGCTGCCACTGTCCCTTTTATTCCATGAGTTTCAACTTTGCTGGCAAGCCTATTCTGTGACACTTGATCAAACATCTTTTGGAAGTCTCTGTACACCATGGCCAGGATTTTCAGGATGGCGGGGTTTCCCCTTCCACCATCCGAAGAGTTCCCCACCAGATGCTGTCTGCCCTACAGCCATTTCGTTTCCCAATGAGCGTTAATTGGCTGGAGACAGGACTGTCCACCTCTCACTCAGGAGGAAGCCCTGCTTTAGAGAGCTGCCAATCGATCTGATTGGCCAACAACTCTCTAGTCCCTGCAGCGCCAGAAACTGTAGTGGACAGGACTGGGACTGCAGGCAGTCCCCAGAGCCTAAGTCCTGGGATTCTGGGAAGAGGTAAATTCTGGGGGTCTCAGGACAGGGAGGTAGGGGAAGCCTGGGGGTGGTGGACAGTGGGGTTTGGAATGTCAGCTGAGAGGCCGGGGGAGGGAGGTTCTGTGGTTGCTGGACCTTAAAAGTTGGGGGTGGGGGGGGCCTGAAGTTAAAAGGCAGCTGCGATGGAGGCGCTCTCCCCGTTTCCTACCCGAGGCCTGAGCCCGATTATTTTCGGGCCTCCCCCATAACCAGGAACGCCTCCCGCCTGTCTAAAAATTGAGGCTGGGCAGAAAACAGTGGTTAATAATTGGCCACTTAAGGGCCTCAATTGGGGCAAGGGTGGGTAGGCCGTCTGAGGCCCCACCTGCCCCAGCATGAACTTGCAGAGAGGTCAGGGCAGACAAGAACCCAGCGGAAAGCCCACCCAAGGAATTTTACACTCACCCCTCACCTACAAACTTGCTGGTGGGGGAGCGTAAGATTCGGGCCCATATCAATTGCATTACCCTTATTAAAAAACTTGAGCAAGTTAGTCAAACACAATTTGCCTTTAACAAATCTGTGCTAGTTTTTAATTAATTCATACTTGTCCAAATGGAAGTTAGTTTTGTTTCAGATTATTGTTTCTAAAAGCTTCCCCCCCACCAAATTTAAATTAATTGGCCTACAGTTGCTGGGTTTATCCTTCCACCCTTTTTTGAACAAGGGTTTAACATTTGCAATTCTCCAGTCCTTTGGCATCACCCCTGCTATATATGGAGTATTGGAAGATTATGTCTGGTATCTCTGAAATTTACTTCCCTCAACATCCTTGGATGCATCCCATCCAGTCCGGGTGATATATCAACTTTAAGTAGAGCCAACCTTTCTGTACCTCCTCTTTATCAATTTTTAGCCCATCCAGTATCTCAACTACCCCCTCTTTCATTATGACTCTGACAGCATCTTCTTCCATAGTAAATAAAAGAAGCGTGAAGCACTTATTTAGTATATCAGCCATGCCTTCTGTCTGTGTGTAGGTCTGCTTTTTGATCTTGAGTTGGTCCTGCCCCTCCTCTTACTACCCTTTTATTATTTATATTTCTAAAGAAGACTGCTGGGTTCCCTCTCATGTTAGCTGCCAGTCTTTTGTGCTTTTTCTTTGTCTCTCCTATTTCCTTTTTCACTTCCCCTCTGAACGTTCTATATTCAGCCTGGTTCTCACTTGTGTTATCAACCTGATATCTGTCATTCACCCACTTTTTCTGCTTCATTTTACTCTCTAACTTGCACATCATCCAGGAAGCTCAGCTTTGGTTGTCCTACCTTTTGCCCTCATGTGGATGTATCTCGATTGTATCTGAACCATATCCTCTATACAAAAAAAAAAGCTTGACTAATTGGTCAAGTTGTAAAATAATAATAAAATAGAAATAGATTATTAGATGCTGAATACTCATTGTTAACCCAAACTATGGGTCTCATCTTGATGACATGTAGAAGGAGTAATAATCCATTAATTAGCCCTTCCTAACTAAATGTATGCAGATTAATTTGATTAGAATATCATCTGATCCAGTAGCTTCCAGGCAATCACAAAATTCTGATTTCAGTTTACAATATGTAATTTGGAGTCAAATTTCCATACCTCAAATTCTACCAGCTGAATTATCTGTTATTTAAAACAGATCCAAATGCTAATCTCCAACAAAAGAGCCAATCAAGAAAGTATCTAGCTGGTACTATGGCAAGAACTTGGGTTAGTATTAAACATATGGCAATGAGCAAGAGACTATCACATAAGCCAGTGGAGTTTGACAACAATATTTTCTGGAATATTATAGAGTATTGAATATAGAATAAGTCATGCAATATTTCTTAGTATTAAAATGCAGCACAGTTGGAATTTCTTTGATGACTCAGTAGATAAAAGTGTTATCTAATATGTAGAAACCTGTGGGGAGAGGGTCCCCAAACACAACTCCTGGCCTGTGCTGAGTTAAGTAGTCATAATAGGACACCACAACCGAAAAAGCCCAGCAAGGGTTCACATTTCCTGTTGTAGTTCATGATCCCAGCTGCTTTGACTCTCAGCGTAGACTGGCAACCTTTAGTTTATGATGCTGCTCAAGCTAAAATGGTCCACTGACATTTTGTGGGGGAATTTTAACCTAATTCACCGGACGGGAAATCCACAGTATCAGGTGGAACACCAGTTCTACACCCTACCCAGTACTAACCTCTATTGACTTCAATGGAGAGTAAAATTGGGCGAGATGTAAAACCAGTGTTGAATCCAATTCTGTGAATTTCCTGCCTAGTGGATTAGGTTAAAATGATCTCCTCAGTGTCTGGACTAATACAGGAAGACTGGCTACTTGGGCAGTTACCTGAAGGTTACGAGGATCCATGAAATCAAGTCGCATGTAGTCAGGTTTGAATTACTCGTTTCATTTACTTAAAAGATGGAAATTGTTTATTTCATTATTAATTAACAGCAATGGTTCCTTTGATGTGAAAGAATCAGGTTATTCTATTGTATGGATTTGTATGTCTGAAAAGAGTTGTTTCTTTAGGGAAATTCGATATTCTATAGTGCTGTTCACTCTTTTGTGAATTCTTCTGTCTGAAGTATTCTTCTGTCTTGAAGAAACTTTACATCAAAGGAGTTAGCGGAAGTATTGGTTTTTGACACTGATAGGGTTAAAAACAGGCATTTAAAACAGAACAATGAGTTCTTCTGAAATCTGGGGCTCATTCAGACAAAAGCTTATATTCTGCTCCCTGCTTGAGGAACATAATATGGCGGCCTGCAGTTTTACGAGAAGATGAAACTGACTGAATTTGAAGTATCAGAAACAAGAACTTTATTTATTGGATCGACAGTTTTTTTTCAATCATGCGACTGAGAGCAACATAGAGTGCAAATGACCAATTGCAAATTTCCTCAGTGTATAGCTATTGGTATTGTCGATTTAATTATGAGAGATTTTGTGATTCATATTATTCGTTAATTCTAAATGAAGTATTATCCACTTTAACCTGGTAAAGGTGTGATAATGTCCACCAGTTGAAAGAAAATTTGATGGCGGAACATGCAACTTGTCAAATAAAGTAGATAAATTACCCTTTGACTAACCTCTCTATTTATTGGCTGCAAACTTTGGCTCGATGTAGCATCCTTATTTTTGATGCTATGGATACATTTCACACCCAAAATGGTGTTTGCTTCATATGCACACAATTCTGGTGCGGTAGGATGGCCAATCCTCCAGGATTGGCCTGGATCCTCCAGGAATTGAAGTTCAATCTCCAGGACACTGCTGTGCGCAACCCTTGAGAAAAGTCATGTGATGAAACCTCCAGCAATACATTTAATAACAGTTGGCAACCCTAGGTGCGGGCTATGCCAGGCACCATGTTGGGAAGGTTGATAGCGCCAGGCTAGGAGTATACGCTATTAGTATACAGAGTAAGCAGATTGTGATGTCAGTCAACGTATAACACTGATTGGACTCTAGCAGTGCCATTACCAATGTGAATGCTCTAGCTAATGCCCTCTTTTAATCTTTCACACTTGAACTTTTGTTCCCCCACCAGCACTATTTAAAGGGATTATCAACCACTGTCAGATTAGCCACCGATTGATTTCTACTGGCCACTACTGAGTTACTTGAAGAGCTTAGTGGTTTTTACTCTCACTTAGAGTTGGCGAAGAGTGTTAAAGCATGGCATTGCACTTGGTGACATCTTTGGTTTTCACTCAGAACACTTGCTCCCAGTCATGGACATTGTAGTTGATATCTCCCTTGGCCTGCGATCTGAAGGAGAATGAGCAGAGACCAGCAACTTATGCTGATTTGCAACTCATGGGATATCTCTTCCTTGGCAAAAGTTGCTGGCTAATTGGTGCATTAATAAAAGCATAAACAGCTCAGATGCTGTTACTTTTTCAGCAAAAACCTGGTCCATTATTTTCCCTGTGATTTCTTTTTCCTTTTCTCCTGAAGGTGAGGATATATATGGCACATTAAAATATGGGGTTTGGATAGGATCTCAGTGGATCTTGTAGTCAGGCTTTTCCCAACATGGTCCATCATTAGCACCTTTATTATAATCTGGGAGCACAATTGAATGCCTGAAAATGGGTACAGGGATCACAATGCTCAATTAACCCATGCCTGTTCCTTTCTATGGATGTAGCACCCAACCTTCATGCTAGGTACTAATTTAAATGATTTAAATGTAGCAGCGCACAACCCACTACTAAATGTGTTGCTGAATGGCTGCATGCCTCTTCAGGGAACCCAAGTTCATGCAGGGCTAGCACCATTAAAGCTAGCCTGCATTACTTAAAGTCAGCCCGCACCGCCTAAAGGTGAAGCATATTCTGGCTTCAGCGGGTGTGGATGTGCAGAAAACATTCACAGTGTGAAGAAGCATGACTGTGATGCTCTAGGGTAGAAAGCGTACTCCAAAGTCCTCTGATGCCTAGAGACCTTGATACATGAGATGGACAGAAGATCCTCCCAAGAGCCCCTCCAGACAAACTTTGCAAAGGCCATGGTACCAGGTAGCCATCAACCCCAACAACCTGGATGCAGTGCAGGAACAGGTTTAATGACCTCACACGAGTGCTTAAGGACACTGCATTCATCCTCAAATGACGTAGCCTACCAACTGCATCCTGGGCTTAACATTCTCATGATTTTCATGAAATTGATGTATTTATCCACAGAAAGTTAAGTCAAGTAATTGATTGTGTAAGTACCCTTTCAACAATGTGACAATCATTAATAACTGCCAATCAACCTCTCTCTCAGAAAGTAAACAATTATAAGTGTGGAGTCTTATTCCTTACTTGTTTTAGATTGTAAAAGGATCAAATTTTACATTTTTATTCTTTCTTGTACTTTCTGTCTCTTTCATTCACTTTCTGTACCTGATTTCATAATGAATTGCCCACTCTAATTTACTCTCCTCAGCCCTCCCACTTTTTATTTCTTAATCCTTTAATCTCATTGGTTAAGGACATTTTTTGTTTATCCCATTGTTCAGCAAGATGCTGGATGCTTTGTTGCCCTCGATGTGCCATTATCATCACGCACTTCGAGCAACTTTGTGGGTAATAGGTAGATTTTGCCAGTAGATCGAGCTAAATGTAGCAAAGCCAAGGAATTGAGCAGATAATCCTTGTCCCTGTACTCTAGCTGCCATTTTTGTTTTTCAGCTTTGGAAGGTGATACAATATACATTCTATCAGACTGCAACCCAGCACCAACAAGAACATTGAATTTAGGTTGCATTTTAACATATGGAAAAATCCCAATGCACTTTGCGAACATGTAAGAAAAACAGATGCCAAACCAAGGAAAGAGTGATTGAAGAGATTTAAACAAGGTGGATAAACATTACTTTATACAGATGATAAATTTACAGTTATTATTCACTTTATTTGCTTCCTTAACGTCAAAACAACATAAAAGTTTCTCTGGCATAATCAGCTTTTGAAACATGGTCACTCATTTCCTATCGAATTATAATACGATCACCCCTGATTATCTTTGTACCCTTCACTGTCTCAGATTAATTTCTTGTTGTAAGCTAAACTATGGCTCCAAATGGCTTGAAAACATCCTAAAACAAGAGGAAATTGTACACAGATATTCATCTTAACCTACATTTAGGAGGTTAGGCAGTCTCAGGATTCAAAGAAAAGTTTGCCCAGTCACAACTGTCAACAACCATCCACTATAAGCAGCCCCACTGGATGCTTGCAATTGAATGGAGTGGGACTTGTCTTCTTCCTGAGAAACACATTGATCTGATTTGACCATTTTGATCATCCTATGATTACAGGAAATTAAAAGTTGTTCAGACCGCTATCAGAGATACTATTCCAGAGGGAATAGGTCTATGTCCTGCACCTAAAATGCACTTTAACCTACTCTTTGCCCCATAGGAACAACCTACATAGAACCACAAAAGAAGATGGTTCTGCCAAAGACGCCTCCTGAGGATCTGCTGCAATGATATTCTGGGGTTGCAATTACAGATCTCCAACAACTACAACCATCTTCCTTTGTGGCAGATATGATTCCAGATGCTGGACTGTATTCCTTTTGACTTCTATTGACCTAGTTTTTTCTTCTTGGTACCATATGTGGTTGAATACTGCCCTGATTTTAAGGGCAGTGACTCTCACTTTATCGAAGACTAAGATGAGACAGATGGGATAGTAATCTCCCAAGTCAGGTTTATCCTGAGATTGTGGGTAGATTGCTCCTGAGCAATCTCCTGTATTGTCTTATTGATCTGAGTATTTTAGCTGTACCAGGACAGTTTGGTTAGGGGAGCGATTATATCTTGTGCACAGGTCTTCAGCACTATTGCCAGGCTCCTAGTCTTTGCTATGTTCAGTGTGCCCATCTGCATCTTAATGTCACAGTGAGTAAATCAAATTGATTGGAAACAGTAGCTATGATGATGGATGCCTTGAAAAAAGGCAGAATAGAATTGTCTACTCAGCATTTCTGAGTGCAAACACTTCATCTTTCCTCCTCTTTCAGTTGCTACTATCATCCTCCACTGGATGTGATGGAAGTACAGAGCTCCTCTCCAATCCATTGGTTGTGGAACAGTTTAGCATTGCCTATAGTCTGCATATGTGCAGCCCTGTATAGTAGCTTCCCTAGGTTAGTAGCCCATTGTAAAGTTCGCCCGGTTCTGCTTTGAACCAGATTTGGGATCCTGGCTGAAAGATGTTTAAGGAGTGGGGTATGTGTTGAGGCACGAGGTTACAGATTACAGTGGAATACAAATTTGCTGCAGGTGACAACTTCACCTTTGTGCTCCAGAAGGACTCATGCAGCGTGCCATGATAGACGAAGTCAATCTCGGCCCATACAACTCGGCAAAGTCCTTTTCATGAGAATTTGGGGCTGATACTCAAATTGGAAGAACTGTCCCACAGAAAAATGAAGCTACTGCCCAGCATAGACATACTCAGAGAATCATATCAATCAACCACTATCCCAGACTCCTTTGTCACAATCCATGGAGTAGATGGTTGCATAGCAATAGCGTCATTGGATTAGTAATCCAGAGGCCCAGGCTAATACTCTGGGGGCATGGGTTCAAATGCCACCATGGCAGCTGGTGGAATTTCAATCCAATTAATAACATCTGGAATTGAAAGCCAAACTCAGTAATAGTGACCATGAAACTATCATTGATTGTCATAAAAGCCTATCTGGTTCACTCATATCCTTTAGGGAAGGAAATCTGCCATCCTTACCTAGTCTAGCCTCTAGATGTGGTTGACTCTTAACTTCCCTTTGAAATGGACCAGAAAGCCACTTAGTGCAATGGCAATTAGTGATAGGCAAAATTTTTATTCTTATCTATTCATGGGATGTGGGCATCGCTGACTAGACCAGCATTTATTGCCTATCCCTAATTGCACTTGAGAAGATGATGGTGAGCTGCCTTCTTGAACCCCTGCAGTCAAAGTGGTGTAGGTACACCCACAGTGCTGTTAGGGAGAGATTTCCAGGATTTGACCCAGTGACAGTGAAGGAACGGCAATTTATTTCCAAGTCAGGATGGTGAGTGGCTTGGAGGAGAACTTCCAGGTGGTGGTGTTCCCATGCATCTGCTTCCCTTGTCCTTCTAGATGGTAGTGGTTGTGGATTTGGAAGGAGCTGTCTAGGGAGCCTTGGTGAGTTCCTGCAGTGCATCTTGTAGATGGTACACACTGCTGCCACTGTGCATCAGTGTGGAGGAATTGAATGTTTCTGGATGGATGCCAATCCAGCGGGCTCTTTTGTCAGGGATGGTGTTGAGCTTCTTGAGTGTTGTGGGGGCTGCGCTCATCCAGGCAAGTGGGGAGTATTCCATCACACCCCTGACTTGTGCCATGTAGATAGTGGACAGGCTTTGGGGAATCAGGAGATGAGTTACTAGCAGCAAGGTTCCTAGCCACTGAGCTGCTCTTGTAGCCACAGTATTTATATGGCTAGTCAGGTTCAGTTCCTGGTCATGGTAACTCCCAGGAAGTTGATAGTGGGGGATTCAGCAATGGTAGTGCCATTGAACGTCAAGGGGCGATGGATAGATTTTCTCTTATTGGAGATGGTCATTGCCTAGCACTTGTGTGGCATGAATGTTACTTCCCATTTGTCAGCCCAAGCCAGGATATTGTCCAGGTCTTGCTGCATTTGGACATGAACTGCTTCAGTATTTGCGGAGTCATGAATAGTGTTGAACATTGTACAATCTTCAGTGAACATCCCCACTTCTGACCTTATGCTGGAAGGAGGGTCATTGATGAAGCAGCTGAAGATGGTTGGGCCTAAGGAACTCCTGCAGTGATATCCTGGAACTGAGATGATTGACCTCCAACAACGACAGCCATCTTCCTTTATATTAGGTATGACTCCAACCAGTGGAGAGTTTTTCCCTTAATTCACATTGACTCCAGTTTTGCTAGGGCTCCTTGATGCCACACTCCGTCAAATGCTACCTTGATATGAAGGGCAGCACTTTATCTCAGGAATTCAGCTCTCTTGTCCATGTTTGAACCAAGGCTTTAATGATGTCAGGAGCTGAGTGCCTCTGGCGGAACCTAAACTGGGCATCAGTGAGCAGGTTATCTCTAAGCATGTGCCATTTGATAGCATTGTTGATAACCCCTTCCACCACTTTAATGATGATCTGCCATGATGTGATTTGTACCCGGGTCCCCAAAGCATTACCCTGGGACTTTAGATTACTAGTCCAGTTACAGTACCGCTACACCACTGCCTCTCCTTAAATACTGGCTTTTCCAGTGTTGCCCACATCCCATGAAAGAATAAATGAAAATGTGTGTGTCTTGCCCTACCAGTAGGATAGGCCATAATGATAAACAGTTACAATCTTGGAGCTTCAGGTCAACAAAGACATAAAAAAGCTGTGCATTCTTGGCCCTTGTTTGATCATAAGCCTCCCTTTGATGTTTCAATTTTGTTTTGAAACCTTATTTATCCACAGAGCTCAATCTTTTGATGGACATCCTTTTGACATCAGAGGAATATATCTATCTTGCACTTTTTCCATCTCACGCTCCAAGATTCTCTAGTTAATATGTGACTCTGTTTGAAAACATTCCTGGCCTCTTCTTATCTCACTTAATGTTGCCTTTTATCCAGCCTAAAGGCCTTAACTTCAACTCTTCATTATCCCTTTCTGTTTTTACATTGTATCCCACTACATTTTAGTTGTTATTCTCTCCTCGCAAATCAGTTGTCTGTCCTCTTTCACTTGCCCGAATGGAATGACACATTGCTCCTTAACTTGTTCAACTGTTGATGTTTGGTATGTCAGACTGTAAACTATACTCTCCACAGCTTGCTAAAGCAGTTAGCAGGAACCGGTTATATTCCTGTGTATGCTGTGACCCCATGAGTTTTTCTTATTTTGCATTTTATTTCATTTTAGATTGTCCACGGACTAAATGATTAAAACTCAGTCTGGCCCTATCCCCCCCTGCCCAGTGTTCCAGGAGGGTTAGTAATCAGGAGCTGGACTTTTGACAGATTTTCCCCTTGGGTCTGAGGACATTGTGCGGAATTAATGCATTTCTTGTACTGGCCTGTATGAGATCAGCTAATCCAGTGCAGGCTGGAGTGTGAACCCAGTTCCAGGCCACCAAAGTTCTTATTACTGCAAAAGGTATTGTGAACAAACAAATTCCCAAACGCTTGGGAATTGTTTCAGTGTGTCAAAGATTTGTACCTTTTTTAACAAGAAGTTGAGTGTAAATATATATCTGATATTTACATTGGCAATCTATAATCCAATTTTCAATTAACACTTTGGGCTTCATTCTGAGACCCTGCACTTCCAGTGGGGAGCCATGGTCACAGGGAGTGTGGATTGGAGAATGGGAGCCACAATCTGTCTTCCACCCACACTCCCTTCAAGCACAGCTTTCCCACAAGATGTACACAAACATGCACTTAACCCTTTTACTCCTTCAACAAAGGTTAACTCCTGTATTGGTGAATATGTCTTAAGTGATCACCTGTCAATGGAATCAGAACATGTACCATTGAGGGGAACTGAAATATCTTCAAGGGTTCCCCATATGGCTCCTATTTGGATTGATTCATGTCCGGATGGCTATTCAAACCTGAACTCTTTCAAGAAGAAAAACCAGCAGTTTCTCCAACAGAGGCAAAGTTTTCCTTCCCTACTGTGTTTGAGACTTCAATTAAAACCTCGTACTCTTTTGCATTAAACAAGTCAGATCAGTATTTTAATCTGGAGTCTGCCACCATGCAGAAATACGACTCTGGCATTCTGATGAATTCTGATGGAACCTTGAGAGTGAAGCTTAAACGGATTAAGTCATCCACATTTCCGTGATTGTTAAGATGCCTGAAACGGTAATATTAAATACGATTCATTTGTTTGCTACAGGTATTACAGCACTATGTGAACTTATGTGGCTCTCAAATCCACCAGGGCCTACAGTCGCAGATGGTTGCAAATACTTACTAGGGTAACGGATAAAAGGGTATTCAGGTTGACAATTTGTTAGGTATATTGGCATGTTAAGTAATAGGAAGAAGCAGTCCTTGGTCCTTGTGCCCCACTTAGAAATGTGCCTGATCAGCATCATAGCATATGTCCTTGCTTTCTCAGCATGCAGTCCAAAAAGATCTAAAAGAAGTGTGGACAATATAAAATAAATCAAATGAATTGATCTGATAGCCCCAATCCTTGAAATTACATGTTATTGCAAATCATTCTGCTTCATGTCATAATGAATCTAGGCAGAAAAAGTCCAGAGGTTAATGGACATTTAAACTATAACCACCACACCTAGTTGAAAAATGAGAGCCATTCACAACACTGGCTGATAGAGTTACATCTCTGTCCCAAAGTTGGCACTGAAAGGAGCTCACAATAATAGCATTTGACATTTGTTTAACATTCCCTTCCTTTGAATTCCTGTCACTATTGTTGTCAGCATTCGGAGGTTTAGTAATTTTAGAGAAATATGTACATGTTCTTGGTAATAATTTGATACACAGAAAATTGGAACAATGTGCTTTTGAGCAGCACTTAATCTTTTCCAATTGGCAGCTGTCCCAGACTCAGCTGTTAACCCTGTGCTTATTGGCTCCCTTTGCAGTTTTATTTAAGGGCATATTGTTTTATTTAAAATTAATTCTTATTGACTGTGCAGTGGTACATTTCAGCATGAATGTTTTGGGTGCAGTTGTAACACAGATACCAATATGAGACTAGTATCCATGAAGTCCAAGGCTCAATCAGAAAACCTGAGCTATACTGTCAGCTGTACCTCGTACTTAGAGACAAGTGAGCTCTGAGCCCACAAGCTTGGCTATTTATAAAGAATGCCACTACTGAGGTGATTCATTTGTAATGTTAATAGAGCAGCATGGGAGCATCTTCTTAAGAAAGATGGCTTATAAGATCCCCACAAAGAGCACTTTCAAAGAGTAGTTTTGCATCTGTTGTCTGGTGCAACCTCCAAATACTGTAAGATTACCTACTACAACTAGTTTCAGATCCCTCATACCAGTACCCTCAGGACTTAGATTGATGACCTAACTGCTAAGTCATACTGCGCAGCAATGCACATTGTATCTCTTTATATCGTTGAGCTTTGCAATGATTGATTACGATGGGTGGCTTGCTAGGCCACTTCAGAGAGCATTGAGAGTAAACCACGTCATGTGGGATCAAAGTCACAGGTAGGTTAGACCCAGTTGGGGTGGCAGGTGCTCTTCCCTGAAGAACATTAGTGAACCAATTGAGGTTTTATAACAAAATTTCATGATTATTTTTCAGATGCTATATCCACAAATTTCTGGAAATATTGAATTGAATTTCGCAACTTGCCATTGTGGAGACTGACCTGCCAGCATCCTGCTCCCAGCCCAAAGTCTTCAACTTTAATCTCCTCTTATGAGTCTGAAAAGAGGTTATGCCCAGAATACTAACCCAGCTTTCTCTTTCAGATCTAACTGGCCTGCTGTACTGTTCAGAATGTTCTGCGTTTATGACTAACCACAGCTTTGAAGATGTGTTATTAATTGAACATCAAACTATTGTCTCTCAGATTATGAAAGTTACCTCAAGGATATGATATTACCTGAGCCTTTGGTTTTGGTCATTATCAATCACACTGGCTTTCCCCTGAAACTCTCACATGGTCAACACCTCATCTGTGCAAAACGTTATTGCAGCCAGTAGGTGAGAGATCTAAAATCGGAATTCAGGTTTATTTGTGTATATAGAAATATTACTACTGTTCTCAAAGGATTATATAAGAAAAATATTAACTTTCCAGAAGCCATTAACTTTTGAACTACTTGAAGAAATCTATAGTATTAGTGAGTAATCTTAAAAGAGACCAGGAGTGTTGTCAAACATTTCAAGGGAGTGATACTGTAGGTTCTAGAGGGTCAACATGAAAAGGCTGGTGTAATTGTATCTTACTAACAAGAAAGACAGCTTTAGCTTCTTCCGACTGTCATATAATAGAGAACTTTAAAAGGAATTAAGATATGAAGCAGAATTATCGTATTATTAATTGCACAGGCATATTAAAAGGACCCTGGAAAGTGACCCCTTCTAATAAAGTAAATGTTGTTGAAAAAAGATGTCTTAATCTTCGTCAGGGTAGTTATATTAATGTCAAGAGCATCCATCACCCCAATTAACCGTAGATAAAAAGCTGTCAGAATTTAATTCTTTTCTTGACAGGGCGTTTATGCATAAACTGGCACTGGGAAAAACAGGCAGATGCTTAGGAATAGATGAGTGTCAAGGGTTTCCAGACACATTGGTGTCTCTTCCACATGCAAGCTGCTGATTAGAAGCTGCAGTCAATTGGAGCTCATGCATTGTGGGATTGCTGCCTAAGTAAATAGGCTTTCCTCCTGATTTCAATTGTGTCAAATCAAGCTTTTTACAAATGAGGGTTTATCAGGGGGATGCACGGGGCACAGCAACTGTGGAATAAACTGAGGAGCAAGTTTCAGAGGCGTCATTTCTGCATGAAATGAGTCCTTGTTCATGTGGTGTGGGGCTCAGTTTCATAAGGAATTAATTTGATTGAATTCAGAAATAAAAAAAAACAACAAAACGTGCTAAAGCTGTGAATTTAGAATGAAAGGAAAATAATATTTTAAACCTATCAGGGATATATGAGCTGCCCATGGGTCAAGTTTAACCTGCACCAAGTTGGCCCCTACTCAGTGAATTTAGATTACAACTATTGAAACTTGCCCTCATCATTCATGAAAGGAAAACTTGGCTGATCCTAATGTCTTGTTAATTTTTTTTGTCTCAGTTGTATTTATACAACACAGTTGTCTGTATACCTCAACTCCCCCAACTAATCATTTTTTAACATATATATTACGTGTGTGTGTGTGTATAGGCAGTTAAACAAATTGGCACCCGGGGTTAAAATAATGCTGATCAGAAATTCAGTGGCAGCAAACCATTCAGCTGTAGGAGGAATCACAGCCAACCCTGATTTTGTGCCCACCAGAGCATGGAGTTACTGCATAGCAATTAGGGGCAGAAAACATTGGATGGTTTTTTTTGTTTGACCTTTGCCGATCCTTGCGTTGCTGGGGCCAAATGATGCCTTCTCCTTACAGCTGCCCCAGATGAAATCAGGCAGCTCAGGCCAAATATAAGGATTCGAAATTGGGGACCTATTTGTGTCACAGAGCGTGGTGCATTCACGCACGATGCATCAGGGGAATCTTGTTCCAGTACTTTAACAGCAATATGAGCTAGGAGATACAGATGTACTGCCTACTTGAATGGCATGTCAAGTGAGGAAAAGTGGAGCTCTGTACACTCAGGCACACACACATACACATGCCTTGTATTAGCCCCGAGCTCTGCTGAGATTAAGGAGATCTAATGGACCAGTCTGCTTGTTTTGACATTTCCACATTGAATGATGATAGAGCAGACTGGCATTTTATCAAGCTTTTCGAAATTAAGTTGAGGAAGGAGAGCATTCGGAATATCAAAGATGTTAATGCTTAGCTAATGCCACTTGCACAGTATAACTGTTGCGCTGCAAAACATTTTTAAAAATCCATTTTACAAAAAGCGCAAACATCAGCCAACCTGATCGGACCAACCATGATTGAATGGATTTATAGGACCATACAACACACAAGGTGGCCATTCAGTTGATAGGACTGTGTTGGCTCTTTGAAAGAGCTGACTCATTACTCTTGTTATGACTCCAGCTGATGTTAATGCTGGACAAGTCAGATCCCAGAGTGAAACCTGGCTTGATAGATCCTAACTTTTATTTTTTTTTGGAAACCATTCAGGTAAGTTACTGAACAAATTCATAGGAGTCTGCTGATGAACGTTTAACAAAAAGAATAAAACATTTATTAAACAGAGGATGTTTTGCTTTTTGCCTCATCTGACTGTGATCTCCAGCGTGCACTCGAATGTTTCGCTGCTGAGTGCAATGCGGCTGGGATGCGGATCAGCACCTCCAAATCTGAGGTCAGGGTTCACTCCTGGAAAAGAGTGGGTTGCGCTCTCCAGTTGAGGGGGAACAGCTTCCCTTAGTGGAGAAGTTCAAGTATCTCGGGATCTTGCTCATGGGTGTTGGTGGGGGGAGCATGAGATTGACCAGCAGGTTAGTGCGGCGGCTACAGTTCTGCGGACACTCTATCGGTCCATGGTGGTGAAGCAGGAGCTGGGCTTTAGGACGAAACTCTCCGTTTACCAGTTGATCTACGTCCCCATCCTCACCTATGGTCATGAACTGTGGGTAATGACCAAAAGGATAAGATTGCGGGTACAGGAGGCGGAAATGAGGTTTCTCCACAGGGTTGCTGGGTGTACTCTCTGGGATGTGGGAAGGAGTTCGTCAATCTGGGAGAGCCTCGGAGCACAGTCACTGCTCCTTCAGATCAAGAGGGGCCAGTTGAGCTGGTTCGGGCATCTGATAAGGATGCCCTTTGGCACGGCCCACTGGGTGGAGACCTCGAGGTCGACCCAGGACACGCTGGAGGTGTGACATCTCTCAGCTGGCCTGGGAACACCTGGGAATGCCCCAGGGGGAGCTAGAATCTGTGGCTGAGGAAAAGGGAAGTCTAGTCAGTCCTGCTCAGCCCTCTGCCTCCGCAACCCTCACCAGGAGAAGCGGTGTGAAAATGGATGGATGGATGGGTAAGCAAGAAAAATGAACTATATTACACCAGACAAAAAAGTTGGAAAGATCTCAATAAAAGCGCAA
Source organism: Cetorhinus maximus (assembly GCF_964194155.1). NCBI lineage: Eukaryota > Metazoa > Chordata > Chondrichthyes > Lamniformes > Cetorhinidae > Cetorhinus > Cetorhinus maximus. The sequence goes on along the minus strand of NC_135894.1, from coordinate 78,173,502 downwards.
GAAAATGATTCAAATATTCAAGATTCCTTCACCCCAGCTATATTTTTACAGACACATACAAATTTCGTAAGTTAAAAATTTACCAAATCTATTTTATACTCTAATATTCAGGGTAAATATGCAGTGCATGTGAACCAACTAGCGAACTGTGGTCAGACACACCACACTCCAAAGTAAATGACAGGTGCAACCAAAGCAGATTCTACAGATTTCTCAACAACCCACCCAGACTCTTGTCACACCGTGAGCCAACTGGTCTCACTGAAACTCTGTCTTTCTCACAAGGGTTTTCAGTCTCCACGTTTGAAGAACTTGCCTTGGAATTCTCTTCAAACATCACTCCCGCTTGGATGGCTTCAACAAGAATACACCTCCAGGATTTCAATCTCGCCTTCCGAGATTCCTTTCCCCGGATCGTGCTGCGTACACTCAAGCCTCACCTTCCAAAGCACACTTTCAGATCTTCGGCTTTGCCAAGCAGAACACCACTGCTCCAAAAGGGTGCCTTTGCCCTTACGACTCGCAGCACAGAGTCACCAACCTTCAACTGCACTCTTGGATCTTCTGGGCTTCTTTCTAGCCCATTTTGCTTCATGTCTGCTCCCTGCAGCTCTTTCTTTAACTTGGAGCCCTTTCCTCTGCTCCTTTCTCTCAACTTTACTTAACAGGGTCTTTTTCTGATCTCTGCCCTTGCCCTTTACCTGGGCCTACCTTCTGGGACCTCTTTCTGTCCCACTCCCTTGTTTGGGACCTTCTTGGTTTGCAACCTTCTCCCTGCGCCCGCCCCCCCCGTGTCCTGGTCCCTGGGGCACCTTCTCAAATGGTGCACCTCTTCAGGTCATGTGACCTCCAGTTTCACACTGTTTCACTTTTCTTCCTTTTTGTCTTCTGCACATGTGTGCGGGGTTGATTCCCAACCTAAGGAACGTAAAAAACCAATAACTGCGCATTTGCGGCCGATGTCCTGGCTGGCGCCTGTGCAGGAAGCCCAAGGCTCACTAGGAACTGTAGTTCCTGGTCTCCGAATTCCCGATATCTGACTGCCATACCGGAGCTGGTCACACGTTTACTTCCCTGCTCTTTCCTCATAGCTCTGAAAATTGCAACTTTTCACATATATATCCAGCTCCCTTTTGAAAGTTACACTTGAATCTACTTCCGGGTCATAATATTAAAAAGAATTCTCCTCTCTTCTCCCCAGATGTTTTTTTTTGCCACTTATCTGTGATTTATGTCCTCTGGTTACCAACCTTGTTGCCAGTGGAACCAGTTTCCCCCTGTCTACTCAATCAATACCTCTTATAATTTTGAACGCAGTGATGAAATCTCCCCTGGACTTTCCCTGCTCTAAAATGAACGATCCCTGTTTCTCCAGTCTTTCCAAATAATTGAAATCCCCAGTCTTTTTGTAGCTCCTATCCTGCTCACACTAGTTTGTTCAAAGTGACTCAGGGGAACTTCATTGGTAGCAATTTTCCAAGTTTTCCCTGCTAGCATGGAGCCTTGCCCGGCAGCAACAATAACTATATCTCAGTCATTTAGGAACCAGGAACAGGAGTAGGCCATTCAGCTCCTCAAGCCCGTACTGCCATTCAGTGAGATCATGGTTGATTTGTATCTTCCCCTCATCCATCTGCTTTGACTTCATATCCTTTTATACCCTTGATTTAAAAATTATTAATTGGGCTAGTATCTACTGCACTTTTTTGTGGAAAAGAGTTCCACACTTTTGCCACTCTTCACGTGAAGAAGTGTTTATTAACTTCTGTCCTGAATGGCCTACCTCTGATTTTAAATTATGTCCCATTGTTCTAGACTCCCTCCCCAGTGGAATCTCTCTATCTACGCTATCAATTCCTTTCAAAATCCTAAAAAAAACTTCAGTTGAATCATGTCTTTAATCTTCTATATTCCAGGGAATACAAACCTAGTTTATGTAATCTCTCCTCATCATCTAACTCTTATGGCCCTGTTAACATTCTGATAAACTGCACTGCACTCCTTCCAAAGCAAATATATCATTTCTAAGGTGTGGAGTACCTGTACAGAGTACTCCAGGTGTAGTGTAATCTGTGTTTAGTACAGCTGTGGCAGAAAGTCCTCCCCTTTACATTTTAGCCTGATGTGAAAAAAGCTAACATTCCATTAGCATTTTTGATTATTTTTGTACCTGACTATATTGACCTTTTATTGATCTGTGTACATGGATCCCTAAATCGTTTTTGACCTCTGATAGGAAGGTGTCAGGTTAGATTCAGGGGTCAGCGCTGGGGCCTCAACTCTTTAAAATTTATATAAATGATTTGGATGAAGAGATCGAAGTTTTGGTTGCTAAACTTGCTGATGACACAAAGATAGGTAGGAAAGTAAGTTGTGAAGAGGACATAAGGAGGCTACAAAAGGATGTTGATAGGTTAGGTGAGTGGGCAAAGATATGGCAAACAGATGATAATTTGGAAAAATGTGAAATTGTCCATTTTGGCAGGATGGATAAAAAAGAAGTATATTACCCAAAAGGTGAGAGATTGCAGAGCTCCGAGATGCAGAGGGATCTGGGTATCCTAGTGCATGAATCTCAAAAGGTTAATATGCAGGTACAGCAAGTAATTAGAAAAGCAATAGAATGCTATTGTTTATTGTGAGGGGAATTGAATGCCAGAGTAGGGAGGTTGTGCTTCAGTTATACAGGGCATTGGTGAGACCGCATCTAGAGTACTGTGTACAGTATTAGTCTCCTTATTTAAGGAAGAATGTAAATGCATTGGAAGCAGTTCTGAGAAGGCTTATTAAACTAATACCTGGAATGGGTGGGTTGTCTTATGAGGAAAGGCTGGACAGGTTAGGCTTGTATCCACTGGAGTTTAGAAGGGTAAGAGGTGACTTGATTGAAACATATAAGATCCTGAGGGGACTTGACCGGATGGATGTGGGAAGGATGTTTCCTCTTGTGGGAGGATCTAGAACTAGGGGTCACTGTTTAAAAATAAGGGGCCCCCCATTTAAGACAGAGATGAGGAGAATTTTTTTCTGTCGGAAGGTTGTGAGTCTTTGGAACTCTTTTCCTCAAAAGGCGGTGGAGGCAGAATCTTGCAATATTTTTTAAGGCAAAGCCAAATAGATTCTTGATAAGCATGGAGATTAAAGGTTATTGGGAGTAGGCAGGAATATGGAGCTGAAGTTACAGTCAGATCAGCCATGATCTTACTGAATGGCAGAGCAAGCTGAAAAGGCTAAGTGGCCTACTCCTGCCCCTAATTCGTATGTTCGTATGTACATTCGTATGTATTCCTGCTCTGTGCCAAGTTCAATAATTGAACTGGGTTAACCATATATATGTGCTAAAATTGAAGCTAGGCCCTTAGATTAGGACAGGAAATATCAGGACTTTTATTCTGAGACGAACCCAATGATCCCCGGTGAAGTGCATGTACTCTGGCTTGATGTCCTCCATGTTCAGATACTACATTGATACTTATTGTCAAGGATTACATCTAAGCCAGAATGTTTCACGGAAGTGGCAGCCTCATCTCCCTGGCTGTTGTGGGTGGGCAAACCCGTCTCCGCAGGTCTGTGAAGCCACAATCTGATTTTAAGGCGGTCATGTTCTTAAGTGGCTAAGCTTACTGCCTCCATCCCCATCTGGGGGATGTACTGCCTCCAAGAGCTGCTGACCAATCAAATGGCCAGCAGCTGGCTAGTTTCAGCAGCGCCCCCGGGACTGGTGACCACTGCCAGGACTGCAGCCAGCCCACCACGAGAAGCAGTATGGAGGGGGATCCAAAGTTGAGTCGGGACTGCTTCACCTGCGCCAGTCAGGCAGTCCCTGGGGAGTGTTTTCAGAGCCATGATTGTGAGGGCAAGGGGGAGTAACAAGTGGGGGCAGTGATCACCAATATGGGAGGGTGGTACCTCCTTGAGGCACAAGGTGCTCCAACAGGTGATACCCCCACCTGAGCCTGCAACTAGGCTGCCAGGATATACCTGGCAACCTTGCCATGTGGCATGGGCACCTCCTGCCACTGGTAAAATACCAGCAGTAGTGGGAGGAGACTTTTAAGCGACCTTAATTGGCCACTAAATCACCTCAATTGACCCAGAGGTGAACAGGCCAACTACCAGCTACCCTGCTATTGGTAAAATACCAGCGAGGGTGAAAATATTGGACTGGTATTTTTATTTATTCTTTCATGGGATGTGGGCGTCGCTGGAACGGTCAGTATTTGTCGCCCACCCCTATTTGCCCTTGAACTGAGTGGCTTGTTAGGTCATTTCAGAGGGCATTTGAGAGTCAACCATATTGCTGTGGGTCTGGAGTCACATGTAGGCCAGACCAGGAAAGGATGGTAGATTTCCTTCCCTAAAGGACATTAGTGAAGCAGATGAGTTTTTTTCAACAATCAATGATAGTTTCATGGTCATCATTACTGAGGATATCTTTTAATTCCAGATTTTTAAAAATTAATTGAATAACACACTGAATACAGGTGTGGTGCCAGAGGATTGGAGGTCTGCTAATATTGTACCTTTGTTGAAAAAGGGAGTGAAGGATAGACTGAATAATTGCAGGCCAATCAGTCTGACCTCAGTAGTGGGCAAATTATAGGAATCAATTCTAAGGAACAGGATAAACTGTCATTGAGAAAGGCTTGGATTAATCAGGGACATTCAGCATGGATTTGTTAAGGGAAGGTCATGTCTGAATAATTTGATCGATTTTTTTGAGGAAATAACAAGGAGGATTGATGAGGGTATTGCAGTTGATGTGGTCTACATGGGTTTCAGCAAGGCTTTTGACAAGGTCCCACATGGCAGACTGATTAAAAAAATAAAAGCCCATGTGATCCAGGGGAATGCAGCAAGCTGGATACAAAATTGGCTCAGTGGCAGGACACACAGGGTAGCTGTTGATGGATGTTTTTGTGAATGGAAGGCTGTTTCCAGTGGGATTACTCAGAGCTTAGTAATAGGTCCTCTGTCTTTTGTGGTATATATTAATGGTTTGGACGTAAATGTAGGGGAAATGTTCAAGAAGTTTGCAGTCGACACAAAAATTGGTGGTTGATAGTGAGGAGGATAGTTGTAGACTGCAGGAAGACATCAATGGACTGGTCAGGTGGGCAGAAAAGTGGCAAATGAAATTCAACCAGAGAAGTGTGAGGTGATGCATTTGAGGAGGCCAAACAAGGCAAAGGAATACACAATGAATGGGAGGATACTCAGAGGTGTCGAGGAAGTGAGGGACCTTGGAGTGAATGTCTACAGATCACTGAAGGTGGCAGAACAGGTCGAGAAGGTGGCTAAGAAGGAATATGGAATCCTTTCAACAATTAGCTAAGGCATTGAATATAAGAGCAGGGAGGTTATGCTGGAACTGTATAAAACATTAGTAAGGCCACAACTTAAGCACTGTGTGCATCTCTGGTCACCTCATTACAGATAGGATGTGATTACATTAGAGAGGGTACAGAGGAGATTTATGAGGATGTTGCCAGGACTGAAATTTGCAGCTATGAAGAAAGATTGGAGAGGCTGGGGTTGTTCTCCTTGAAACAGAGGAGGTTGAGGGGAGACTTGATTCAGATGTACAGAATTATTAGGGCTCTGTATAGAGTGGATGGGAAGGCCCTATTTACTATAGCAGAGTGTTCGATGGCTAAGGGGCACAGATTTGACTTGATTGGTAGAAAGATTAGAGGGGAGATGATGAAAAGTTTTTTCACCCAGAGGGTTGCAGGGGTCTGGCACTCACTGCCTGAAAGGGTAGTAGAGGCAGAAAACCTCAACTAACTTAAAAGATGTCTGGGTATGCCCCTCAAGTTCTCTAACCTGCAGGGCTATGGACCAAACGCTGGAAAGTGGGATTAAGCTGGGTGACTCATTTTTTGGCGGGACAGACACAATGGGCCAAGTGGCCTCTTTCTGTGCCATAAACATTCAGTGCTGCAGTGGGATTCAAACCCAGGTCCCCAGAGCATTAGCCTGGGCTTATGGATTACTAGCCCAGTGACACTACCACTTTGTCACCGTCTCCCCAATTTCACTTTCAACTGCCAACCTGCTCCTAATGGTCGGTGTGGAACGTAAAATTCTGGCCATGAAGTACCCGAAAGGGAATGGATAGCCATAGAATTATAGCTCAATGTGGGAGACAATGTGCCAGATTTTCATACTTGGGCCGGGAATCAGGAAAATTCCCAATTCAGCCCACCCGTCTTGGGAGAAAGTGCCAGAAACGAGGGGATTTTTATTCTGGGGAAACAGGTGCAGGCTGAAGTAAAGCCAGCCAACCCAGGAAAAATTTTTGAGGCAGGCACAGGGGCTGCTGGGTGCTGAGGTGGGCTGTTTAAAATGCTCCCCTTATTTCTGTGGGCCTTCGTCCCAATTATAATAAAACCAGAAAGGCCCTGCAGCCTTCACCCCCTCACAGCCCCTCACCCTCCACACACTCCCATGCCACCATGACAAGGTATTCTGTGCAACAAAATGCTATGGCCTTCTCATGCGCCCCCCATACCCAACTATGGCACTTCCATGCCCATTCACCCACTCTACACTGGATAAAACTAATGAACCCTGTAGTGACAATAGGATGTGTAAAAAAAGGTTTTAAAAAAACAGCCATTCATTGATAACTTTCCACTTTCTTAAAAAAATTCCATTTTACAACAGGCCAATAAAAGTCTCAATCATCCAGGCTCATTAAAATGTCAATAGCAGGAATTGCAAGCAATTGAAACCTCCTTGTCATGTGTAAATAAACATTGTGCAGTTGACAGCATAGATCAGAGAGCTAGACCTGTCAATCAATGTTTTCCCTGGGGTTCAGGGTTTTAGTATTCTGATGGATGCCTGGGCTCTCAGCTAAGGTTACTAATGAGGTTTGGCTGAGACCCCAGAAATCTATTAGCCTGTTGAAACACCCAACCAACCTTTATGGCCCCTGGGAAGGCAAGGGGGCAGGCATGAGGGACCATAGGTGTTAGTTTGGTGGTACATCTTGGCATGGGAGGAATGAAGGGCCATAGATGGCGGTTTGCATGGAGAGTATGAGGGGCTATAGGGGCTGGTTGGGGGGCATAGGGGGTATAGGTTGGCCTGGGGCCATCAGAGGCCATAGGGGTTGGTTGGTTGGGAGTCATGCCTTGGCATGGGGTGGTATGAGGGGCCAAAGGGGGTGAGTGAGTGGCATCCCTTACCTTTTAAAAGGTTCCTTCATGCAGAGTATGGTTCAAAAAATAACTCTGAGGTGTTGTGAGCCATGACTCTTTGAAAAGCTGGCCCAACACCATGAAAATTGCAGAGGACTAGGACATGCCTATTCCCACAATGGAGCCAGCGAGGTTAGGATTGCAGGGAATAGGCATGTCCCATTCGGCTTGCCACCCGAACCAGCCCGCACCCTTAAAAGGCCCTGGTGAAAATCGGAAACCCTGGCAATGGAGTTGGGAATTCTGGAGTTGTGTCACGACTGGCAGCTGCCATTTTTAAATGTCCACAGACTCTCCCTGACTCCGTGAAAATCCAGCGCAATGTCTTCAGCTAAGTAGGGGAGAAAATAAAATCTCCTTTTTAAGGGTTTTTTGTTTACTCCCTTACTCAATGATGTGGCTGTGGGCTGTTTGAAAGCTATCAGAATTTCTCAATCCATTTTTCTTTTATGTCATCCTTCATCCCAGTGACACTGCGCAGAGTTCTCAATCTTAGGCCATTTGAGATATAATCTAGCAGAAGTCTAGAGAGACAGAGAGGAAAAAAGAAAAAGTGAAAGAAAATTAGAGCGTGAATAAGCCAATAGACATCAGTCCCGTACATTTCTAAGGGGCCTGGAGAGCAGCTTGGATGGAGTTCTAAAGACAAGGTACCTGACTTTAATCTCGGCTACACAAGAGCAATGAATTATGTGTTGTGGGCTGGTTGGGGAATACAAAAATAACAAATAAAAATATGCTGAAATCAGATGTGAAAAGGAATATTTTCAAACCAAGATTTATTTGTGGGTTAATCTTCAGTTTGAGACAAATCATCCTGCTCCAACCTTAGATGAATGCCTCCTACCACATCATTATGGCATTGCCAGTATCTCACACTCACTATCGTTGAAAAGTGGATATGAGTGTGTCCGGAAAAGACAGCCAAATGAATACCAGGCCATCCAGAATGTTCGGTAGGCTGGACTGAGACTGTGCAGACATATTACACTTCAAATTATCAAAAACAAGGGCCCTTTTTCCTCGTAACAGCAAGTGGCATCCATCCCTGCCCTCCAAGACCCCTCACCCCTCAAGAGACATATGTAAACAGATTATGCCACATTTCTACAGAAGTATAAAATGGAAGGAAATAAAGAGGGAAAACTGTCGAACTAAGTGTAAAAAGGAAGGAATGTAACAATCTTTCAATGTTTTGTTGCACTTTAATAAATATAGATACGCATTCAAATATTGTCTGTATAAGCCAGTATTCAAATTACATTCACAAATTGAAAAATAATCTCTAAGCCATCTGAATTATAGTTAACATTATTTCCATTTTCTTTCTGCAAGCCTGGCGGTCTTGCGTTAGCTGATAGATGTTATCCTACACCATAGAAATATCTATTGATTGCAGTGTTTGCTTTCTCAGCGAATGCTTCCCAAATGTTGACTGGTTGCATACAAAATGCAAAATCAGGATTAAGAATCGAGTGTTGTGTAGATAACACAGGCCGTGAGTGATCTGTGAGTAGCAGATATAAATAGTGCTCAGAAGCTGTTGTGCTTTTTTTCAAAAAGAGCGAAACTAACAAAAAAATCAGCCAATGTTAGCATCATCTTCCATTGTAACTTTGTATGCACTGGGTTCTGCCTCACTGTCTGTGAATTCCAGTTGGTTTTGAGTGGCACCAGTACTACATCTGGTGTAAAGGCATTCCACGTTACAAAGGTTCACAACTCACCTTTTACTACCTTTTGCTTTTATATTGCAACACAGAAGCTGCAATCAATATCTGCTGTTCATCTGACTTTCAATACGAAGCACCATGAAAGCCACCATTTTTTCAGTGTGCTGAGGGAAGTGAAAGCCTGGTGTAAGAGGATTATATCACTCCAATTAATATGTTGTTTAAGTTTTAATTTTTGATAGGTCTTCAGCATATGAGCTCAAGGTTGCTCGTTAGGAGCAGTTGACTTTTTAAGTTAACTATGTCGAGGGCAATTGTTTTGTAAAATCGAAAATGTGCAAGTGTCAAGTGATTCATTTTGGTAGGAAGCACGCAGAAAGGCAATATAAAATAAAGGGTACAATTCTACAGGGGGTGCAGGAGCTGAGGAACCTGGATAAATCATTGAAGATGGCAGGACGCGTAGCAAGGACAGTTAATAAAGCATACAGCACCCTGGGCTTTATAAACAGGGGCATAGAGTACAAAAGCAAGGAAGTTGTGTCAAACCTGTATAAAACACTGGTTCAGCCTCAGCAGGAGTATTGCACCCAGTTCACACTTTAGGAAGGATGTGAAGGCATTAGAGAGGGTTCAGAAAAGATGAACAAGAATGGGAATGAACAACTTCAGTTACGTAGATAGATTGGAGAAGGTGGAACTGTTCTTCTTGGAGAAGAGAAGGCTGCAAGGAGATTTGATAGGTGTATTCAAAATCATGAGGGGTCTGGACAGAGTAGATAGGAAGAAACTGTTCCCATTGGTGAAAGGTTCGAGAAACAAAGGGCACAGATTTAAGATAATTGACAAAAGAGGCAATGGCCACATGAGGAAAAATTTTTTTACACAGTGAGTGGTTAGGATCTGGAGTGAGCTGCCCGGGAGCATGGTGGATGTCTTGTTTCTTGTTTCTCATTTCAATGATGCACACAGGCTGTCGACATTGTAGCTGAACCAACTCAATTGATAACACATTTTCCTAACATGAACACACATCTGCAGTATTTGAACTCTGTCAAGTCAGGCTGCAACATGTGCTAGCTGACCGTCACCCCTCCAGGTCAGGTGACCCCATATATAGTACCGAGTCCCGTATAGTATCTAATACTGGAGTCCACAACCACAGTCAGCTATTATCATGACAGTGGAGGCAGGGTCAATTTAGCCCAGTCAAATGCTCCATCCTGGGCCTGACTCCTCTCAGGCACTGCTCCTTAGCCTGGGCAGCTGTTTCCCCTGAATGGAATGGATCCTAGTGCGTGAAATGCACTTTCCATTCCATTTAGGCTCCTTCCTCCTGCCCCATTAACAGAAGCCCAGTACCAGCCACTGTGCTTGTGCTGTGCAGCTGAATTTCACCAGCCCTTTGGTGATGGGCTGGGAGGCAGCAAGGCTGGCAAAATGCCCTGGGAAGGCCTTTGGGTTGGGTTCCTGATGTCTTCTTGCTGTCATGTCATTTTGCCAGCAGTGGAAAAGTTGGCAGATCACTGCCCGCCCAGAGCCCAAACAAGCCACTTAAGTGGTCAATTAAGAATCACTTGCTGCCTCCAATGACTATATGCCCACATAATGTGGACCCACCACCAAATGAGGAGACTATCCAGTGAAAACTGGCAGCCTCCCCGTGGGGAGATGTTCTCTTTGGGCACTCCAAGTCCCAAGGAGGGGTACCCCAGCAACAATGGTCGTCCCCATAGCAATGGCGTGACCTGTGCCCCACAACACCACCCCTCCACCCCGATTGCCAGGCCCCACATCCCCAATCCCACTTACCCCTCTTTAAGGGTGCCTCAGCCATTGAGATACCCACTCCTCACAGCTGCAAGCCCAGCACTGGCCACCACTCCCAGTGGCAGTGTTGAGCCTGCTGAGTTGCTGGTCCTCTGGTTGGGCTGCCAGTTCTTGGGAATGCGTCACCATCCTTAATTAGGTCAGCAGCAGCCAATTAATTGACAAGAGCTGGGAATATGCCTCCTCACGTATGGCTGCCTGCCAGAGCAGGGTTACCTTCCGCTTTCAGATCCGGCAGCAGAGCTTCTACCATTTGCACCAAATCCAGCCCAACATTTCTACATTGCACACTTCAGCGACCACTGTGCTGATACTAACAACTCTTCAAGGGAGTCAAAGGTTATGGGGGGCAGACGAGAAAGTGGAGTTAAGGCTGCAATCTGGTCAGTCATGATCTTATCAAATGACACAGTAGGCTCGAGGAGCCAAATGGTTTACTTCAGTTCTATTTCTTATAATCCTATTCATATATTTAGGTTAACACAGGGTCTATCCAAGTACTGAATATACACTTTTTGAAAAGCCATCTCAGCTGCATAAGTCTGTGTCTCTATGATTGCCCCTTGACAAGGCATTAATAGGTACTATAGAAGGTATTTTTTAAAAAGTTATTCCTTTCCTTTTGGAAGGAATGGAAGCATTAGGGATGCAATAAATAGACTGATAGTGTCATCTCACACAGCTCCACCTCTTTTTATGAGCAGCCTACTTTTTCCAATAAATTTATGATTTTCAATTCCAAAGTAATTTATTGTTTTCAGTGTTTAATACTTGAGACTGATGAAGATATGAACAGGCTAACCTGTGGGCGTAGAATCAAGTCCCAGCCACAGAGTCTGAACTTAATTTCTGATTCTGCTGCAGCAAGGCTACTAACTGGAGAAGTCTTCGATTTGGTTGGGGAAAGAGGGAAATAAGACACTCTTTATCCTGCTCACACTTTGTAGTGGGATTTAACAACTAGAGAAGTATGAACAATAGTCTTTATTCAGCTCACCATTCACTGACCTTGAAGCTGTCTAGGACTCTGCAGCAAGTCATTTGTATCAAGCTAACGTAATGACCTGCGTTGAATCTCTTGCTGATTTCAGCTGGAAAGCAAAACTCAGTGCAGGTCATTTAATAACTTTGGACATATGAACTGACCTAAAGCAGAGCAGGAGCTTCGGGGTTGGAGGGATGGGGGGGAGGGATTGCATTTATCCTGATCCAAGCTGTAAAGAGGCCCCATAGACATCGAAAGAAGAGTTTCTGACAGCCCACAGCTTCTCAGGGAGATTTCTGTTTGCTGACATAAAGGGGCTTTGTTTAAATGAAAAAACATTTTTTAAAGTATATTTTTGTTAGAGATGAACTAGAGGTACTTTGCATTTGCATCACAATGGTGCCATGCAAAAGAAATACAGTGACATCCGTTCATGTGGTTATAGTTTTGCTAATGCTTTTACATGAAAACTAACACCCTTTAAAGGTGAACTGGTTAAAGTTTTGTTAAAATCTAAATCAGGATATATGTTTTTATTTTTAAAAGATGTGCTTTCTTTAGAGGCTCTGGCTGCTTACACAATCTATGTTGCACCAGTGGGGATCACTTCCATCCATCTGAAGGCCAGTTAGCCTCTTCATCAATGTTACGGCCTCCTAACTTACCCCAATAAGCCAGGGAAACAGGAACTCCTGTTGTAGGGAGCCAATGCCCATGGGTTCACCTTCTCAATGACAGATTCTGCTCCTTACAAGGTGTGCTGGTAAATCTCAGCAATGTTACAAACCTGGAAAACTGTTGTTCAATGGTCCAGATTTTCCTGCATTGGCAAGATTGGTGATGTACATTGCAGAGCTAGTTGTGTAGCATGTCAATCTTGCTGATGATAACTTAATTCATATTTTCCTGCTTTTCTAATTGGAACATCCCACATCGGGTGAATCGGTGGCGGCACAGTCAATGTGTGGCACATTGACCTTGTCACTATGGTAATGATTGAAGCATTGAACTCAACAACAATGCTACATTACTACTGCCTCATTGAGACCTAGATTTTAAAATAAACTACATTTCTGCATTGGAATTGGAATTCATTCTTTCATGATATGTGGATGTTACTGGCAAGGCTGGCATTTGTTACCCATCTCTAATCACCCCTTGAACTGAGTGGCTTTCTAGGCCACTTCAGAGGGCAGTTAAGAGAGTCAACCGCATTGATGTGGTTCTCGAGTCACATGTAGGCCAGGCCATGTAAGGACGGCAGATTTCCTTCCCTAAAGGACATTAGTGAACCAGATGGGTTTTTACAACCATCGATGATAGTTGTCATGGTCACCATTACTGAGACTAGCTCTATATTCCAGATATTATTAATTAAATTTAAATTCCACCAGCTCCCATGGTGAGATTTGAACCCATGCCCCCAGAGCATTAGTCTGGCCCTCTGTTTTACTAGTCCAGTGAGATTACCCTTATAATTGTAAAGGAGCTCACTTAAGTGGCAAGCAACATTTACACCATATCCCCCCTTCAAGTCATTGATTTCAAAGACTTGGGCAGTCTGGAAGTCTTCTTGCCCTTCCATATCTCACTGACATTACTGTTGGAGGAGCGGTAGGCTCTGTTGCTTCTGGTTCATTCTGTAGGTTTGGAGTTTGTTCTGGCATCTGGGTATGTTTTCATCCTTTTTTTCCATTCTCTCATGTTGAACCACAATTCGTCAGTTCAGCTGTTGCGCTGGTCGGTGGTTGCTACCCTAACTCATTTCTTACAGGGTGGACAAACGTTATGCTCATCTCCTTGTCGTTTCTTTCACTTCTTCTGTCATCATGTGGGTTGTTGTGATGCATGCGGAAGTTAAAATTTCAAAAATGGAATCCTCGTTTCCACTTGTTTGGCAATTTTACCCAAATCTTTGATCACATTCTTCTTTTCCAGTTGTCTTTTTTTAGAGCTTATGAAGCTTTTCATTCAATTCAGAAACTACTTTGGTAAGTTGAGTTGTCCTTGTTTCAGAGTTACCTGAGCAACTCTTATATAAGTTTGACAACTGCATCTGGGCATTCAGTTCTGTTTGGAATCTTTCTTTCATAGCCATTGACTGCTTCTTGGACTCTTTCACTTCACATGTTAGATCATCAATCTATTTAATAGAACTCCTATCTGCTTCCAAAGTCTGGATTTACTCTTCCATATTGCGTATCTCAACCTTCATGTTGTTTAGATTGGACCGAAGTTCAAGAAGTTCATCAGCTTTGGTTGTTAATTCTGCTTTCAAGCAACTGTTCTGATGCATCAGCAATTCTTTCTCCTGATCCAGGCATTTTGCACAATGCTAAGTAGAGATTCTGATGCTCAAAGTTCATCAAGTTTTAATTGAAGATCTGTCCTGGTTGAATTTGCTTCTGAATTTGAAGTTGGTCATTTAAGCATTTCAATTCCTCTTTCAAGTGTTCGATTTCCTGTGAGCAACATTCCAGTGTTCTCATCAATTTTCGTTTTTCCTTTACAAACTCATCTCTCGTACGTGAAAGTTGCTTCTCTACGCTGATCAGTTTTTCTTTAGCAGAGCATAATTCCTGTGTGCTATCCTTCAAGCTCACATTCTGTAATTGCACCTCTGCCAACTGCTTTTGAGATTCTTCACACTCTTTTGTGAGAACTTCTACCTACGCTTGCTATTCTAGGTTCTTGATTTTCATTTCTTCATATATATCTTTGCAAAATAATGTTTTTCCAAGGTTCCTTCCAAATGTCCAACCATTTTTTTCATCGTTGCAATCTCTTTCTTGTACCTCTTGGCTTCCACCCAGAGCAATGAACATTCCTGAGTCTTTTCTTCCAACTGGTTCTTCAGTTCTTTCCGAGTGGTATTACATTCATTTTGTTTCACTTTATAATTTTCCAGAGGAAACAACTTTACCTGAGGAATCCTTTTAATGTGTGAAGGTCCTTTTCACTGTAAAGCTCAATTACTTCGTCTTAAGTTGTCTTGTAATTTAACAGAGTCAATTTAATCGAGTTTGTTCTGCTGTTCCGTCATTCTGCTGTTCAAGTAGCCTTTATTCCTTCCTGCTGCTAAAGGGTTATGTACTGTTTTAAATTTGATCTTGAAGGACAATTAACTGTTTTTTTCACCTGTTTACTTTCTTGTCTTCTCACTCTGCACTTCAGTGTATTGCTTTGTCATGACTGATAGCTCCAGCTTTGTCTTTTGTCTGAAGAGTCATTCAACTTCGTTTTTTTTAACTCTTTGGTCAGAATCTTCATGTCGACGAGAGGGGATGGGACCTGCTCGCTGACGCATAAAATGATGCGTGGTGACATTGGGCGTACGTCCCATTGTTACTGCGTATCATTCAGATCTTGAGTTCGGCGGGCGTGCAGCAGAGTCGGCTGCAACCGCCGAACTGTCAAAGGCCTATTATGGCCATTCAAACAGCAATTAAAATAATTAACTGAGCTGCCTGTCCAACCTTAATGTTGGCGGGCAGGCGAAGAGCCCAGGCGGCCTTTGCATTTATCATGAAACCTCATCCACCAGCAGGATGAGGTTTCAATAAGGTTTTTAAACTTTAATTAAAAAGTGTTAAAAAAATTCCTAGACATGTCCCAGCTCATATGACACTGTCACATGAGGGGATAGGTCTTAAATTTTTTTTCCCTGTATTTAAATTTTTAAAATATCAAACTGATCTCTCTGAGGTAGCTCTGTGCCTCAGGGAGATATCTGTGCTCTTTTGCGCGCATGCGTGAGTGAATGCAGGCCCAGACTCTCCCCCCAACCCCTGCCCGCAGAGGGAGCACTGAGCGCTTCCGGGTGCATCCCACTGGGTGGGCCTTAATTGGCCCACCCACGTAAAATGGTGGCACACAGCCAATTGCGGGCAGCTATCGGCTACTCACCTACCCGCACCCACTCCCGCCCAACCACCCCCCGCCACCCCCCCCCACCCCCTCCATCGGATGGGGAAAAAATTCTTCCGCTTGTGTTTTTCCTAGACCACATATTAGTTCTTCAAAGGGTCTTTCAAGGCTGCAAACTCATTGAGTACCTTTTCTGCTTGCTGCTGTGCCTGGCTGTATATCTGGTCGAATTTTCCCAACTCCCGCTTCAATTTGCCAACCATGGAATTCAAGGTATTTATCACCTCTTGCTAACTTTGTGATGCCTCAGAAATTTGTTTGTTCAGATCTCGAATAGTTTGGTTCATTGAAGGCTTTAGTTTATCGTGCATTTTCAAAAGTATATATTCAGTTTGAATTTTGTGTTTTAAATCTTCCAGTTCAGCTTTGATGTGGGCATAGGGAGAGATGGCGGCATAGTGGTATTGTCACTGGACTAGTATCCCAGACACCCAGGGTTATGCTCTGGGGACCTGGGTTTAAATCCCACCATGGCTGATAGTGAAATTTGAATTCAATAAAAATCTGGAATTAAAAGTCAGATGATGACCACGAAAGCATTGTCATAAAAACCCGTCTGATTCACTAATGTCCTTCAGGGAAGGAAATCTGCTGTCCTTACCTGGTCTGGCCTACATGTGAGTCCAGACCCACAGCAATGTGGTTGACTCTCCTCTGCCCTCTAAGCAAGGGCAATTGGGGATGGGCAATAAATGCTGGCTAAACCAACAATTCCCACATTCCATGAACAAATCATTTTTTAAAAATCTGATTTTACTTCTGTTTTTTTCTTGCTCTGTCTGCAGCAGGGATTAGTCCTTGTCACTCACTGCCAGTTGCTCACTCCACACTGCCACCTGCTGTGTAGTTTGGTCAATGTGTTGGGATCTCCAAAAAGAAATATCTTTGGAACTTCTGGAAAGAATCCTGCCACTCAGGTGCCCTGGTGTGGTTTTCTTGGGTTTGTCTTTTGCCGTTTTATAGCTTTACTGGGGAGAGGGGAGTGGTTCTTTGCCTCTTTTTAAACTCTGTACGCCCCACAGCTTGAAGATTAAAATATTCATCAAAGGCTTTTAGTATTTCATCAAAGCTGGTTGAAGATTCATCAATGCCTTGCATTACGAATCCTTCTTCCGCAAATTCACCAAACCAGTTTAAAAAGCTATTAATCTGGACTTTTACTGACTTTCTACTTAGACCTGATGCACTCTGGTAATTCAAAAATTCTCTTCTCCAGGACGTCCAATTTTGTGATTGATCTGGGTGCCTTGGATAAGTCTGAACTGATTTGGAAGTGTGGAATTCTGATCCGTGGTCAATTTTTTTTAAGTGTAGATTCTGGTTGAAGAGCTTTAAGGATTTGAAGATGGACTCACCCTTCCCTTGGAGACAAAGAGATTTTCTGCACTTCCCGGTTTTGGCGGGCTCCACTACAATGGCTCTCAGCTTGAAAATAGATTTCAACAATGGCTGCCTAGAATGGCTGCCTGCAAAGTTCTCTTGCTCAATGTTTATGTTTAAAGTCACGAATTCAGCTAATCCTGGCTTTTGCTTTCCTTTAGCTGGGTTTAAAAAGTCACGATTCTCCTGGATTATTTAATTAATTATTTTTCCCATTTTGGAGTGAGCTTAGACATGCACCGACTCAGGTTTTAGCAACTGTTTTTTTTCAATTTGCACTTCTGGCTCCGAATTATTTAAAGATTTCTCAGTGCTTGCTGTAGCCTGGAGTTTTAAAAGATTTAGCTCACCCTGCTGACTCTGCACTCTGGGATTAGAAGCTAAACTTCCAAAGGAGCTGCAATGGAGCCTTCTGCTGCAGTAAGGAATTTTAAATTTCTGCTTTCAGCTTCCTAATCTTTCTGTGGAGCTCCGTTTCAGGTCAGAATGCTTTTTTAAAAATTTTTCCTCAGTCCTCCAGCATTTCAGTTTGTCTCTGCATTGTAGCAATTTTCTGGGTTTTTCCCATGAGCTGCCACCATGTTGTAGGTGTTGGTTACAATTCGGTAGGTCTGAAGAAGTCTTCATAGTTATACATAGGTTACACATGGCTCTGTCCAACACTCAACTGACCCTGGGTGTGGGCCATGTGCTCTCTTACATCACTCTGTGGGCGGTACTGTACTCAGTCCCACATTAACCCTGTATGTGCCAGACCCTCGTAATACAGACCCATGGATTCCCAGAAACAAGTGAGTCCAGTGCCTTAGGCAGGGAGGGGTTGGGCAGGTCAGGGAGGGGGCAAGGGGTGGTGTTAAGTGTGTGGGTGGTTAGGAAGAAAGGGGGAGTTCTATATTAGGCTGTGGGGGGGTGGGGGGGGGGGGGGTGCTCCCTGATCGGCAAAGGGCAGCTCCCATAGATAGAGACCCCCTTCCTTCTCACACTTTGAAGAGATTATTTAAAGATTTGGGCTGCCCACTCCCACCCAACTGCCCATGCCAAACGTTTTATGGCGTGGGCAGCATGGGCCGAATGGCAGCGTTCTGTGCTGTAGACATCTATGAGTCTATGAGTCTATATTATCAGGGTCAATTGTCTTGATAACAAGCCTAATTGGCTTTTGTTGTGGTGTCTTTGACAAATGGACCACAGGAGTCTCAGGTACAGGTCACAATCGTTTATTCGAGCAATTGCAAGGAAAGAACCATCCCAATACAGCTTGAGATAGCACTCTGCTAAACTACAAGTGTTCACCATATTTATACGTTATTGATCACGTACAAGAACAGTTTCCAGATTCCGATCTCATCAACATATAGGTTTACGTTAAACAGACATCTCTCTAGTAACAAAGGTACCAAGGTACAGGCATCATCTGTCCTGACTTTCACCCCCGGCAGAGACCTTCCCTCCCATCTCAACTAGGACTATCTGTTCTTTCCCTATCTGCTATAAACAGACCCAATCTTGGTTGTTTTTCAACCTAAGGTTCCGGTTCTGACTCCTAAGACACCCAATCTATCATATTTGCATTCCTCTCTGTTCGGCCTGGCCTTGCTGATGGTCACAGGCTCTGAGGGTGTGCAAGCTTCAGATTCCTCTCTGTCCAGCCTGGCCTTTAACTTGCAGGCTCTGGCTGCTTGAATATTTTAAATAGTCCATTCCCTTTCAATAAGTTCTTAATGCACCCCTATATCCCCCCCTAACAGCTCTTGATTATCTATTTAAATATGGTGAGCAGGCTGCCGATTTCAGTGTCCTCCCACCCAACCCTATATTATGGGGGTGAGCTCAGGGGTGGGTGGGAAGGAGATGGGGTGGGCACCCTAGGCACCCACCCTATTTTACATACCCATGCCACCAAGGACATGCCCAGCGGGGACACTTAAAAGCTAGCCCCAAAACTATACGCAGTACTCTAGGTGTAATATCATCAATGCCTTGTAGAATTGTTCCAAGACTTCTCTACTTTTATACTGCATACCCCAAGTGTCTTTCTCACCTGCTCAAACAAGCAGGTTAAAAACCTAAGCCAGAGGGAAGAGAGCGGAATGTCGAGAGGTAACTTCCTGAATGATGGTTTCTGATGGCAGGCAGTGTTTAAAAAAAACCCCATTTAAGGTTCAAAACTCGATTGTTGTTTTACTTCACCCTGGTTAAACATTCTTTAAGTGGAAGACAACGGCAATCCACCACTGACAAAAGCTGCCTAGAGGAATAGCTCAGCATGAACCATCAGCAGACAATGAGCTAAGGACCTGCTTTCAGGCACAGCACAAATGAGGGTGATGAAATATTCTTTAATAAATCAATAATTAAGCATGGGGCAATGTGAGGAGGCAGGCTTCCATGAAATACCACAGCCTGTACAAGGATTGAACCTGTAATGCTGGCATCGTTCTGTATCACAATCTAGCCAACTGAGCTAACTGACACAATTGGGGCACTTTAAAAGCAAATTAATCAGTAACAAAAAAATGACTAGCTTCAAATTAGCTTGATCCCTTTAAGAGCTGCTATGCACATATAACTGCTCATAGAGTAAAGGGCAGAATTAACACTGAGCAAGGCTTCCACTCCAAGATCAGGAAGTCATGACAAGATAAAGTACCTTATTTCTATGCAAGATATATGCTTAATGAAGCTCTTACACATTCATTGTGAAGGCCCTATATGTGACCGTTGAAGGACAACCAGATATTCACGCAGGAGTGGGATGGCGTTCTAACTGGGATAAGATAAGACTTCCCAGACTCTGCACATCTGATTCATGCCAGCAGGAATGTTCCCGCAAGTGAAAGATTCTAAACCATCAGTGATTCTTTTATCGCTGGAATAAATAGCAGTATTGCAGAGGATAATATGTTTCGATATGACTGAACTATGAGTCAAGGTAAAGTAAGTTATTTGATAGGAATCTAATTTTATATTATGATAAATCAGGAAGGCAGAAGTCATTTACATCTCAATATAACCTCCACAATCAGCAAAGAGGGCCAAAGAATGGTCACAAATCTCGACATCCAAACTGTAGAGGCAATTTATTCTAGTATTCATGTGAGGAGATTGTAATTTGTCCCTGAGATTGCATTTCATCCCTGATTTGGTTTGGCTTTAGTTCATTTCACAACAGAAAGTTACACATTTATCAGCAGAAGCTGTTTCGGGTTGCATTCAAATGTAAATGGCTCTTGCTGTCCTGATCTATTAACTTGTAAAATTGCTTTCTGATCAAACAATTTAGCTTATTTAGTGCAAACAAATACTACAATATGTTGCAGTGTAAGACAAAATGTTTAATTCAAGCATGTAGATAAACAGTGGTGGTTTTACATGTAACAAAATACATTAACGGCTGCCTGTGTTTACTGCCAGGACTGAAGGGATCCGACGGATTTTATTTAGGTAATTTTTTAAATTCATTGGGATTGGAAAACAAATGGCCGTCCATTTCTTGGTGATATAAATTGGTAGGAATCCTGCTCAGCTTTGTTATTTTGACATCCCTCTCTTTCCCACATGTGTGACTTAAAAGCTCCAAAATAACAAGACAGATCTTCGATACTAAATCATCTGAGTTTCAAATCCATTCAGACTGAATTTCAGCAGTGACTTTGTGAATTCCTTTTACAAATCCTTATCACAGCTTGACTCTGTCTCTATTGCTAATATGTGAAAAGTGAGAAAATGGTGGGAAATGGATATTAATTTAGATGTTACAAAGGTATGTTCATGCTTTGATAAAAAATGTAGTTCCTTTCCTTTCTGTGACATGGATTATGTTATTATTATCATTTCTGCATTTCTTCAGTTGCTAATATAAAGTTTCCTTCACATGCCACCCCCTTACCCAATGACTGAATCTTCAGGAAGGTTAACTAGAGTTACTTAAAGATTACAAAGTTTACTTCTACTTTTTGGGTTTTTTCTTATTTTTCACCAAGTTACATTGAACAAAAAAATCCTGATAAAATGAAGAGCCATTTGGATAAATTTATGACCATTATTGTTTGTTCTTGCAAGGAAACGTAATAATAGTGAAAGCAACAGGTGGAAACTAAGATCCACTGATAACCCAGAACATCATACCATAAGAGACCGTTGTTGTAATGAGTATCACATATGTCTTTAGGAAACAGTAACTACACTCTGGTTTCAGAAATAAAATATACTGTATCCCTTCCACAGCCCTCAGGGAATATAGTTTGTCACTATAGCCTTCAGCTTCAGTCAATGGTTGTGTAGTACAAGCCATGATAAGTTCTCAGACTGCTCTGGGGCTTGAATTTCACGCAGGTTGTGTGCATGCGATCGGCGGGTCCAGAAGCAGATGCGTTATCTGCTCCCGCCCACGATCACGACCTGGACGCGGTTTCACGCTGACTGGCCAATTCAGGGCCAGGCAGTGTGAAATGCGCCCAGACATTGGCTCAGTGCTGCCGGCGGTGGCGGGAGCGTGGCGGGCGCCAGGTCCAACAGTGACCCGGAAGGGGCTTTTCAAAGGGCACAGGCAGCTCCCTGAAGGCTGCCAGGAGTTGGTGAAGAGACTCAGGGAGCTGTCCACAAGAGAGTATAAGGTTTTCCACTTGGCAGGAGTTACGGCTTCAGTACCTGCTTGGCATGGGAGGGCAGTGCCAAGAGGCACTCTGCCCCTCCTGGTTCTCTGACAAGTGCCTGCGCACTTTTGTGGAGGCAGTGAATGCCCGGCGTGATATCCTCCTGCCAGTGGATGACAAAAGGAGGCCACCCCACCAGACGAGGAAGACCTGGACAGTGGTGGCTGTCCAGGTGAGCGGGCATGATGTTGTGTGCTGTACATGGATCCAGTGCTGGAAAAGGTTCAATGATCTTCTGCACTCTGTAAGGGTGAGTACCGACTTGGCATGGAACTATGTACAGGTGTATTGGAGGGTGGCCGTGCCTCGTGGCACTCAGGGGTGTGAGATGCAGAGTGCCAAATGGCACATATCCCTGTGCCAGCCAAGGCTGGGAGGTATGTTTATTTGCCTTGGCTGTATAGAAGGGTGCGGTGTGCTAACCTGACAGCCACCTCAACCTGAGTCTCCTTGGGGTGAGGCTGGTTTGGTGTGGCAAGTAGAGGGATGCTCTAATGAATTTACTTTTGCCCATACAGAAGAGAAGCCATAATGCACTGGAGCACGCACAAGTGGGTGGTGAGATGCCCAACCTGCAGATTGTGGTGGAGGGCCTGGACATGGAATGTGAGCATGGAGCAAGGTCCACAGGCCGTGGAGAGGCAGGGGTCTAGGAGGAAGGTTGGAGTCCAGTGGACAGGTGACAGACTGGGGAAGTCTGTAAGAAATGTATGATCATGGCATCTCCAAGGAGAAGTTCAAATCAAGAGTCCCCATTGCTTGTCCCATCACAGTGCCTCACTGAGGCAGTTGTCCCTTGTGAAAAGCAACTGTTGTGCATACAGTCACTCTGATACAATGTAATTAACTGACATATTCTCTTCCTCCCTCAGATGTGCCATACTCACTATGCCTGGGAGATCCCAATAACCCTCCTTCTACACCCGAGATGGAGCCATGGACAGATGCACCCGCATCACATCATCTCTACGTTCAAAGCACCAGTGTAGACACATCGGTGGGCGATAGCGTGTCGGTTCAGATGGTAACACAAAGTGGTGAGGGCACATTACACTCACATGAGGAGCTGGCAGAGGCAGCAAGTGCCCAGGGCGCCGGCAGTCGGAGGACTGCTGGAGACCAGGACCATGCTGAGTCCGAAATAGATGATGAGCCTCTGGAGTCATCCATCAGGCACAGGTACTGGATGTCCAGTGGGATGTACGGGATGATCTGGCGGAGATCCCTGAGCCATGTTCTCTGTCATGGAGGAGTCCATGTGGATCGTGAGCACTGCGTTGACCTGGAGTTCTGAACGCACGGCGTCCTCCATTGTAAGAGTGGTGACTTTCATGGAGCAACCTCCTGTATCAAGATGACAGCAGTCTAATTGATACTGGTTCACTTACGCTCATCACTCAAAACAATTTAGCACTAGTAAGAAACATTTAACTGATTTATACATTATAATTACTGATAGAGAAAAGCATCCCCCTTAGATTATACCAGAAATCCTACCACGGCAGCTGAGTGGGGAATTAAAATCAATTAATTAAAATATTTGGAATAAAAAGCCAGTAACAGTAATGATGAACATGAAACTACTGTACTGAATTGCTGTAAGAACCCATCTAGTTCACTAATGTCCACCAGGAAAGGAAATGTGTCATCCTTATAGCACTATTTCTGGATATGTCCTGTCCCACCATCAGAACAGACCCACCAGAGGTGGCGACACAATGGTAAACTGTTGGAAGGCAACTGTTTTGGGAGTCCTCAACATTGACTCCGGGCCCCAGAAAGCCTCATGACATCAGGCCAAACATGGGAAAGAAAATCTCCTGCTGATTATCATCTACCGCCCTCCCCCAGCTGATGAGTCAGTATTTTTTCATGTTGAACACCACTTGGAAAAAGCACCAAGAGTAGCAAGGGCACAGAATGCACATTGGAGGAGGGGACTTCCATGTCCATTGCCAAGAGTGTCTCCATAGCACCAATACTGAACAAGTTAGCCCAGTCCTGAAGGATGCATCTGCCAGATTGGACAATTGATGAGGGAACCAACAAGGGGGAGAAACCAACTTGAATTTGTGCTCACCAGTTTACCTGTTTCTGCTGCATGTCTCAATAACAGTATTGGTAGGAGGGATCATTGCACAATCCTTATGGAGATGAAGTTCCATTTTCACACTGAGGATACCCTCAATTGTGCTGTGTGGCATTACCACCATGCTAAATGGATAGATTCAGAATCAATTTAGCAGCTTAAAACTGGACATCCATGTGGGGCTTTGGGCCATCAGCAATAGCAGACTTGTACTCAAACATGCGACCTCATGGCTTGGCATGTCCCTCACTCTACCATTATGATCAGGCTAGTGGATTAACCCTGGTTCAGTAAGGAGTGGAGGAGAGCATGTCAGGAGAAACACCAGGCATGCCAAGAAATGAGATGCCAACCTGTGGAAGCTACAACATAGCTACAACATAGCATTGCATGCTAAACAGCTGAAATAAATGGTTTAGACAATTAAGCAATTCCACAACCAATGAATCAGATTAAAGCTCTGCTGCCCTGTCACATTAAGTTTTGAATGGTGGTGGACAATTAAACAACCAACTGGAGCAGGAGGCTCCACAAATATCCCCATCCTCAATGAAGGAGGAGCCCAGCATGTCAGTGCAAAGGACGAGGTTGAAGCTTCTGCAACCATCTTCAGCCAGAAGTAGCGAGCAGATGATCCATCTCAGCCTCCCCCTGAGGTCCCCAGTGTCACAGATGCCAGTCTTCAGCCAATTCAGTTAATCCCACCTGATATCAAGAAACAGCTGAAGGCACTGCAAAAGGCTATGGGCTATGACAACATCCCACGTGTAGCACTGAAGACTTATGCTCCATAACTGGCTGCATACCCTGCCAGGCTATTTCAGTACAGCTCCAGCACTGGCATTAAACAACAATGTGGAAAATTTCCCAGGCATGTTCTGTCCATAAAAAGCAGGATAAATCCAATCCATTACCACCCCATCAGTCTATTCTCAATCATCAGTGAAATGATGGGAGGTGTCATGGACAAAGTGCTCTCTAGTGGCACTTATTCAGCAATAACCTGCTTATCTGATCAGTTTGAGTTCTCCCAGAACCATTCAGCTTCTGGCCTCATTACAGCCTTGGTCCAAACATAGACAAAAGAGCTGAATTCCAACTGTGAGGTGAGGGTGTCTGCTCTTGATATCGAGGCAACATTTGACCAAGTGTGGCATCATGAAGGCCTAGGGTTGAAATTTATGCTGATTGGCCGGGCGCGTGGCCGACCCGATCAAACGTGAAATCGCACGAGATGACACCGGGTGAGCGTCCCGACGTCATCCCGCACTCGCATGATATTTCGGTCAGCGGGTGTGCACGGGTGTCAGAGCCGCACCTGCCATCAATTACAAGGCTACTTAAAGCCATTAAAAAGGCAATTAGCCAAGATTTCATGCTGACCGTGCGATTTCGCACTCGTCGCGTGGACGAAACAGGCAGGTGGGCAGCCAACATTTTGCAAAACGTCATCCAAGGGCGGGATAAAAAGGGTCTGCGGCTTTGTCAGTGTGAGTAGCGAGGAGTTTTGGAGATCGTTTGCTGCTGGTTGCTTATTGGTACTTGGCAGCTTCATCTCTGTTTGGGGCTTAATTGTTAGCATTTCCAGGCTTCATTTCAGGACTCATTGGTGTCTCCAAGTCCCCTGAAGGATTTTAACCATGTGGACCCATTCAGGCATCAGACAGCCTCCTGTTACCCTGGTAATAGGGATTGTAGTCTCTGCTGAAGGCACTTCCTCTGAGGAGGAAGAGAGGGGCCAGGTGTCCCTATGCATCTTCCAGGGGAGCGACCTGTGGGAGGAGAGGCGCAGGGCGAGCAGATAGTCTAAAGCAGAAGGGGCCGCAGACAATGCCACTATCCTGCTGCCAGGGTTTACAGGCAGCGATGCGGCTACCTCAATGGGCAGAATTTTGTTCTTGGCGGGCAGGCTCAGCGGGGGCAGGCAGAGGCTGTCGGGAAGCCAACCGCTGCCCACGATTGGCACTCGACCGTGATTTCACGCTGGTGGGCCAATTAAAGGCCTGCCCAGCATGAAACGCGAGCGGCAGCGCTCGGCGCTGCTTGTGCGTTGAGGAGGGGGAGGAGGGCAAGCGAGCTGAGTGCGAACTTCACGCATTCGCGTGAGTCAGTGCTTCATAATCCCCCCGAGGCACAGGCCTCAGGGAGATGAAGCGTTGAAGCGTTGTTCAAAAAGGAAAATAAAGAAAATAAAAATGTAACGAAACATGTCCCCTCATGCAACTCTGTCACGTTATTCATTCAATTATAAAACTTTTATTTTATTTTTATTTGCTTTTAGAAACCTCATCCTGCCCGTGGATGAGACGTCCAAAAACATGTAAAGGTCACTTGGCCTTTTTGCCTGCCCGCCAACCATTAGGTTGCATGGGCAGCGAAAAATTTAGGTTAATTGATTATTTAATGGCCTTGACAGGCCTTTTAATTGTTGGTAGGTGTGCTGCCGACTCCGGCGCGCCCGAGACTGATCTATCAAGCGACTGCGCGTTGATGTCGGCATCCTCGGCCAACATCACGCGCGTCATTTCATGCTCGAGCAAGTCGGGCGCGCGCCCGCCCACCGAGTGAAAATTTCTGCCCAATATGTCCGAGGTGCAATGCCAAAGGAGGCTCCGCCTCTCCAGGGAGACTGTGACCTCCATTTGTCATATGATTGGGCCTGAAATCATCTCCAACTGTGTGGGTGGACACCCCATGCCAGTGGCTCTAAAGGTCACAGTGGCCCTCAACTTCTATGTCTCCAGCTCTTTTCAGGGGTCAGTGGGGGGATCTGTGTGGAGTCTCCCATTAAGCTATCCACAGATTTGTCAAGCTGGTGACAGAAGCTCTACTCAGGTGGGTCATGACATTTATGCATTTTCATGTAGACGAGGCCAACCAGGCTGAGGAGCACGGTGAGGAGAATGCTGAGGGCGTGGAGGTAGACCTCTGTATCCTTCAGGGTGGCAGGGACACCAGGGATGCCTTGATCCAACGCTCCTTCTAGGATGTCCGAAATGCGCCTGTCATGTGAACCCAAAGTCCACTCAGTGTCTGTGCAATAAAGTTTAGAGCCACTCACGTCCAGCATTACATACTGGCATACCCCGCACCAAAAATAAAAGGCAAAGCACACTCAAGCCATCAGAATAAAAGCAAATTTAATGTTATTATCACATTCGAATCACATTAACATGACTATTACTGGTGTTGATGTCCACACTGTAGACATATAAACCAAACATAACTGAACAGAAGATCACCCGTGAACTGTCCCTCTTGTGCTCACGATGCCTTAAACTTACATTTACTAGTGCTGCGTCTTGGTGCCCCCACCCGCCCACCTCCTGCCCATCTCTCTGGCAGTCGCATTGGAGACAGCCTACTCACTCTGCTGTCCTGTTGGCCTTGATGACCTTGGCGGTCGTCCTTTGGCCAGTGGAGCCTGTGCTGGCCCCGCCTGGGAGGGAGCGGCCAGTGCCATGGCTGGCATCTCCCCAGTCATTGCAGCATCATCAGATGCCACAGTCACTGGCAGAGGGACCGAGGAGCTGCTGCCGTCATCTGGAGAACGTTGAGGGGAGCCCGCAGAGGTGACAAGCAGCTCATGCGCCAACGTGAGGTTGCTCTAGACCTCCCTGCTCGCCATTGATGGATGGGCACCTAGCTGGGATACTGGGTGCCTCATCCATCTCCCACACTGGTGCTGACCACCTGAGGTCAGTGCCTGTGTGAGATCTTGCAGGTCCGAGCATAACCCCAGGACCCCTGATTCTAGATCTGGAGCTATTTCTCCTTGAGAGGAGGCAGTGCACTCGGCCATGAGGGTCAACGCAGTGCTTATGCTCCACATGGACTTCTCCACAACAGAGACCATGGCACACGTACCCTCATGGATCTCCGCCAGATCCTCCCGCACACCCTGCTGGAAGTCCAGCATCTGCTGCCTAAGGGACGACTCCAGAGGCTCATTGTTTGCCTTCAATCCAGCATCGTCCTGGTCTCCAGCCATCCTCCGACTGCCAGTGCCCTGGGCACCCTCTGCCTCCACCTTCACCTCAAGCAAGTGTGAGGTGCCCTCACCAATGTGCACCGACAATGTAGCCAATGCTCTAACGCCCACAGAGGTGCTGGTATCTGCGCTGGTGCCTGGTTCAAAGTGCGGGTGCAATGCAGCTGCAGACGAAGCCCAGCGGTCCTCTGGTGTAAGGGGTAGCCCTTCAGGTCCTGAGAATGAGTGCGTGCTGGCAAATCTAAGGGAGAACAAGGACATGTCATTTATTAAAGTCATCACACTGTCATTGAACATGCCAGGCACCCTGGTGAGAGAATGGAGCTCTGCATCATGGTGCCAGTGTCTTTCAATGATCAATGGTGTCACCACGTTTGAGGCTCTCACCAATAAATAGGCTACACTAGAATGGTTATACAATCTGAAACTCTGTGCACAGCGCTCTTACCTTCATTTGACACCCCTGCCTCTCCAAGACCAGTTTCACGTGGAGTGTGCTGGCTCTCCAGCTCAGGGGCATCCTGCTTGAAACCGGTGAGCAGCAGCAGGTTGGGTGAGTCTCTGCCTGTCCATGACCTCTCTAATTGGTTATGGCTTGTCTCCTCCTGAAAGAACAAAGGAGCATTGATTAGTCCACTCTTTACCTGCAGCACCATTGCAGCCTGGCCAACTCCAGCTGAGGAACACCTCACAGGGCACATCTGAGTCATGGCCCTCGAGCTGCAAGGCACTCTGTCCAAGCTGCCAGGGCTCAATCCCTTGGCCAGCTCTGGCATCACTGACACTCAGACTTTAACACTCCTGAGCTTGGTTGGGGGTGGGGGGTGGACAGCCAGACCTTAACACTTCAGCACACTGATCCATGCCAACACGGTACTCACCCTTCCTGAGCGCAACAGGTCATTGAACCTCTTGCGGCACTGCACCCATGTGCGCTGCACAACATCATGGCTGCTGACCTGGGCTGCCACCTCTTCCCAGGCTTCCTTCATCAGGTGTGGTGGCCTCCTCCTTCCGTCCCTACCTCCTCCAGGAGCACGGTGAGGCACTCATCCGAAAAGCGGTGGGGTGGGGTGGGGGGGTGGGGGGGGGGGGGGGGGGTGTGGCGGGGGGGAGTGCGAGTGCCCACCCAACCTGCCCTCCCACCTGGCACCTCCAGCTGTTGCCAAGGCCATAACTACCATCTCCGTAAAGCAGACTCTATGCTTCTTCACCAGCAGCCTTCAAGGGGCTGCCTGTGCAGTTTTTAAACTACCCACTGGGTCACCATTGGACCCGGCGCATAACTCGCCCAGCCCCTCCCGGCCATTGGGAAGCCACACTTCACGCTGGGTGGGCCTATAATTGGCCAGCCAGTGTGAAATCGCGGCCGTGGGCCAATTGCGGTCGAGGGCCTGTTTCCCACCAATTGCCCCCACCCACCGAGTTTAAAATTCAGGCCCGAGTAAAATTGAACTATTGAAGTCAGTGGGAATCTTGGTGAAAACTCTCAACTGGTTGGAGTTGAAGTTGGTTGTGATTGCTGGAACCAATCGTCTCAGCTTCTCTAAGGGCATTCCTGGAGGAGTTTCTCAGGGTAGTGCCCTAGGACCAACCATCATCAATAAACCTCCATCCAAGATAAGATCAGAATCCCTAGGGATGTTCGCTGATGATTGCACAGTGTTCAGTACTATTCGCAACTCCACAGGTACTGAAGCAGTCCATGCCCACATGGAGCAAGACCTGGACAACATTCAGGCTTGAGATGATAAGTGGCAAGTAACATCAGTGCCACACAAGTGCCAGGCAATGACCATCTCCAACAAGAGAGAATCCAACCATCTCCTCTTAATACTCAATGACACTACCATCACTGAATCCTCCACCAATAATATCCTGGAGGCAGGGGGTGGGGTGGGTATGCTGGAGGGTAGCATTGACCAGAAACTGAACTGGACCAGCCATATAGTGACAACATGGGCAGGTCAGAGGCTGGGAATTCTGCAATGAGTAATTCATCTCCTGACTCCTCAAAGCCTGCCTCTAAGGCACAAGTCAGGAGTATGGCAGAATACTCTCCACTTGCTCAGATAAGTGTGGCTCTAGCAACACAGCTCACACAGTTGAGGACAATGCAGCCTATTTTATTGGCACCCATCCAACACCTTAAACATTCACTCCCTCCTCAAATGCTGCACAGTGGCAGCAGTGTGTACCATCTACAAGATGGACTGCAGAAACTCACCAAGACTCTTTTGACAACATCTTCCAAGCCAACGATCTCTATCCTAGAAGAACAAGGGTGGCAGATGTTTGGGAACACCACACCTGAAAGTCCCTCATCAAGTCACACACCATCCTGACTTGGAACTGTCTTGGTCAAAATCCTGGAACTCCCCAACCGTGGATCTATATTCACTACATGGACTAAGGCGGTTCAAGAAGCCAGCCCATAATCACCTTCTCAAGGGCATTTAGGGGTGAGAAATTAATGCGGGCTTTGCCAGCGATGCCCACACCTCATGAAAGAATATTATAAAAAATCATTGTCATTAGGTAAACTCATTGTTGTATCATTCTTGGCCAGAAATTCAGGTTCTTGAGGAGACCTACCAAAGAAGACTATATAAACATATTTACCTAAGTTTTTCTGCTTGTGTAAGAAAGCTATGTGTTCCCTGTTCATCTCCCATGCAAAAGAAGTACTGCTCACCCTCTAAGTATATGTTATGGTGTTGCCATTTGAGCTTCTCTTATGGTAGCTATACCATTGTTGGAAGGGAAACAGAGACTCAGCATATCGCTCAGACCAGCTAGAGGACTATATGGAGCCTGTTTCCATCCATTGTGTAACGTAGAGGATAGGACAAAGATCAATTAGATGTCTTTCAAAGAACTGGCATCTTTAGCATAGTTGAATGCTAATAAATAGCTCGCGAAAATGAGGATTATGCATGGAGGATTTCTGTAAAATGCAGATATTAAGAACTAATTAGGAAACATTTGGAGCATGGGCCATTTAATCAGTCACTCAGTAATTCAGCTGAAACAAAACTAACAGAAAACACTTGACAAAAACATAATCTTAGACGATTAGTTTTCTAAAAGGTGCTGCTGTTTCTGAGTGGAAGTTGGCAGTAGGCTGACTGTATTTAGCATGCACACCATTCAATCCTGGATAATTAGGGGGCATTTTATGCTGGGATCAGAATTCTGTATGAAAGTGTTACGCATGGATCAGAAATTTTGAACAATTGAAATGAATGTTAATGTCATTTGGTACATTGGAATTCTATGGCTGGATTAAGAATTCATTAATCAGGATAAAAAAATACTTTTGAGATATTCAAGGCTGGGATCAATAAATAAGGATACTTTGCTTGATTTTCTGTTGTGCATGATTTTAATTTGATGCACTAAAAAAAGTCTTGTACTTCATTCCAGTAACCAGGCACATGTAAACTACTGATAGCTGATATATGTCTAGAAGGGATTAAGTGGGTATAAATAAAGCTTTCCTTTTTGGGGCCAGCTAGCCACTTGCCATGTATTTAACCTTTGTTAATTAATACCAAAAAGAACTTCCCTGTTATGTGCATACAGCTATTGATGAATTTGTCCGAGTCTGTATGAAAGTTTTGTTTTTCCCAGGCATATTAATTTCGTACTGTGACATGATACAGTGTTTATGTGACTTTAATCACATAAGGATTACCAGCAGTTGCTAAAAAGCATAGAGTGGGCCTCAGTTTCAGAAAAGTAAATACATCCTCAATAAAGCAAACATGCCAAATGGTGTAAAATGAAACTAAATAAATGTCTCTTGAATATCATAAACAGATACACACATTATTGTGCGGTGCCTATGGTAACATTGGTTGCTAATTTGGTGGAACTCTTAAATCTCACTTAAGGATATTTGAGTTTTTTTACTTTCCATGGGGATTTGTCATTTTTTATCACCTATGAGGGCTTTTATGAAAAGAGAAAGTTGTCAGTTTGTATAAGAGAAAGTTGTCAGTTTGTATAATACAAGGAATATAAGATTATTTATTCCATATTATGTAAGGCCATTATTGATGAGCTAAAATTTGACCCAGATATTTTAATAGTTTATGTAAATAGAATTTAGATCATGAAGCAATCTGTGCCTGCAGCAAGACTTGGACAACATCCATGATTGGGCTGGTAAGTGTTAAGAAACGTTTGCATCACACAAATTTCAGACAATGACCATCTCCAACAAGAGATGGCCCAACCACCTCCCCTTGAGATTCAATGGCACTCCCATTGTAAATTCCCCACCATGAACACCCTGAGAGTCACTATTGACCAGTAACTCACTTCCTGACTCCCCAAAGCCTGTCCACCACCTACAAGGCACAAATATGTGGGCATTTGATGGAATACTCTCCACTTGCCTGCATGAGTTCATCTCCAACAACACTCAAGAAGCTTGATGCCATCCAGGACAAATCAACCCACTTAAAAGGCATCCCAACCATCATCTTAACCATTTACTCCCTTCACCACCAGCATGATGTGGTTGCAGTGTGTACCATCTAAAAGGTGTACAGCAGTAACTCACCACGGTTTCTTCAACAGCACCTCCCAAATCTGCAACCTCTATCGCCCAGAAAGACAAGGGTGGCAGATGTATTGGAATGCCACCACCTGCAAGTTCCCATCCAAGTCACACATCATGCTGACTTGGAAATATTTCACCACTCCTTCATCTGCACTGCGTCAAAACCCTGGAACTTCCTCCCAAATAGTACTGTGGGAGTACTTTTACCTTGCCAACTGCAGACGTTCAAGAAGATGGTTCACCATCACCTTCTCAAGGGCCATTAGGGATGAGCAATATGGACAATAAATACGGCCTTGCCAGCGACACCCAGATCCAATGAATGGGTCAATTAAAAACAATCCACAGTGACAGCTTTTGATTGTTCCCCTCCTCTTATTAAATCTTTTCCACCATACATCAGACTGCTCCCTGTTAAGACGATGAATGGACATCTTGCTCCCAGGTTTGTGCCACTTATACTCTGCTAAAATCACCCATTGACATCTGTAAGGAATATATCTTTTTTATTCCTGTTGGACTATTGTAAAGAACATAGCTTTTTATTTTCTGTTGGACTGTGGATTAGAATTACAATGGCTGCAGGTTGAAAGACATACCCAATGGAACAGGATGAAGACATATACTATGTTGTAGTCCTGGAACAGAGTGAGGCATGAAAGACAGGATGGTGTTGGAAAGGAGTCCTGGACCAAGTAAGCGGCCTGACAACAGTATTTTGATTGGCTCCTGACCAGGTGACCAAGGTTTTATGTGAAGAGCAGGGCAGCTGAATAGCTCCAGCCTGAAAGGAACAAGACCTAAAACCTCTTTCTCCTGTGTGTGGAAGGTTCCAGTAATTCCACAATAATAGCTAGCTGACTTTTTCTCCTCATATCTCTATAATTTGCTCTCTGTCTGTAAACCTCTGTCAAGGGGCAAAGGAGAAAATCACGATTAGAGACGTTGAAAGGCAAGGGCTCAACCAATGAACTAAATACTGAAAGTGCTGGAAGACCACCTCGTGTAATCAACAAGAACTGAAAGGAATTTGGAAGACATCGATCAAAATCAACCCACCGAATCCGGTACTCCGGAATTGGTGCTATTGAACTGTTTTATCCCACCCTTAAGATCCATGTTTTTGTGTGTCTTATGTATCTTGGATGTGTGTTTATAGGGATTTAAGAAGTGGTAGAGTTTGGGTTATAGAGTTAGAAATTAGCCGTTTATATTTCTTTTGCCATTAGTTAACGACAGTTTGTTCAATAAACAGCTATTTACTTATTAAGTTTACAAACTTCTTGCTCATATTCTGTTACGTAAGTTAAACAGTTAGGTAGAATTGGGGCAATCTGGTGGTTTGGTCAAACTTTTTACATTTGCCGTGGCTCAGGGAACAGTGGGGCTTGATATTATAGCACACTATCCCCAGTGAGTCGTGACAAAGTTTGGGGGCTCGACTGAGATATTTTGGAACAAAAGACAATGATGATTTGGGTGTAGATTTAGTAAGTAATAAAAGCTAAAAGGAAACACCAGGTTTGTACTGTCAAAAATAAGATGGCACTGGAAACTGCTAAAGCTTTCCTGCAAGTGGAAGAGATGTCCCTGACGATTTTACAAGGGATCCCAAAAGCCAGGTTAATCGAATTGGCAAGTAAATTAAGAGTAGCATTGCCTGCCAAAGCTAGGAAGGCAGAGATAATTGAAGAGATGGCACAGCATTTGAAGTTGGAAGGAATACCTGAGAGATCGAGTTCTCCAAGGTTCATTGGATTGGGCTCAAATTCAGTTGCAAATAAAAAAATTGGAACTAGAGGCAGCAGAAAAAGAAAGGACAGAGAAAGAAAAGGAAAAGGAGAGAGCGAGAGTATTTCAAAGGGATTTAGAAATGGCAATGTTAGAAAAGGAGGAAAGAGAGAAAGAGAGAGAATTCCAGCTTAAAATGCCAGCAGTTAAAAAAGAGACACAAGTAGGTGAGGCAGGTCCTATTTCCAGACCAGAACCCAATAGGGAGATGTTTAAGGTTGTATAAGTTCTTCAAAAGTTTGAGGAAAGGAATGTGGAACCATTATTTATTTCATTTGAGAAGATAGCGAAACAGATGAACTAGACATTGCCCATACACTGCAAATTGACAGATAGAGCACAGGCAATTTATGCTTCACTGTCAGAGGAGGTTTCTAGGAATTATGATGTTGTGCAAAAGGCTATTTGGAGTGCATATGAGTTAGTCCCTGAAGCATACAGACAAAAGTTTCAAAATTTAAGGAAACAGCCTGGGCAAAATTACATTGAATTTGAAAGGATTAGGCAAAGTAATTTTGACAGGTGGACACGAATATTAGGAGTTGAAACTACCTATGAAGTTCTCAGAGAGACCATTCTCTTGGAAGAATTTAAAAACTCCCTACCTTCTGTAATAAGGTTCTGTTGAAGACCAAAGGGTTGCAACTGCAAGACAGGCAGCAGTAACGGCTGACGATTATGAGCTGATCCATAAAACTAAACCTTTTTTCCATCACCCCCATAAATTTGAAAAGGATAGAAAGTGGGAGAGTGAAAGGAAGGCAAGTAGCCAGGGTAAAGAATGGATAGCTGGGAAAACCTTGGGATCTCCTCCCCAGATCAGGAAGGAAGGCACTGAGGGTAGAGGTAAAACACGAAGGCCTAAGTGTTTCCATTGTAATAAAGTGCGACACATTTGTTCAGAATGCTGGAAGTTGTGAGGGAAGCCCATGGGACTTATTGGAGTTCCTAAGAGTGAGTCCGAAAAGGGAACTCAAAAAAAAATGTAATGGATCAAATTGTAGCTTTAACTACAAATAAGGATCTGGAGGTAAACACTGCTCTGAATGCAGGTGACGTGAATAAGGTAGCTGAGAGATATAAAGGGTTTTTGATAAAGGAAAGATAACCCCTTTTTCATCAAATGATGCAGCTAAACCCATAACCATGTTAATGGACACAGGAGCTACTCAAACTCTTTTGCTGGAGAAGGATGTAGTTTTCCCTCCAGAGAGTTTGATGAAAGTTAAAGTATTGGTAAATGGAATAAGTGGAGAGTATATCACAGTTCCATTGTACAAAGTGTAATTGGAGTGTGATTTGTTGTCTGGCTCGGTGGTTGTAGGAGTGATTAAGAAATGACCCATAGATGGAGTTGATTTACTCTTGGGGAATGATTTGGCAGGAGTGAAAGCTATAGCTTCTCCCATAATTACGGCAAGTCCAAGAGAGGCTAAAGAGGCGGAGCAGTTACAAGAAAAAGTTCCTGGTATTTTTCCATCGTATGTGGTGACCAGAGCAATGGCTAAATAAAGTCCATCACCAGAGGTCAAAGTAATACCACGAGCAGATGTTAGAGTAACTGAAACTTTCTTTAAGGATGAGGATAATGCAAAGGAAGTGTTTGGCAGGCCTTCAATAATTGAGGCTCAGAAAGCAGATCCAAAGTTAATCAAATTAGCACTGTCAGCTCACACTGAAGCTGAGGCAGAAGGCATTGTGGAGTGCTATTACATTGAAAACAGAGTTCTGATGAGGAAGTGGAGACACCCTCAAAGACCTGCGGATGAGGAGTGGACAATTAGTCATCAGATAGTGGTACTGCCCAAATATCGTAAGGAGATGTTGCAAGTAGCACATGAAATTCCTAAGGCAGGACATGTAGGGATACAGAAAACCCAAGCATCGATAAACAGGCATTTTACCTGGCCAAGACTTCATAAGGATGGAGTGCAGTTTTGTAAAACGTGTTATACATGTCAGGTAGTAGGTAAACCTCAACATGTAATCAAGCTAGCATCTTTAATATCCATACCAGTTTTTGAAGAACCGTTCAGCCGGGTATAGTAGATTGTGTAGGACCATTACCCAAAATGAAAGCAGGACATCAGTACATCCTTATTCCGATTTCCAGAAACTATTCCTTTAAGGACACTTGCAGCTAAGGTGGTAGTGGAAAAGTTAACTCAGTTTTTCACTTGTTATGGCCTACAAATTGAAATACGATCTGACCAAGGTTCTAACTTCATGTCAAAAATTTTCCAGGACATAATGAGCAATTTGGGTAGCAAACAACTAAAGTCTACCACTCATGACCCACAGACACAGGAAGCTTTAGAGAGATACTGTTAGACTCTCAAAACCATGATTAAGACCTATTGCCATAAATACCCAAAAGATTGGGACAAAGGATTAGATTTCTTACTATTTGCTGCTAGAGATTCTCCGAGTGAATCTGTTAGATTTAGTTCCTTCGAATTGATCTATGGTCACGAAATAAGAGGACCATCAAAAGTGATTAAGAGAAAGTTCCTAAAGCAGAAAGACGAATCCCCCATTTTGGATTACGTGTCCATGTTTCTAGAAAGACTCATTGGAGCATGTAAAGTAGCACGGGAGCACTTAAAAATTTCCCAAGCCAAAATGAAAGAATGGGCTGACAAACGTGCTACAACTAGAACATCCCAAGCAGGAGATGAAGTTTTGGTATTATTATCTTTGAAGGGTGAACCACTGAAAGCGAAATTCAGTGGCCCCTACAAGATAGTTAGGAAAGTTAGTTACTTATCTGATAGATACTCCTGAGTGTAGGAAGAAGAAACTGCTATGTCACATAAACATGTTGAAGCAATATCATTGCAGAGAAGATGATAAGACAGAGCAAGTGTGCCAGGTGGTAGGAGTAGTGGAGAGTGACAGACACAATATGGGCAAGGTAGAAGGAGAAGTAGACAGTGCCCAAAGCGAACCTCCTATAATTCGACCAATCTCAGAATGTTGGTAAAGTCAGATGAAATTATCTACTGCGCTCTGCTGAATAATACAATTCTGGAAAGGCAACATCTGCCACAAGTGCCACATAGGAATTTGTCCCTTGCCGGTGGTGCGGGATGATTTCTGCTGTCACTTTGTTCGCTGGGCTGGTGTCTGCTTTGGAGTTTTGGAAACCACAGATCATTGTGGTGGCGAACTCCTGAACGCAGCTAATGTCGCCATTTACATTGGTTGTCAGCTAAAGTTTCCCACTTGTCATCATTGATTTTTGAGGGCTTTCATGTCTCTTCTGACAACACTCTAATCTTTGCCGGTCTCTAGGCGCAGGCTACCTCCCAGTTTAGCATATCCTTGGGGATGCAGCATCTTCCATCCTGCGCATGTGCACAAGCCAATGGGACCTTCTTTGCTTGATTACCGGTAGCATGCTTGGCATGTTTGCCCTAGAAAGAACTGCTTCATTGATGACTTTTTCTTTCCATGTGATGCCAAGGGTGCATCATAGACACCAGAGATGGAAGCTATTGAACATTTTCTCTTGGTAGGTGAGTTGTCCAGGTCTCACTGCCATACAGCAATGTGCTGAGGATACAGGCCTTGTAGGTAAGCATCTTGTTCCTGTGGGTCAGTTTGTTCTTTTCCCTCTTGATGAAGAGCTCGACACACACATCGGGAAGGCAGCCACCAACTTTGGCCAATTAACAAACAGGTATGGAAAAACAGGAAATAAAATACTGCAAGCAGATAGAGTTTTACATTGTATTTCTCAAGCCTTGAGCACAAAGATGAGCATTATACTTGGGCTGTGATATGTTTTGCTATGGCAGAACTGTAAATATTTTGTACAGTTTTGAACCTTTACAGAGGGAATGACATTGAAGCTCTGGAGAGGGCTCAAGAGCAACTAGAATGATACAATCTTGAAATTACGAGGATAGACTCCAAAATTTAAAGTTACTGGGGCAAATTCTCATCTTATTGTACTTGGCATAACAGAGCACTTGGTTATAAAGCATAAAAGGATGCTAGTCAGGGAGGATAGCATGCTTAGTTAATCTTCTTCCCATTTAAACTAATGGATGGAAAATCAGGCGTACCCTAAAATAGATGCGCAATCCTCCCTATCTAATTTTCCCCTATGCACTGATCCCAAGTGATCCTTTGCACCAAATAGAATAAGAGGAAATTATTTCCATTTACTGCAGAGAAACAGCATTGAGGAAATATAACTCAGGTTTTTAAAATGATGCTGAAGGGATTGGATATGGTTCAGTTGGATAGGTTGTTTCAAATGTTTAGGGATGATTGGAATGATGTCATGCTTGTAAATCCATCAGGAAAGAGTTCGATGAGATGTACGGAAGTGTTTCTTTCACAGCTCTGCAGGCCCAGGAACAAACTGCTGAGCTGTGTGGTGAGTGCGCAGCCACTACAGTGCTTTAAAAGGGAACTTGACAAGTTCCTGAGGGAAAGAGACATTTCCAGTTAGAGTTGCTATTTATAGATGAGTCATAGGCAACTGCAGTCTTCTGGAGATTACTGGTGGTAGAAATTGACCCTTGTCGTATCTAAATAACAACGTAAATCAGGTGCAATAGAACCCAATTTCATGGACCAGTGTCCTTCACCGAGGCAACAGGTGCCATAGCAGCTCTCCAACATTATTTAGAAGAGAGCAGTGGCCCAGTTATGAAAGCTTTGGGCGCCTTGGTGGGCCGTTGGGGATGAGCTCCTTGCACACAGCCAACTCTGGGTTTGAACTTCTAAACAATGGATTGCATTAGAAAATTGGAGATAAAATTTCCAGAGTTTTGCCTAAATTGGCAACAGGTTCTGTACTGTTTTTTAGCCAGAGGTGAATGTGTGGGATTGGGCCAGTGCGTGACTGATTATAGCATGATCGGTCTGGTGGTATCTCTTTTCTCTTTTATATTTATTCAGCCAATAGTGTAGGACAGTCTGAGCTGCAGATTCACTGGGCATTGTCAATGTCATTCTATGAACAGCTGACAGGAGATTTCTACAGGATACAATTGGTCATGGGAAGAGAACCTTTTGTTAAACATTCCTTGACTTTTGTTTTCATTGAGATGGCATGCTCTGTAAGATTTCAGTTTTGTTAAACTAACAACAATTTGCATTTATATAACACTTTTTACATTTAAAAAAAATTTGAGCTGCTTTACAAAATATCAATAAAAAGCAATAAAAGAAGGGGAACAGACACCGAGTGGGGAGGTTACGAATAGTAAGAAAAAGTTTACATAGAAATATAGCAACAGGAGAAGGCCATTCAGCTCCTCTAACCTATTCAATTAGATCTTGGATAGAATTTCCCATCGGGGGGTGCTGTGCGGGGCAGGTGCAGGCGGGCATGGGCGCGATTGGCGCCCCCGATCGGGTCCGCGCCACAGCCCGCCAAGGGTGACGCGCATTCGGAAGCGCTGAGCGCTCCCTGTACGGGTGGTGGGGGGGATGTTCCCTGAGTTGGGAGCGCGCTCTTTCATGCATGCGCGCGAAAGAGCGCAGAAATCTCCCTGAGGCACAGAGGTGCCTCAGGGAGATTAGTCTTAAGTTTTAACAGTCCAATAAAGTGTTGAAAAAATTTTATGACACCTCCTCCCATGTGAAACTGTCATATGAGCTGGGACATGTGCATTCATTTCAACAAAAATTTTTGAGAAAATTTAAAATCATTCATGAAACCTCATCCCACCTGTGGATGACGCGTGGTGATGTTGGGACGTACGCCCTGTGTTATTTTATGCCTCGGCGAGCGGGCCCCACCCCCGCTCACCAAGCCCAAGATTCTCCCCCAAGACTCATTTGTAACTTATCTGCACCTAACTCATCTCATCAGGACAGCCCTTAACGGCTTTGCCTGAAAGAAGCTCTCATCAATCCTAGTTTTGAAATTTTCAACTGCCTCAACAGCTTTTTGGGAGAAGAGAGTTCCAGATTTTGGTTACTCTTTGTGTGAGAAAGCGTTTGGTCAGAGAGGCGGGTAAAGTGAAGTCGAGGCAGAAAATCAGCCGATGGAGCAGGGTATAGGGCCTGTATGGTCTACTCCGGCTCCTACTTCTTATGTCTTTATGTAAACTTGGAGAGAGAAATGGACAGGTGGCGGATGTTAGACGGGACATTCCACATAGTAAGGCTGAGCTAACAAAAACCTATCACCAGTGATGAGTGCATAACCTGATATATGAACAGGTTCTGACAATGCCAATTACACCAAACACAACACCAGACAAGATTGAATTGTTAACTTGTGCACTGTGTGTATTGTGTGCTCCAATGTGTCGACATCTAGCAATCAAAATTCTAGCCATTTGCTCTCTATCATCCTTGCCAGTATCAGTGTAAAATGCATGTTTCCTCCATTCTTTTAACCATCTCCCTGAGAGAGATTAAGAAATGTTCAATGAAAGATATAATGTTATACTTTACAGGGCGATATTGGTATACTGGTAATGTCATTGGGCTAGTAATCCAACGGCCAGGCTAATGCCCTGGGACACAGGTTCAAATCCTACCCTGGCAGATAATTTTAAAAATCTGGAATATAACTCTAGTTTCCGTAATGGTGACCATGAAACTGTTATTGATTGTTATAAAAACCCAGCTGTTTCACTAACGTCCTTCAGAAAAGAGAATCTGCCATCTTTACCTGGTCTGGCCTACATGTGATTCCAGATCCACAGCAATGTAGTTGATTCTTAACTGCCCTCTGGAATGGCCTAGCAAGCCACTCAGTTCAAGGGTAATTAGGGATGGGCAACAAATGCTGCCCCTTGCCAGCTGTCAAGAAACTGCCAAAAAAAAAATGTTAAAACCCCACATGATTGCAAATGAACTTGCCTAGGCTGGTTGAATGAAGATTTTCTCGAGATGTTCACCCCACCTGTCTGTGGAAACCAACACAGACGTAGGCCCAGATTTTTGCTCCCAGGCCGGATGCACAGAGATGGGAGAATTCCTGGCTTTGCAAACCCAACCTTTAAAATGGGCCGCCCGCCCGTTTTCATTCCGGGGGTGGGAGGGGGTGGGATGTGGGTGGATGTTGCAGGCTGGATTGGGAGTCAGGCCTTCTGTCCCCAGAAGTGAAGGCTGCCGGGTTGGGAGACGGGCTAGGTGGAAGGCCTGCATCTGTGCTCTGGCACTTTGTTTAAGTTATTTAAAAAAGGATTAATACAAGAAACAGCCCTCCTGCCCTCACCCATCACCCTCCTCACCCCCGCACACTCCCTTTGCCCCATCCATGTCCACCTATGCCACTGCCCACCCCCCCAAGGCCCTTCATACCCCCAATGCCCCATATCCCCATGGCCCCTTTTAGCCCCTAAGCCAACTTAGTGACAACTAATGCCAACCCATGCTCCCCACCCACCACCCTTTTTTCTTATCCCCTCCATGCCAAATCACCCACTATCCTTTGACAGCTTTGACAGTTCCCTCACAGCGTGGCAGATCTTTGACAGTTCCTTGACAACTTTGACAGCTCTGACAACTTTGACAGTTTTGACATTTCCTTGACAGCTTGACAGTGCTTTGACAGTTCTTGACAAAGTGAAAATTCTTTGACAGCTTGGCAGTTCTTTGACAGTTTCCTGATAGCTTGACAGTTCTTTGACAGCTTGACATTTTTCTGACAGTTCCTTGACAGTTTTGATCATTTTGACCATTCCTTGACAGCTTTAATAGTTTCTTGATAGCCTGACAGTTCTTTGACAGCTCTGTCTTTGTTTTCATATAATGTGATAATTTTTGCATTATGCATGTCCTATGGAATGAATCCTACCTGCTAACAGAGAAAGAGGAGGTTATGAGTGTGTGGCAGTAGATGGGACTTTCCATGCTTGAACAGTTTGGCTGGAATCCTATTTGATGGATATTTTTCTGCTTGCTAAGCAATCAGTAGCCTTTTTGAGTTCAATCAATGAAGGTTCTTCAGTGAGAAAGCTGCGGGAGAGTATCAAATGCAGACTTGGAGACATCTGTTTCACAGGAGTACAGCTCACAATAGCCCAATCCAACAGGAACTCTGTTTATTTCTGTCTATGAGTACTTCACCTCCTGCCGCTTTCAGGGGGGTTACTTTGGTGATGTCAAGACCTCTTGATGCCATCATACATAGCTCATAGATTTCTATTGTCACAGGCACTTTGGATTTCTTGACAAGGTTGATCCAGTGTTTACTTGCAAAGTATCTCCCAGTCTCTTGCACAACTGTATTGGCTACTTTCAAGTCTTGCAGTATTCTAGCTATTGGGTTTATGTTGTACATCAGGCAGGCTTTGCTTTTTGCTTCAATGAAAGATGTCATCTCTGATCGGTCTCAAGCCAGTCTTTGTTGTGGGTTCTGTCTTTACCAAATGCTGCTGGTGTTGTATCATAAGTGATTGAACTCAGCAACTTCTAATCTTCATCAATCTCAACATCGGCATTTCCTGGTAAACCTTTGGCGGGGTAGCAATCACCCAAATGCCAATGTGAAATGTTGGCACCTGGCGTAATTTCTTGTACCAGGTATGTTGATGTATGGTGGGCTGTCATGTTTGGAGCTGTGAAAAATGCAGGGCTGGATCTTCACTCTGCTGCTGGCAAGAAGAGTGTTCAGTCTCACAATCTGCGCTGTGGTAGATGCAAGTGGGGCAGGTTGTGTCTTCTGGTGATAATCAGGTCAAATTGGTAACAATGGCCAGATCATGGATGAGGACATGATACCTTGTGGTGATATTTGTCCTGATGCAGAGTTTGTTCAGTGTTGGTGATGCAGAGTTCATTCAGGACACAGGGCTCAAGAGGCCATTGTCCGCTCTCATTGACCTTGCCCACCCCATCTTGACTGAGGCAACTTGGCCATAAATCTGTTTGACCCAATATGTACATTGAGATCATCTAGAATGAAAAACTTCTTGCCATTTAGAATGTGCCACAGAACATCATGTAGAAAGTCATAGAATTGATCTTTGGCTGAGACACTAGCATTCCAGATTTGTGCATAAGTGCAGATGATTGTTGTATGTTGTATGTTCAGTAGGTCTCACAAAGAGGTTTTGAGTCTTGTATGGTTGAACATTAAATGTTTATTGATAACACAAAACTGTGTATATACATACAAGGTATCGCCTAAGCTATGAGCTAACACCATGCTTGCTTCTACTCAGGTCTCTGTCCAGTCCATAACTGACTCTAGCCTCAAGTCACGTGTCTCTTTACATCACACTGTGGACAGTACTGTATCCCAGTCCCATGTTAACCCTTGCTATTACGGATGACCTTATACCACACCCCCCCAAATCTTTACCCAACATATTTACATTACAATCATAATATATTTTCTCCTCCCCCACCCTCCACCTCCCATCTAAGTCCCTGACTTTATAAATTCAGACAGTTTGGAGGCTTGATGATTCTTCCAGATCTCATTCTGGTCACATATGGAGGAGTGGTAGGCTCTGTTGATTTGGGCAATCTTTGTTGATTCGGAGTTTGAGTTGTAGTCTGTTTCTGGCACTTGGTTGTCTTCTTCTGACATGTTTTTTCTGCTCCTTGGAGTTGAACTTCTCTTTGTCAACTCCCCATCTGCTTGCTCAGGGATCACCGACTTGTCCCATTCTTTCTGGAGAGATTGTTCACTCTGTTCAGTCATGGTACAAACCCAGTTTTTCTTTTGTGGTCTTTGTGGGAGTTGAAAGTGTCTCTCCCTATCATTTGGATGTTCCACCTCAGTGAGCTCACCTTGCAGTTTGGCTTTTATTGCAACACTCTGTACTTCCATATGTCTCCACACCTCACTGAGTGTGCGAGTTGACAGCCGCTAGTCCCTTGCTCTTGCTGCTTTGCTCATTGGCTGGAGGTTGCAGTGTCTGTGCCTTGGTGTTTACAAGTAGCATGACAGCAACCATTGGAGCCTGGGGTTGGGGTTCATTCTTCTGTTGCTGATCATTTTCCTGTGTGTCTTCCACTCCAGGTACAGTGGTGATTATTTGAAGGTTTGGCTGGTCTGACAAAAGAGGAGCTTCTGCCACCTGCAAAGAAATTGGACAAACCGGCCTGGTGAAGAATGAAGACAATTCAGAGCTGAAATCCCAGTCAAGAGTCTCTTTACTGGTGGGCCTTTTGGGAACTTGCAGCTCTGTGTAGTTTATGACAGAGGTTGTCTTGATGACCTCTGCCATTTTAAGAAGGTTAAGGGCAATACAGGCATCTCTGCTCAAGGAAGAAAAAGATTGTTTCGGATGACGT
This sequence comes from Cetorhinus maximus, assembly GCF_964194155.1. NCBI lineage: Eukaryota > Metazoa > Chordata > Chondrichthyes > Lamniformes > Cetorhinidae > Cetorhinus > Cetorhinus maximus. The sequence continues at coordinate 78,129,179 of NC_135894.1, read as the reverse complement.
ACATGACTTTGAATAACTGCTTATCACCATACATTAGTGGTCCTAAGATCATTCCTATGACTGGAAATTGGATTCCTCCAGACCTGTGGAGTGTTGTGTTTGTCGTTCATAGCCAGATGTCTCTCAGCCACGGTTCCTTATCTAAGAGGGCTGTAACAATGGCTCCCATGTCCAATTTGAGTTGGTGAGGTGACCGTTTACTGAGATGTCCACATTCCAAAAGGAAAAACTTCACCCAAGAAGCATGGTTACGTCTCATCCTGCTGTGGTACCTCAATTTCATGGATTGCCTTAGGATCCTCCGCCCATCTGGGGTCTTAGCTTTGCATAGCTGTCCAAAGTGTCCCAGGAGGTTAAAGTTGAAAGACTGCACTGAGATTACTGGACATTGATCTGACCTGTGAGGTAATTTGGCCTCGTATGAACAGGTCTTTGTCCAGTCTACAACTGACTCTAGTCTCGGGTCATCTGTCTCGTTACATCACACTGTAGATGGTATTGATTTTCTCAGTCCCACATTATCCCTTGCGATGCCAGATACCTTTATACTGCGATGATGTTGACAGCACCTCCATCAGATGGTAAATGCAGAGAGATGAGGACAGAATAAGGGGGAAAGTAAAAAAAGGCCTAAATCAGGGCTAATGTGCATGTATGTGAATGCATGGAGCATGGTTAATAAGATTGGTGAACTGCAGGCATGGGTTGACAAATGGAATTCTGATATTATTGCTATAACAGAGGCCTGGCTCAAAGAAGGGCAGGACTGGGTGTTAAATATTCCTGGGTACAGGGTGTTTAGGAGAGACAGGGAAGAAGAAATGGGGGGAGTGGCAATATTGATTAAAGATGGTGTCACAGTACTGGAAAGAGACGATCTTCCAGAGGGGTCAAGGATGGATTCACGCTGACTAGAGGTAAGGAATGAAAAAGGTGCAATAACATTAATTGGTGTAGTCTATAGACCACCAACTAGGGGAAGGGATGTGAAGGGACAAATTTGCAAGGAAATTACAGAGAGGTGCAAAAATTATAGAGTAATTATAATGGGGGACTTTAATTATCCAAATATAGACTGGGATAGGAATAAGACAAAGGGAGAAGAAGGGCGAGAGTTCCTGGAATGTGTTCAAGATAATTTTCTGCAGCATTATGTTTCTGGTCTGATGAGAGGACATGCACTTTTGGACCTGGTTCTGGGGAATGCGTTGGCCCAAGTGGATCAAATATCAGTGGGAGAGCCTCTAGGGGACAGTGATCATTGTATCATAAGGTTTAGGTTGGTCATGGAAAAGGACAGGGCACAATCCAGAGCAGGGATAATTAACGGGGGGGATGCCAACTTCAATGGGATGAGAATGCATCTGAGTCAAGTGAGTTGGAATCAAATGTTGGCAGAAAGGATGGTCGCTGAACCATGAGCCACCTTCAAAGAAAAGGTATTGCAGGCGATGTCAAGGTATATTCCCTTGAAGGGGAAAGGTAAGACAAATAAATCCAGAGCATGCTGGATGATGAGAGAGATAGAGATGAAGATTAAAAAGAAGAAGTGTGCGTACAACAGATGTCAGGTAGAAAATACAATGGAGAATCAGGCTGAATAAAGAAGGACCAGAGTGGAAGTGAAGAAACTAATGAGAAAAGCAAGGAGAGAGCATGAAAAGAGACTGGCAGTTAATATAAAGGGAATCCCAAGGTCTTCTATAAGCATGTAAATAATAAAAGGGTGGTAAAAGAAAGATTAGGGCTGATTAGAGACAAAAAAGGGGACTTGCATGTGGAGGCTGGAGAAAAAGCGGAGGCATTGAATAAGTACTTTGCATCTGTCTTTATAAAGGAAGAAGATGCTACTCAGGCCGAGGTGAGAGGGGAGGTAACTGGCACACTAGAAGAATTTACAATTGAGAAGGAGGACGTGTTAGAAAGGCTATTTTTACTTAAAATAGATAAGGACCAGGACAAGATGAGATGCATCCAAGGGTACTGAGGAAAGTGAAGTGGAAATTGCAGAGGCACTAGTGATAATCTTCCACGTTCCTTAGATACAGGGGAGATGCCAGAGGACTGGAGAATTGCAAATGTTACACCTTTGTAAGGAGTGCAAGGATAAAGCTGGGAACTACAGACCAGTCAGATTGACCTCAGTGGCAGGGAAAGTTCTGGAAACTATGGTCTGGATAAAATCAATAGTCACTTAGACAAGTGCAAGATAATTAAGGTAAGCCAGCATGGATTCATTAAGGGAAAATCATGTTTAACTAACTTGCAGGTATGTTTTGAGGAGGTGGCAGAGAAGGGAAATAAGGGAATGCTGTTGATGTGGTGTATATGGATTTTCAAAAGGCATTTGATACAGTGCCACATAACAGACTTGTGAGCAAAATTCTAGGTCATGGAATGAAAGGGAAAGTAGGCACTTGGATAAGAAATTGGCTGAGTGATAGGAAACAGAGAATAGTGATAAATGGTTGTTTTTTAAATTGGAAGAAGGTTTGTAGTGGAGTTCCCCAGGGGTCAGTATTGGGACCCTTCCTGATATATATAAATAACCTCGATTGTGGTGTGCAGGGCATGATTTCAAAATTTGCAGATGATACGAAGATTGAAAATGTTGTCAACTGTGATGAGGATAGCCTTGAACTTCAGAAGGACATAGACATGTTGGTGGATTGGGCAGACAAGTGGAAAATAAAGTTCAATGCAGAGAAGTGTGACGTGATCCATTTTGGCAGGAAAAGTGGTGAGACAATATAAACTAAAGGGAGAGACTCTAAAGGAGGTGCAGGAACAGAGGGGCCTCGGTGTATATGTACAAAGGTCATTGAAGATGGCAGGGCATGTTGAGAGAGTAGTTAATGAAGCATATTGTATCTTAGACTTTATTAATAGGGGCACTGAGTACAAGAGTAAGGAAGTCATGTTGAACTTGTATAAGACATTAGTTAGGCCCTATCTGGAGTATTGTGTCCAGTTCTGTGTGCCATACTTGAGGAAGGATGTGAAGGCATTGGAGAGAGTACGGAAGAGATTCACATGAATAATTCTAAGGATAAAGAACTGTAGCTATGAGGATAGGTTGGAACGGTTGGGACTGTTTATCTTGGAGAAAAGAAGGCTGAGAGGAGACTTGATAGAGGTATTCAAGATCCTGAGGGGTATGGACAGGGTAGTTAGAAATTGTTTCCACTCATGACAGCATCAAGTACTAGAGAGCACAGATTTAAAATAATTGGCAAAAGGAGTAAATGTGATGTGAGGAAAAAGTTTTCCACCCAGTGAGTGGTTGGAGCCTAGAACGAACTTCCTGAAAGGGTGGTGGAGTCAGGTTCAACCAAGGTATGCAAAAGGGGATTGGATTGCTGCCTGAAAAGAAATAATGCGGAAGGTTACGGGGATAAGGCAAGGGAGTAGGATTAGGTGGAATGCTCTTTCAGAGAGCCATTGCATACTCGATGGGCCCTGCACTGTAACGATTCTGTGATTCTGTGATCTGGAAGTTGCTACTAGTGGCTCAAATAACTGTATCAATCTAATGCTGACTGCGAAGCCTACTCCATGCTCATGGTGGCCTTCTGACCTCTTGCCATGTGAATAGAAGGTGTAGGTAGCTTCAGGTATAGAAGCTGTGTTGACTAATCTAGTTCCCTGTGAAGCAGCAATGTCGATATCAAACTTGCGTAGCTCACAGTCAATCAGGGCCGACATGGGTACACTTGCTGTGGAATGGATGTCATTGTTCACGCCAGGGCACATAGTTCTGGAAAATATTATAAATAGATAAAAATTATATTTGTTATTGTGTTAGGATTTCAGTTTATAACTGTATGGTATTGAAAATTCAGAGCATTGGATTTAATGAGTTTAAATGATTCCTTTCTAATAATAGAAACCTGCAAAACAAAGTTACAGTATCTATCATAGGGAAAAATTTTGCCCTTGTCGGGCAGGTTCGGTGGGGGCAAGCGGGAGTGGGCTGAAAACCGACCACGATTTCACACTGGAGGGCCAGTTAAGGCCCGCCCAGCATGAACGCTGGCTGTAGAACGTCTGAAAAGGGGGAGGACGAGGCTAGGGGTGGGGGGGGCCGGGGGTTGGGAGTCAGCGGGGTCCAATGGCGACCCAGTGGTTCAAAAATGGTGCAGGCAGCCCCAGGGAGGCTGACCATGTCGGAGTTGCAGCAGGGACATGGCTGCAAATGAAGATGCAGAGACCAGGTGGGAGGTGAGGTCGGCTGGGCACTCGGCCCCCTGTTTTTCCAACGAGTGCCTCGCTGCCCTCCTGGAGGAGTTGGCTCCCAGAGGGGACACCCTTGTCCCCAGAGATGGGAGGAGGAGGCCACTGCACCTCACAAAGAGGATATGGGAGGAGGTGGCAGCCCAGGTGAGCAGCCGCGACGTGGTGTGGCTCACCTGGGTGCAGTGCCGGAGGCGCTTCAATGACCTGCTGTGCTCAGGAAGGGTGAGTACCGTGTTGGAATGGGTCAGTGTGTTGAATTGTTTTGGGCTGGCCATCCCCCCCGTGGAGCTCAGGGGTGTTAGAGTCTGAGCGCCAACTGTCAATGACGCCGGAGCTGGCCAAGGGGGTGAGCCCTGGCTGCTTGGACTGAGCTCTTTGTGCCTCAAGGGCCAGGACTCAGATTTGCCCTGCAAGGTGCTCCTCAGCTGGGGTTGGCCAGGCTGCAATGGTGCTGCAGGTAGAGAGTGGACTAATCAATGGTCCCCTGGTCCTTTCAGGAGAAGACATCCCATAATAATATTGAGAGGTCGCAGACTGGCGGAGAAACGTCACACCTCCTCATCCTCTCCCAGTACGAGCAGGTGGCCTTGGAGCTCGAGGGGCGCCATGCACTTCGATCAACCGGCCGCGGTGAGTCTGGGGTGTCAGATGAAGGTACAAGTGCAGTGAACTGCGGTGAGAGTTTTGGATGCTGCAAGCAATCTTGTGTAGTCTCACCAATTTTTGGGAGCCTCCAGACTGGATTCCTCATTGATCATTAAAAGATGATGGCACAATAATGCAGACCTCCATTGTCTCACCAGAGTGACTGGCATGCACAGTGACAGTGTGATGACTTAAACTAATGACATGTCCTTCTTCTCCCTTAGATCTGCCACCAAGCAGCCAAGCGCAGGACCTCCAGGAGCTACCCCTGACCCCGGAGGACCACCATGCTCCCCAAGCACCTGCATCACACCCACTCTCTGAACCAGGCACTAGCGCAGATACCAGCACCTCTGTGGGCATTAGATCAGCGGGTAGTATCTCGGTGCACATTGGTGAGGGCAGTTCACACTCACTTGAGGTGCAGATGAGGCAGAGGGTGTCAAGGGTGCCAGCAGTCAGAGGACTGCTGGGGACCAGGGCAATGCACAGTCGGTGGCTGATGATAGGCCTCTGGAGTCATCCATTAGGCAACAGATGCTGGGAGTCCAGCAGGGTGTGCGGGAGGATCTGGCAGATATCCAAGAGGGTATTTGTGCCATGGTCTCCGTTGTGGAGGAGTCCCTGCGGAATGTGAGCACTGCGTGGACCTTCATGGCCAAGAGCAATGCCTCCTCCTTGGAGAACGTGGCAACTCTCATGGAGAGGCTGCTCCAGGAACAGAATCAAGGGTTTCTGGTGATGCACTCGGACTTGCAAGCCCTCACACTGTCAATGATCTCAGCTGGTCAGTGTCCGTGTGTGAGATGGATGGAGCACCCAGTATCTCAGCTAGGTGCCCATCCATCAATGGCAAGCAGGGAGTTCCACAAAGACCTCACGTTGGTGCATGAGCTGTGGGTCCTCTCAGGGCGCTTTGGATGAGGGCAGCAGCTCCTCTGTCCCTCTGCCGGTGACCGTGGCATCTGATGAGGCTGCAGCAATTGGGGAGCTGCCAGCCATGGCACTGGCTGCACCCTCCCAGGTGGGGCCAGCACAAGCTCCTCTGGCCAGAGGACGACCGCCAAGGTCATCAAGGCCAACAAGACAGCAGAGTGAGCAGGTTGTCTCCAATGCCGGTGCCAGCGAGGGGGGAAAACCTAGACATAGTACCCGTAAACATAAGTTTAAAGCCCCTTAAGCACAAGAGGGAGTGGTCACAGGTGATCTTTTGTTCCCCCCATTTTGTTTTACTTTGTTTACTGGTGTGACCAACAACACCAAATATTGTTCTGTTCAATAATATGAGTTCCAACATTTAATTACATTTATTTTTGTGTTATTGGCCTGAGTATGCTTCATTTGTTTTGTAGGTGCAGGGTCGGCCATTATGTCATGCTGGACATGGGTGGCTCAAAACTTTATTGCACAGGCACTGAATGTATCTTGGCGGACAAGGAAAGGGTTATTTCTACGATCCAAGATGGTGGCGGCAGCACTGGCATGAGTTGGTAGCTCTTATTTGGCAGCCTAGCTGAAGGAACATTGGATCAAGGCATCCCTGGTGTCCCTGCCCCCCTGGAGATTACTAAGGCCTGGCTCCACGCCCTCAGAGTTCTCCTCACTGTGCTCCTCTTCTGACTCACTACTGGATTCATCTGTGGCCTGTGCAGCTGTGTCAACATCCTTTTCCTCCAAATTGGTCTCCCCTTGCTAGTGCCAGACTATGGAGAGCACAGCATGCAACCACTATCAGTGACACCTGCTCTGGGGGATATTGTAGTGCACCCTCTGAACAGTTCAGGAATTGGAAGCACATCTTGAGAAGACCGATGGTTCTCTCTACCACTGCCCTTGTGGAGGCAAGGCTCCTGTTGTACCGATGCTCCACCTCTGTTTTTGGGAGACAGAGAAGCGTCATGAGCCACTTTTTCAACAGATAGCCCTTGTCACCCAACAGCCATCCATCCAGTCAGGCTGGAGCCCTGAAGAGCCTCGGTACCTGGGAGTGTCTAAGGATGTACGCGTCATGGGAGCTGCCAGGGTACCTTGCACAGACTTGCAGAATCTGCGTCCTGTGGTCACACACTATCTGGACGTTCTTGGAGTGGAATCCCTTCCTGTTAACGAATGCACCCGGCTGAGCCGCTGGTGCCTTGATGGCCAGATGTGTACAGTCGATGGCACCTTGGATGCAGGGGAACCCAGCAATCGCTGCAAAGCCTCTGGCTCGCCCTGCCTCGCTGCCTCGTCCGAGCAGTAGTGAATGAAAGTCAATGCATGTCTGAGCAGAGCTTCTGTCACCAGCTTGACACAACTATGGACAGCTGATTGGGACACTCCACACAGATCCCCCACTGAGCCCCAGAAAGAGCCAGAGGCATAGAAGTTAAGGGCCACTGTGCCCGTCAGAGCCACTGGCATAAGCTTTCCGCCCACACAGGCAGAGCTGGTCTCAGGCCCGATCATCTGACAAATGGAGGTCACGGTGTCCCTGGAGGGACAGAGCCTCCTTCAGCATTGCACGCCACGCATATTGATGTGGCTGCATCGCTGCCTGTAAACCTTGGCAGCAGGATAGTAGTGTCTTCTGCGGCCCCTTCTGCCTTGGACATCCTGCTGACCCTGCACCCCTTGTGCCTGCGCCTCTCCTCCCACAGGTCCCTCCCCTGGAAGCTGCATTGGGACACCTGGCCTCCTCTCTCTCCCTTCTGCCCCTCTCTCCCTCCACAGAGGAGGTGCCTCCAGCGGAGACCACAACCCCCATTACCAGGGTTATGGAAGGCTGTCTGATACCTGGAAGGGTCCACACGGTTCGAATCCTGAGGGGGCCTTGAAGACACCAATGAGTCCCGAAATGACGTGTGAAAATGCTAAGAATGAAGCCCCGATCAGAGATTAAGCTGCCAAGTACCAGTAGGAAACCAGCAGCAAAATATCTCCAAAACTCCTCACTAATCACATTGGCAATGCTGCTGAACCTTTTTATCCTGCCCGTGGATGAGGTTTTGCAAATTGTGGGCTGCCCGCCTGCCCGTTTTGCCCATGCGACGAGCATAAAGTCGCACGGACAATGTTAAATTTCCATCAGTTAGGCTGTCAAGGGCCTTAACTGACCTATTAATTAATGGCGGGCACCGCTCCGACTCTCGCTCGCACCCACCAACCGACATATTGCGTGAGTGCGCGACGATATCGGGACGTTCACCCAACATCATCGCGCGTCATTTTACGCTCATTTATGTCGGTCACACGCCTGCCCGACAGATGGAAAATTCTGCCCATAATACAGTATTTCCATCTGTATCATGTTTGTCTGTGCATTGCTGGATGATCCTTCATAGGCAGATTCAGCAACAGTTCTCTAGGGAGCCATAAAAGATTAGTGATATCCTTTACACAGCGTCTAATGGAGAAATTTATCTTCTCTGTAATTTCACGTATTCATAATTTAATTTGAAAATACCTTTAAGCATTGCCCCAATGTTGTCAGTTTATAACAATGAAAAATGCCCCCAATATAGCCTATCCAATCTGTTTGCGGAGTAGTTCAACTGATTCCCAAAGAAATGCACCTTGCAGCCTGCAGTCCCCCTAATCAGAACAACAGGAAGCACGTGGACAGGTTAAATAGCAGGAAACTACAGAGGGAAGGCGACTCTAAGACGGCTTTGAAGTAGACGCTAAGCCCCATGAGGATGCGGGAAAGGTCAATCAATACAAGAAGTTCAGCCTCTTGAATTTACCTATTACTTATGTCCATAAACATTAATTGACCCATGGAGATGCATAGCTGCTGTTGCCACTCAGCTTATTAAAGTATAAAGAGCATTAATCACTGGCAAGATATCCCATCCTTTAACTTATTTTTGATTACACAAAACACAATTGTGGTTAGATTTTATTCCCTCAGTTCAAAAGTTAATGCAAAGTGGAGTCATTTTATTTTTAACTTTTCTGGGTCATTTTTTCCATTTTGAACATTTAGCTGAAGAAGTTGCAGATTAAAATGTCAGCTCCAAAACGAATGCCCTCTCTTCAGGTCTATGTTACCTGCCAGCAGCAGGCCTTTAAGAGCTGCTGACTCACCGGCTATGCTACCCATGAATTCAGATCACGCTTGCACATCATTCAATCTGGACAGGGAGTGTAAATTCACAAATTCACTTGAAGTTCTCGTGCTACTTCCACACCGTGCATTCAGCTCCTGCCAGCACTATGATGGAGCACACAGTGAGTTCCCTCTCGCAATACATGGCGTTTTGTTTTGACTTTTGGACAGTGGATTCAAAACCACACCAGTGATATTTTAACAGTAAAACATCAACTGCGCCTATCTGTGGCATGGTATTTAAATGAGGCTTTTTAACCTGCTGGTCCTGATACACCATTCACCTCTTGCAACTGGTTTGGTCTTTGACAATGAGCAATGAGACTGTCAACACTGGTGCTTCATTTTGACAACTTTTTTCTGTCTGGCTTTGAGATCTGAAGCAAATTGTTCGATGATCCTTCCAATGTCTGCAGGAAAGGTATTTGACTGCAGCAGTGAAATGACAGATTAATTCTGTGAATAGCTCATTTGATTCTTTGTTCCACCATCTCCATCCAGGAGAGCTGGTATAAGTTCACTCACTTATATTCTGACAAGATAGACATGATGAATTGCATCATTGAAAGCGTTCAAAATTGTCACTATTTTTAAAAGTTCTTGTAGGCAGACTTGGTGAATGTAACATGTAGGTGAGCCCAACAGATCAAAGTCTCAGGTCCAGTCCTCCATGCTGAGGTGATGGATCTCAACTGGTGGCTGCTGGGATACTACAACTGGACTTAGTGACACTAGGACGGGAGGGGAAAAATTTCCCACTCCTTTCTCTAGTGTGTGTGTGTGTGTGTGTGTGTGTGTGAATGTTGGGGAAAGGTAGGGGTCCTGAAAACTGTGATGAAGCCTGGTGCTACTGGGGCGGGGGTGGTGCAAAAGGCCAACATAATGTGGGGTGGACACATTTTCTCTTTGTCCCTTGGCATCAGGTAATGGGTTGGGGCTGGTGGGGTGCTGTCATCTGTCCATTCCAATGCCATTTCTCCCAACATAAATTATGCCTGCACAAAGCAAACGTACAGCGTGTGTCATGACCACAAGCTGCTGGAGGGGGGATGTGCAAATATGATTTCTTACCGACAGCCACTCAGCTATCATTTGGACGCCAGCCTATTTGGAAAGTGGCAGCATTTTGTTTGGAAGAAGCATCTTTGTCTGGCTCGGCTGGCATCCTGCTCCAGTGGCCGTTGATATATGTCGCTCGGATGGATGCCATTCTCAGCCCATCTGTCATGCAAAGCAGGTTGTGCCCTCTCACCGTGCTGTAAAGAACAGCACAATCAATCAGCCGAGGGAAAAATCCTGCAGAATCCGCCCTTTGATCCCAACCCCCTCCGTTGCTAGCAGCAAATGACACAATTTGGTTTGCATCACAAATGGGCTTCTCCAGGAATCACAAACTCATTCGACACTCACCTTTAATGGGCCTCTTCAGTTCCATCACCCATGGAACTAGCCAGTCCATGCACAATGTAGGCTTTCATCAGTTCCCATCTAAAAAGGCAATCAAGGTTCTATTCATGTTATAGGACCACAATTTCCATATTAAATGAGGACTATTGCATGAAACGTACAGATGCTTTGGACCAGGTGGTAAGCTCCTATCAATATGGAGCTGATTGCATCACCAGTGTTAACAGGGCAGCAAGGCTACTGATCCCATTTTTTAGCTGTTACCAGTCCATTGAAAGCAATCAAATTCAGCCTCACTACCTGCAAAGCATTTGTTGTTAGCGGTTGCAATTTGAGGATGACGGACCACCTGGATAGTTTTCGAATAATCTGTAAGTTTTCTTCACTTATTGCATCCTCCCTGTTAATTGCTATCGCAGGTAACAATAAGGTAAGTCCCAGAGTCAAAGAGATTGTGGTTGTTTTATTTTGTTGGTCACTTTATTGAGTTCAGTGTAACATGTTAATAGTTCAGTAAACTCACTGGCTGAAGCAAAAATCGCAATAAAGCCTTTTTAACAAAAATATCACAAATCCATGACACATATGCTGGCTTTTCTAGTATGCACATCAGATACCCTGTAAACCATGGTCCTGTGCAAAGCAGGTATCAAGTAGCTGTGAGGATATTATTCATGCAGATTCAACAGATCGGTGAATTTCACATATGTTCTAAAAGCCAAGTGTTTTAAAAATATAAGAAAATTAATAGTTTTATCGGTCCAGTCATTTTTAAATATAATTTTAATTTCGAATAGCACAACATTAAGTAATCAATAATCTTAGGATCTTGATTTGAGGAATCTCTGGGGTTGCAGTATGCTGTCTGGATCAGAGGGAGCCTGGCTGCCATCAGTCATAGCAACAAGGGTAGATTATTATTACATCAGTAATTAATGAACTACTATCCATTTATCTTAGCTCTCTGATGGGGGCAAGGGTAAGTGTCTAATCTTTAACACTCCCATGTAAGTAGATATCTAAACTTTCATAACAGTCTAACGCAGGATTAATCCATTCCTTCCCCTGTAGTTATTGTATGTGTAGGGAGAGAAAAAGGTGATGTTATCTGGCAGTTTAGTGATGACTAGAAGTTTGTTTATTTTACTAATATCTGTCATTACCTGATATTTCTTAGGGCTGGTGGTTTTGCAGAGTTGATCAGCCTGAGGAGATTTCTTCAGTTTTTCCCTCAGATTGCTAAGATGAGTTTGTATCTCATTCTTCTATTCGGGTGAGGGGGGAGATCAGAGTGTTGGGTCAGTCCCTTCATCTATTCTCTGACAGCCACGAGAGACTCACATTTCATCTTCGCATTCTCCGGCATCTGAAAGGCAAAGTGAACCCATAGCAGGGCAGAGTCTGAAAATAACTGACAGTTGAAGGATCACTATCGCAAAATGACCAGGATGAAAACTGCTGCTTCTCTGATTGAGAAGGCTATTGGTGGATCCCATGGCAGATGTCAATGGAGTCTTACTCTGGTGTCCTCCTCCCCTGAAAAGGCAGGTCTCAACACAGGCTCAGACAGTGATTTTACAAAGGATATTTTTCTAACAGTTTGAAAGAATTCAGGCAGACTCCCCTAGAGACAATTTTTCTTTCGAATAAAGAACAGGAATATGGTTGAACTTAAGTAAATCTGGAAAACAATAATTGGCAGTTCATTTATTCTGAAGGACCAAATGGTCGAGTGTTAGAATCGTAGTCTTTATAGGCTCTGAGACCTGAGTTTGAACTGGCTCAGACACAGGAAACAATGGTTTCCTCTCTCTTTGACAGTTACCAAAGGTTCCAAATGAAGGGGCTTAAATGAAATATGGTCAAGCAGTCAGAATTTATTTTTCATCAGCAAAAGTCTGCAGCCCTGAATTCAGCTCTAATTGTTAATATTTCTCCAGGAGTTCATGGAGAGAGTGAGTGGGAGGAAAGTGAAATGATTGAATGTCCCATTGGCGATGACACTGTAGCGATTGAGTCTGAGGTACATGATCAGCAAAAAAACCTTTTGTATTATATCTGGCCATTCCTTACCTGGCTGACTATGATTGGATTAGATCTTTTTACATGACTAGCTGAATAACTTTGGGTAGCTGTATCATTAAAAGATTTAATCGGATCAAAATTACTTGCATGGAATGCTTATATATTTCCTCACTCACCATCCTGACTTGGAAGTATATCGCCATTCCTTCACTGTCGCTGGGTCAAAATCCTTGAATTCCCTTCTTAACAGCACTGTAGGTGTACCTACACCACATGGACTGCAGCAGTTCAAGAAGGCAGCTCACCACCACCTTCTCAAGGGCAACTAGGGATGGGCAATAAATGCTGGCCGGCGAAGCCCATCTCCTGTGAATTGAATTCAAACAATGCGATGCTGTCCAGTACTTTATTTCCACCTTGAATGATATTTCAATATCTTAATGTATGACATGAAAGAATTATTTTAGAATAAAGGCACCACCATTCTTTCTTCAGAGTTTAGCCCTCAACTCTATTGTCTTCGAAATTAATTCTTGGATACCATAAAGTTGGCAGGATCGTCTCATGTATGGACTTTGCATTAGGAAATTCAGGAGTCTCCGAATTCTTCTTAACTCTTTCTAATTATTTGACTGTGTAAGAAGTAGGTTGGCAAGGGAATGTCTAAACTCAAGTGAATTGATTCAACATTTTTGATCTTTACATGTGTCCTGTCAGCATTTGCCTGCATTTTTCTGTTTCTCTGTAATTACCTTTGATGTGTGATAGATTGTGATATTGTCACTTATAATAAAGGTGCATATCAATAGAATCAGTTTTATTTGTAAATATAAATGAATATATTCTGTTTTGTATAAATGCAAAGCAAAAGCTGGAGAAGGTCTACATTGGCCCTTCAACTTCACTGTGCTTAGCTATCAAGAAATAGCTTCTATTTTTCATGTAACACGAATGTGTTAATTCAATTAGAAACTCTTTGGTTGTGACACATGAGCAAATAGAAATATCAAAGTGGTGATTATGTTATCAAGTAAGTAATATCAATATGCTTTACTTTACATGTATTTAAAATTCACAGTGCATTCCAGGAAGCTTGGAGACTAATAGATCATGTGAACCTCTAGCTTGAGGGAGAAAGACTAAACCATGAAAAGTGTGGCAAACAAGGTTGCAAGTCACTGCTTTCGATCATGTTACGACCGCAGCCAACATTATTCACTGAGCAAGCCAAAATCCCAGAGGGAAACTTGTCGTACCGATCATAACATTTTTTTGTATTTTGAAAACGAGAGGAAAACTACTGATCCCAGAAGCATTGAAGCCCAGTAAAACTTTTAGGATTTCAACTTAAAAGATTTATTAATAAGAAGAGTTAAAACTTAAGCACACAAGAGTAAAATTGCACAGTTAAAACAAGTTTACGAAACATTCCCCCCTCCAAAAAAACCCACTTGGTCAAAGCACACAAGGAAACTACTTGGCAACAGCTCCCTTATTGATTTTTACCATAAAAATCCAGTAATATTACCAAAGGTAAAAAACTGCTGCTACTTTAATAAAGTATACCACATGACTTCTCATTCTCTTCCATTCTGCTGTGAAGTTCAGAAACAGACTGCTTTCCGAAAAAAAAGACTTTTCTGGCTTGAAACTGGACGGCCACTTCAAAATTCACAACTTTTCTCAGCACAGAGCTGGTCTCAGGACATCTCCCCCACACAGTCAACACAACTCAAATAAACATCTTTCCTTAAATATCCTTTTCCCCTTTGATCTTAGACTCCATTGTTCTAAGCGCCTCTTTGAACTCAATTTTTGCAAAATATATAAACCTTACATGTTTTCCTATTGCCTCCACTTTCGGGTAAAAAGAAAATTAATAACCTTCCCTAGTTTACTTCTGAAACCTTTGTAAATTGTAAAAGTCCCTTGTCACTTCTAAACTCCCTTTGAAACTTAACAGCTGAAAAGTCAAGTTCCTACTTAGCTTATAATGCAAATTTCAAACCCAACCTACTTATTCATTCATTCAACTTCACCATAGCCTCTCAGTATGAATGCATGTATTTAGCACCTTTACCTTTTATCTCTCTGCTCCCACAGACAAGCTGTCTATACTAACCTTCTCCCAGTGTAATTACACACATACACACACACAATCTTCTTTACAGAATACCACCATATTCCCAAAAATATTTTTAAAAATGACACCCATCTTCACACCTCCCTCAATGGAAAAAAATGAAATGTCATATTTCAAAAAGATGTTTTCAGTTTCTCAACCTATTTTGTATTACTTATCATACTTATCAAAAAACTATTACACTATGGTGTACATGTATAAACCATGAAAATATATATACAATTGTTTTGTAAAAATAAAGTTCATTTCAGTCCATTCTCAAATCCCCAACATCCAAGTCCTTTTGTACTTAAGCTCTTGAGAACGCATCTGCAATTAAATTCTCTTATCCAGCCACATGTATGATTTTTAAATTGAATGGTTGCAATAACAAACTCCATCGGAACAGTCCAGCATTTTTATCTCAAAACTTTTCCAGAAACTTCAAAGGATTGTGGGCCTGTGTATACAACTGTCTTTTTTTTCCTTCATTCCCGGGATGTGGGCTTCGCTGGATGGGCCAGCATTTATTGTCCATCCCTAGTTGCCCTTGAGAAAGTGGTGTCGAGCTGCCTTCTTGAACCACTGCTGTCCAATTCTCTGAAGAATTGTTTGCAACAAACACTTCAAAATGCTTCAATGCGAAACCCGAACTTAAAGTCTCTTTTTCTATAGTTGAATATTTCTTCTGATGTCATTCAGTTTGCGTGAGAAGTATCCCATTGGTTTCTCAAATTCCAGTTCATCATCCTGCAGCAACACAGCACCAACACCCACATCACTTGCGTCAACAGTCATTTTAAACTGCTTTGCATAACCAGATGCTGCTAGAACAGGTGTAGTGGTTAGTACAGCTTTCAAGCTGTCAAATGCAGTCTGACACTCCTGTGTCCATTGGAATCTCCTGTTCTTATCTAATAATCCGGTCAATGGAGCAACCACGCTACTGAAATTTGGCACAAATTTCCGATAAAATCCATGCCTAGGAATCTCAAAACTTTCCGTTTTGTTGGAGGCACCGGGGACTCTATAATAGCTTTTACTTTTGCATCTCGTGGGGCCACTTGACCGTGTCCAACAGTGTGGCCTAAATATGCAACTTTCACTTCTGCAAATTCACTTTAAGCCACATTTATCCCCAAATGGCTTCCTGTATTTGATCAAGCAGTTCCTTTAGATGTCGTCTGTGTTCCTCCCAGGTTTGACTGAGTACCACTAAGTCATCAATAGAGACAGCACAATTGCTCAGTCCTTCAATCACTTTGTTTGTTAGTCTCTGAAATGTTGCTGGTGCATTTTTCATGCCAAACAACATTACTTTGCATTGATATAAAGCATCCAATGTCACAAAGGCTGATATCTCTTTTGCCTTTCTGATAAGGGTACTTGCCAGTATCCTCACAGCAAGTCAACTTTTGTGATAAGCGCTGACTGTGCCACTCTCTCAGTACAATCCTCCAATCGTGGGATAGGATATGACTCCACCTTTGTCACCCCGTGTACTTTGCGGTAATCAATACACAGTCTTTGGGCAGAATTTATGGGTCAGCATGCGGGTGCATGCCTGACCCATCCGACTAAGAAATGAAGCACATTGACGTCGGCCGAGCATGCTGACGTCAACACGCACTCTCGTGATATTTCGCCAGGCGGGCGCGCGATGAAGATGGAGGCACGCCCACCATTAATTAACTGGCCAGTTAAGGCCCTTGAGACACCAACTGTCCTGGAGTTTACACGGCCCATGCAATTTTCAGGCCGTTGCACAGGCTAGACAGGCAGGTGGGCAGGCAACATTTTCAAAAACCTCATCTACGGGCAGGGTAAGAGGGGTGAGTGCGCTTGTTAATGCGAATAGTTTCTACTTTAGCTTATAACTTGCTGCAGCTTGCTTGTGTGAACAGGGCATCTTCATTTCACTTCAGAGTTGCTTTGACAGAAATAAGAGCCTTCAGTTCAGGACTCAGTGTTGTTTTCCAGTCCCCAAGAGGATTCACACCACGTGGACCCTTCCAGGTATCAGACAGCCTTCCCTTACCCTGGGAATGTGGTCTCCGCTGGAGACACCTCCCCTGAAGAGGAAGAAGGGCCAGAAGGTGGAGGAGGCCAGATGTCCCTATTCAGCCTCCAGGGGAGTGACCTGTAGGAGGAGAGGTAGGAGAGGTGCAGGCACAAGGGATGCAGGGCCAACAGGAAGCCCAAGGCGGAAGGGACCACTGAAGATGCCACTATCCTGCTGCCAGGGTTTACAGGCGGCGATGCAGCTACCTCAATATGTCTGAGGTGCAACGCCGATGAAGACTTCATCTCTCACGGGAAACAGTGACCTCCATCTGTCAGAGGATTGGCCCTGAGATCAGCTCCAACTGTATGAGTCGACACCCCATGCCAGTGGCACTGAAGGTCACAGTGGCCCTCAACTTCTATGACTCTGGCTCTTTCCAGGGGTCAGTGGGGTATCTATGTGGAGTCTTCCAATCAGCTATCCACAGTTGTGTCAAGCTGGTGACAGATGCCCTGTTCAGGCATGCATTGACTTTCATTCACTACTGTACGGATGAGATCAGTCAGGCTGAGTGAGCCAGAGGCTCTGCAGTGATTGCTGGGTCCCCCTGCATCCAGGGTGCAATCGACTGCACACATGTGGCCATCAAGGCGCCAGTGGGTGAGCCCGGTGCCTTCATTAACAGGAAGGGCTTCCACTCCATGAATGTGTAGATAGTGTGTGACCACAAGATGTAGATTCTGCAAGTCTGTGCAAGGTACCCTGGCAGCTCCCATGACGCGCACATCCTGAGGCACTCCTAGGTGCTGGGGCTCTTCAGTGGCTGCTGGGCAACAAGGGCTATCCCTTGGAAAGATGACTTATGACGCCTCTCTGCCAACCAAGAACAGAGGCTGAGCAGTGGTACAACAGGAGGCATGCCTCCACAAGGGCAGTTGTAGAGAGAACCATCGGTCTTCTCAAGATGCGCTTCCAATGCCTGGACCGTTTGGGGGTGCACTCCAATACCCCCCAACTCATCTGTCACTGATAGTGGTTTGCATGCTGCGCTCTCCACAATCTGGCACTGGAAAGGGGGGACGCAGTGGAGGAAGAAGATATTGACACAGCTGCTCTGGCAGCAGACGATGAGTCCAGTAGTGAGTCCGAGGACGAGCACGGTCAGGAGAACGCTGAGGGGATAGACGCTGACCTGGGAAACCTCCAGGGAGGCAGGGACACCCGGGATGTTTTGATCCAACGTCCCTTCAGCTAACCTACCAAAACTGAATCACTACCACATGCCAGGACTGCAGGCCCCATACTCGATCCCTGACAGGAACATTTGCTTGGTCAGCAACATGCACTATGTGTCATTTCAATGAAGTTTAATGAGAAACAAGTCAATAATAACATCATGGGTTACCCTGCAACTGCAGAACAAATGAAGCACCCAGGAGCTTGTTGTACAAAAGCACATTTATTGGTATGGCACATGCCATAAAGTTAACAAGTGAAATTCAGAGGTGTTCTCCATCACATCAAAACAAATATCACCCGTGCTCAGGCCATGTTGTAAATTAGTTGCTTTAAGTTTGCCCTTGCGGGTGCTACGTCTAGGTGTTCCCCCTTCGCTGGCACCGGCATTAGAGACAGCCTGCTCACTCTGCTGTCTTATTGGCCTTGATGACTTTGGCAGGCGTGCTCTGGCCCATGGATCCTGTGCTGGCCCTGCCTGGGAGGGAGCGGCCAGTGCCACAGCTGGCATCTCCCCAGTCGCTGCAGCCTCATCAGATGGCAGGGTCACTGGCAGAGGGACAGAGGAGCTGCTGCCATCAGCCAGAGCACCCTGAGAGGAGCCCGCAGAGACGACAGGCAGCCCGTGCGCCATGTGACGCCGCTCCGGACCTCCCTGCTCACCATTGATGGACGGGCACCGAGCTGGGATACTGGGTGCCTCATCCATCTCCCACACTGACAGTGACCACCTGAGGTCATTGCCGGTGTGAGGGTTTGCAGGTCCGAGCTCATCCCCAGGAAGCCCTGATTGTTCTCCTGGAGGAGCCGCTCCATGAGAGTCGCCACTCTCTCCAGGGAGGAGGCAGTGTGCTCGGCCATGAGGGTCATTGCATTGCTGATGCTCCGCAAGGACTCCTCCACAATGGAGACCATGGCACGCATTCCCTCATGTATCCCCGCCAGATCCTCCGGCAGACCCTGCTGGACTTCCATCATCTGCTGCCTCATGGACACCTCCAGGGGCATATTCTCTGCCATCGGATAAGCAGTGTCCTAGTCCCCGGCATTCCTCTGACTGCCGGCGCCCTGGGAACTCTCTGCCTCCACCTGCACCTCAAGTGAGTGTTAAATGCCCTCACCAATCTGCACCGAGATAGTAACTAGCGACCTAATGCCCACCGAGGTGCTGGTATCTGCACTGGTGCCTGCTTGGCAGGGAGGGTGTGACACAGGTGCGTCCTGTTGTCTGCTGTCCTCTGGGGTCAGTGGTGGGCCTTCAGGCTCCTCGCCCCGCTGGGCTGCTGGTGAGCCTGAAAGGAAGAACAAGGACATGTCATTAGTTGAAGTCATTACACTATTACTATGCATGCACAGCAGCCTCATGAGACAGCGATCAAGGTGCATCAGGGTGCCCTCATCTTTCCATTATCAATGGGGATTCCATGTCCGAGGCTCACATCAATATAGAGACAACAGTGGAATAGTTGCTATTACAGATATTCTGACCTCAGTGCATTGCGCTCTTACCTCCCTGTGGCACCCCAACCTCAACGTGGCCGGTTGACCTCGGCGCATGGCGCCTCTCCAGCTCCTGCGCCTCCTGCTCATATCTACTTAGGATTAGAAGGTGGGGTGTTCCTCTGCCAGTCCGCAACCTCTCGGCATTGTTATGGGATGTCTTCTCCTGAAAGGACAAAGGAGCATTGATTAGTCCACCCTGTACCTGCATTGCCACTGCAGCCTGGCCAACCCTACCTGAGGAACACCTCGCAGGGCTCAGCCAATTCATGACCCTGGAGCAGCAGGACACTCATTCCAAGCAGCCAGGGCTCACCCCCTTGCCCAGATGCTTCATCTTTGACGTTTGTCACTCACATTGTACGATCTGTGAGGTCCGGCGGGGGGTGATGGGCAGCTCCTAACTGCTGTGCTAAGTGACCCATGCCAAAACGGTACTTACCGTTCCCGATCGATAACTGGAGATCATTGAAGTGCTTCCGGCACTGCACCCATATGCGCCTCACCCCATCAAGCTGCTGACCCAGGATGCCACCTCCTCCCAGGCCCTTTCGGTGAGAAGTGGGGGGGGCCTCTTCCTCCCGTACCTGGCACAAGGACTCCTCGCCATGCTGCCACCTCCTCCAGGAGGGCAGCGAGGCACTCGTTAGAGAAACACAGGGCTCGCTGCCCTGCCGACCTGTCCTCCGACATGCTGTGTCCGCCAGCAACCAGATCCATCATGACGACTTTGCATCCTTCCAGGGGCATCCTGGGCCGTTTTTGAATCAGCTGCCAGGTCGCCATTGGACACGGCGGCCATTGAGCTCCCGGTCCCGCCCACCCCTTCTCGCTGTTGCTGCTGCTGCCTCTTATGCTGGGCGGGCCTTTGTTGGCCCACCCCCATGAAATCGCAGCGCGGGGCCAATCGCGGGCAGTGGTCAGGTTCCCAACCGCCCCGCCCACCCCCGCGAGTCCACCTGACAAGCAAAAAATTTTGGCCTTTGTGATCCATCCAGTTTTGGCACCATTACACTGAGTGAACTCCAATTACTGTGACTGGGCTCTATGGTATCATTTTCAAGTATAAATTCAATTTCTTTCCACACTTTTTTTTACTGGATTTAATTTAGATGGGTGTGGCCTTATTGAAACCGAAACCCCCACATCAGCCTCATACAAAGCCACAAATTGCTTTGTGTGACTGCAACGGCTCTTGCGAATCACTTCAACCATTTTCTGGAAGGCAATATCACATTTAGGTTCTTAAGCACTTCCTCATTGCCCAATTTAATCAGAGGAAGGTCAATTTCAGAATCTTTAATTTCTGTTTCCTCCTCCTTACATATAACCACCGGTTTATCCTATCTGTCAAAGTATCTTTTTAGCATGTTTACATGACACACTCGCTGACTCTTTCTTCTATCTGGGGTATTCTTGACATAGTTTACCTCACTTAGTCACTTTTCGATCTGGTAAGGTCCACTAAACATTGCCTTTAAAAGTTTGCCACAAAATTACAAGCCTTTCTTCTTTTATCTGTGTTTGCCTTCATCACTTGCTGTGATATCTTTAAATGGTCCTGAGCTAACTCACATGCCTCATTCAATCTTTCTCTGAATTTCATCACATATTCCAGGAGAGTTGTTTCAAAACTTTGACTCACTGGTTTCTCCTGGATCAGTTTGAGTGTCCCCTTACTTCATGGCCATAAAATAATTCAAAAGGACTGAACCCTGTTGACTTATTAGAGGCATCCCTACTAGCAAACAACAAGATTAGAATCCCTTGATCCAAAATGTGTGGATAGTCTTGGCTATATGCTCTCATTATAGTCCTTAAAGTTTGATGCCACCTTTCTAAGGCACCTTGTGATTCAGGGTGATAGACTGATGACCTAAATTGCTTTATTCCTAGGCTGTACATTACTTCTTTAAACAGTTGTGACATGAACTGCAACCCCTGATCTGACTGTATTTCTTTTGGTAACCCATATCTTGTAAAGAATTTGGTCAATTCCTCTACAAACACCTTTGCTGTAATTTCCCTTAAAGGTATTGCTTCTGGAAATCTTGTGGACACATCCATGATTGTCAGTAAGTACTGATTCCCACTTTTAGTCTTGGGAGGGGTCCTTCACAATCAATTAGGACCCTGTTAAAAGGGTCCTCAAACATTGGAATTGGAATTAAAGGTTCACGTTTAACTACTGTTGAGGTTTTCCTATCACCTGACATGTGTGACAAGTTTGACAGAATTTGACTACAACTTAGGTAGTTCATGCCATTAGAAATGTTTGTGTATCTTAGATTGAGTTTTCCTAATTCCCAAAATGTCCAGCCATTGGAATTTCATGAGCCACTCTCAAAATTTCTTTTCGATACCCAGGTGGCATCACTACTTGATGCACTATCACCCACTTTTCATCTGCCAGAACATGAGATGGCCTCCTCAATGACTTCCTCATTAACACATTGTCTGTAAAGTAATAACATTCTGGAATGCATTCTGCTTCTGTTTCAGAATAAGCTGTCTGGTATAACTGCTTTAAGTCTGGATCTTACTGCTGTAACTCCACTAACTTCAATGAACTAAACACCTCAGCCTCACCCTCTCCAACTTTCTCCTCCTAAGTAATCTTTTCACAGATAGATCCAGCCAACTGAGGTTCAGTATCCTTTCCCTGTCTTTTAGATTCATCCTCTTCAAGTTTGTGTGTCTGTGACCTAATCACCATATAATCTTGGAACAATCCAGGATGCTCCTTCTGTAAAACCTCTGTTGATTGCATCTCAACAGGTTCCTCTGCTATAGTAGCATAGTCAATATTTGCGATCCAGCCATATCAACCTTACGGAATTCTGTTTTTATTTCCACCTGCACTTTATCTGTTAACTCTCCCAACTGATATTTAGTCAGAGATTTCAACTACTCCACTGTCACACCTTCCACTCCCAGAAAAGTCTTAGCAACTGCCAAAGCTATATTGCAGTCCACCCACTTTAAAATCCTTCAACACAAAACTCCTGAGTTCAGTGCTCCCCTCATACTCGTGTCCATTGGATTCACAAATTCCAAACCAATCAAGGAAGTTTAATATCCCGAATGAGCCCCCAAATTTGTCACAACCAAAGCCGATATTATTTGCTGAGCAAGCCAAATCCCAGAGGGAAACATGTCTTACTGATCACAACTATTTTTTTGTATTTTGAAAATGAGGGGAAAACTACTGATCCCAGAAGCAAGGAAGCCCAGTAACACTTCCAAGACTTTAAAATTAAAAATTTATCAACAAGAAGGGAAAAAACTTAAGCACATAAGAGTAAAATAAAACAGTCTTACAAAACACTCCCCCTCCAAAAAAGCCCACTTGGTCAAAACACACAAGGAAACTACTTGACAACAGCTCTCTTGTAGATTTTTAACCATATAAACCCAGTAATATTAGCCAAGGCAAAACTGCTGCTACTTTAATAAGGTATTCCACATGACTTCTCATGCTCTTCCATTCTGCTGTGGAAAAAAAAAACAAAGGAAGTTCAGGAACAGACTGCTTTCCAAAAACAAAGGCTTTCCTGGCTTGAAACGGGATTGAAACTCAAAATTCACAACTTTTCTCAGCACAGAGTCAGTCTCAGGACATCTCCCCCACACAGCCAACACAACTCAACTAAACATCTTTCCTTAAATATCCTTTTCCCCCTTGACCTTAGACTCCATTATTCTAAGCACCTCTTTGAACTCAATTTTTCCCAAATAAAAAATCTCACATGTTTTCCTATTGCCTCCACTTTCATGTCAAATAAAATTTAATAACCTTCCCTTGTTTTCCTTTGAAACCTTTGTAAATTGTAAAAGTCCCTTGTCACTTCTAAACTCCCTTTGAAACGTAACAGCTGAAAAGTCAAGTTCCTACTTATCTTATAATGCAAATTTCAAACCCAACCTATTTACTCATACATTCAATTTCACCATAGCCTCTCATTACAAATACTTGCATTTAGCACCTTTACCTTTCATCTCTCTGGTCCCACAGACAAGCTGTCTTAATTAACCTTCCCCCAGTTTAATTACACATACACACGCTCACTCACAGCCTTATTTACAGAATACCACCATATTCCCAAAAATATTTTTTTTAAAAACATCCAACATCACGATCACTTTGGACTGTCTAAATTGCAAGGACAGAGATTTTTTTCTCTCACATAATATTCTATTAGTGGATTTTATAGAAGGCTGAAGCTATTAATACTACTAAGTAGAGAGAAGCATTCTTGACAATTCCCACTTTCTACCGGTTTTTACAGCTATCCTACATACTTATTTCTTTTTTATTTGTTAGTAAGTTTGTATTCCTTACAGGATATAGATGGGTGGGCATCTACGTCATATATCTTTTTCATTTATTGACTTGGTCTCAGCGCTGATGCTAACACACCATTTATCTGCCCAATGTTGCAAGATCATCTAAATCTGTTGTAGTGACTCATTTAGTGTTTATCTTTAAGTTAACCATTTGCAGAACATGGTGACGTTAGCGAAGGGAAGAAGTTCACATTTGACAGTATCTAGCAGATCTTTGATGACAGTGAAAAAGAAGAGTGGGGCCAAGAAGTACGTTTCCCTGAGGAACTGCTGCATAGATATTGCAGCCAGTAGCTGATCGCCTATATATCAAGGCCCAATTCTTTGTGTTTTCTGCGGAGGGCACACGTTCAGTTCAACAGCTCCTGGAGAGTAGTTTCTCAAATGAAGCCCGTATGTTGTACCTTGTCAAAGGCTTGATTTATATAACTACACTTTCTGTGACCTGGAAAACAAATAGCTGCCTCAGAAAAAGTTATGTGAGGATGCACATGCAGAACTAAACTGCACTGAGAAATGGATTCAAAAATTGTGGGGAATATGGACCTAGACTGCAAACATCCACTCCTAACATTCAAAACTCCAACCAGCAGTACTAAAGACAAAAAAATGTATTCCTAATTTATTAAAGGTGCCTATTGGTTTCACATTAACAACTTCATAAATATATTGAACAAAATAATGCATTAATGAATTCAGTCTGAAATGACTCGATTTTAAAATTTTCATCCTTGTTTACAAATCCCTTCAAAACCTCATCCCTTTTTAATGTCTCTAGCATAATCCAGCCTTACAACTCTCTGAGATCTCTGCACTCCTCCAATTTCTGGCCATTTCACATCTCTAGTTTTAACCACTCCACCCTGATAACCATGCCTTCAGCTGCTAGGCCCTAAGCTCTGCAGTTCACTCCTCAAACACCTCTGCCTCCTTCTCTTCTAAGACGCTCTTAAAACCTAACTCTTTGACCAAGCTTTTGGTCACCAGTACTGATATCTCCTAATATGGCTTGGTGTTAAATTGTTGTCTGATAATACCCCTGTGAAGCACTGTAGTAATTATGGTTTTATTTAGTGTGTAATGTACCTTTAAGAATAATACTTGTCAGGGAAGATCACATGATCTGTAGTAATCAAGAGGAGAGTAACGCGGGCTACCCGTGCAGTCAGTGTAGAGATAGAGTTGGAGTTGAAAGCACATGTGTAGTTGCTGCTGAGTATATTGTAAATAAACTTAATATTTCCACTTAAGAAGTGTCTGCAGTTCAACTCTATTACAAATAGGCAACTCGGCCACCCTACAACAAGTGCCTTGTGAGATTTTATTGGTGATAAAGGTGCTATATAAATACAAGCTGTTGTTGTTAATGTATTTGGTGTTGTTTTTATAAGAACCCAAAGTGACTTTAGTGATACAGATAATGACATTTCAGCCTTGGATCGAAATGGCATGCTATTTTTATGGAATGGATGCAGCCATTATCAAACAACCCAAAGAAATTCAACACACTACCACAAAAGAATTTAAGAAACTTAATGCTGAATCCCAGTCACCAGTTTGTTGGATCCTGTTCATTATTGTAAGGGGTGGCCAATTTTGTACTAATGATAGAGTTGAGTAGCAGACATGTAAAGGTATAAACTCTGTGTTTATTTACAAAGATAACCAGCAGCAACTAAACATGTGCTTACACTTCAAACTCTATACTCTGCTGCTGCTAACTACTGACTACTAATTACAGAGGTAACCCACGCTACTCTGCTAGTGGATGCTAAGATAATATGATCTTCCATTATAACATCCTTCTTAAAGGTATATTACACATCAGATTACCACACTGACAATACCTACATATTCAGTTGCATTAAAATGGCATTTTGTGCTCTTGAAAATAAAATAGACCAATTTCAGTGCTTGTACATATTTAAGTACAGTTCATCAGTGTGGAATTGAAGTGCTTCAAGTAAATGCATTTCTGCTCAGACTAAGGTTGTGAAAACCAAATGGGTATTACCGTGTGGAGTTTGGCTGTGTTGTAAGTGCTGTACACTTCCTTAACTGCCGGGCCATGTCCTAAACAAAAGCTGGAACATCTGCTCTGTTATGACTAGGCTTGAGAGATAAAACAAAATGATGTATTTTCAGCAACAACAAATGAGCTGAAGTAAGATTCAACCCAGAAAGAATAATATTTACCCCTCTCTAGTGTTCTGCCTTTGGGCTGCTGACTCCTACAAAACAGTTCCAACAACACTGCATTCCACTGACACTTTGTGCAGTGGTTATTTTTCATATCAAAGCCCAGTATCCTGAGATTATTTGGCTATTGAGGACATTACCATTAAGTCCTTCTTTGATCCAATGTTCATATTTTCCAGCAGGGTTCACATGGCACTATGCAATTTTTTTGCCTTCCCTGTCACTGAGGCACGAAGGTTCACTGTAAGAAAGACTTGCATTTCTATAGCACCTTTTATGACCACTAACATCCCAAAGCACTTCACACCAATTAGGTAATTGTGAACTGCAGTCACTTTTTAAATATAGAAACACAACAGCCAATTCACCCACCGCGAGGTCCCACCTGCAGTAATGTGATAATGACCAGGTAATCTGTATTTGTGATCTTGATTGAGAAATAAATATTGACCAGGACACCAGGGGGAACTCCTTGCTCTTCTTCAAAATAGAGCTATGGAATTTTTTACCTCCACCTAAGAGGACAGACAGGCACAAAACATCGTTTTAACATCTCATCCAAAGACACTTACTGCATCCTCTTGGCTGGCTTCACTCCTTGCAGTGCCTGTAAACCTGAGCTAATCCAAAACTTGGCTGCCCATATTCTAATTTGCACTAAATCCTTTTCACTTAGCCCCTCTACATGTTGGACTATGTTGGCCTCGATTTTAAAATTCTTATCCTTATTTTAAAATCCCTTCATATCCTCACCCCTTTCTAATTCAAACCTCCTCCAGTCCTACAACTCACTAAGTTCTGTCCTTTCCTTCAATTCTGGCCTTTTGCAGGTCCCAGGTTTTAATCATTCCACCATTGGCAGCCATGCCTTTAGCTGCCTTAAGCATAAACTCTGAACTTCCCTTGCTAAATCTTTCCACTCCTTGAAGACACTCTTTAAAACCCACCTCTTTGACTGAGCTTTAGGTCACCTATCCTAATATCTCCTTTTGTGCTTTGGTGTCAGGTTTTGCTTCCTGTGAAGCACATTTACTAAGTCAAAAGTGCCTATATAAATGCAAATTGCAGTTGCCAACCTGGATGGTTGTGCTCCCTGCAGTGAGACTTGACCTCACAATCTTTGGGCGTAAAGGCCAGCATGCTACCAACTGAGCCATAGCTGACAACTGCATGATGCTGGAACCCTCTGCCCCAAACTGAAGTTAGTTTATTCAGTACAGGCCAGGAATTGAACCTGGCACCTTCTGTTCTATACCATGACAGCTAGTACTTTTACACGTCGCCTTGCCTACCAGGACAGAAATCTGAGGGGACCCAGAACACATTTTCATTTAGG
Organism: Cetorhinus maximus; assembly: GCF_964194155.1. Classification (NCBI taxonomy): domain Eukaryota; kingdom Metazoa; phylum Chordata; class Chondrichthyes; order Lamniformes; family Cetorhinidae; genus Cetorhinus; species Cetorhinus maximus. The sequence goes on along the minus strand of NC_135894.1, from coordinate 78,102,031 downwards.
GATAAGTTTGCTGCAAACGCCGTGTATGCACAGTTGTCCTGATTTACCCCATAACGTCATTGCCAGCGACGGAGTTCCTAACTTTACTGATTGTCCCTATGGTCAAAGTCTCCACTCGTTAGCACAAAATAATCACAGCACAGAAATTGGGACACACAATGGCAGCAGGACAATAAAATCAGGTTCTGTCAGCACAGAATCAGCTCTGCAGTTAAAGCTGCAGACTATTAGGTGGCTCATTAACACAGGCAAAGAATGGGGGTGGCAAATAACCCCCTGTGTCTAGGGCAGCATCTTTAAGTGAATAATTCCCAGTCGCTGCTTCTCCGAGGGTCCCACTGGTAACAATCTGTGCAGCGTCATTGGCTCACCGTGATTAAATAAATCAAATCCATGCACTCTTCAAGTTATGAGATCTTAAAGGGTCATAATCATTGCAGTGTTAAACTTCTATCTAAAGCTTTCTGGCAGGTTGGGGCAAAGTGAAGTAACGTCATTGGTTTTTTGCACACGCACGATCAGTGTGCATGTGCAGATGGGTATTGGCAGCCACCTTTGTGGCGAGCTTGTATTGCCAGGAGACACAGTGTTTCAATTCATCAAATTTAACAAAAATCAAAGTTGATATTCCAATGCAGTACCAAGGGAGCATTTCACTGTTGGAGGTGTTGACTTTTGGATAAGATGCTAAACCAAGGATCATTTTGCCCCCTAGGGTAAAAGATCCCATGGCATCATTTTAAAGAAGAGCAGGGGAATTATCCATGGTGTCCAGGCCAATATTTAACTCTGAATCAATATTCTAAAAGAACAGATTATCTGGCCACTCTCACAGCTCTGAGTCCAGTTCTGATGAAAGATCATTTCAACCTGAAACATTAACTCTGGGCGGATTCTCTGGTCCTGCCAATGTTAGGCATCATCACAGGCAAGACAGGGAAATTTGGAAAGCGGCCAAAAATCAATTGGCTTTTGGCCATTCTCCAAATTTCCCTGTCCTGCCTGCGGCAATGCCGGCTGCTGGTGGGACCGGACAATCCCGGCCTCTACTTCTCTCCACAGTTGCTGCCAGACTTGCTGAGTTTTTCCAGTATTTTAAACTTTTTTTTATCACATTGCTGTTTGAGGCAGGGTTGCCCACTCTGGCTGGGCATATTCTGGAGGACGTTGGCAGAAATGGCACTAGTGGGTTCTAGGTTTATGTGTTGGCTGTACGAACATGGATGCCTAAATATAAATCCTGCCCCACCTCCTCTTACGACTGTCAATGAACAAAAATTGGTGGGGAGGTTGGGGGATGTTGGGGGAAGAGATACTGTAAACATTAGCGAAAAAGAAATCTCAATCTCAACTGAGCTACTATTTACTAGGCCTGTAGTATAAGGGTCTGGCACATACAGGGTTAATGTGGGGCTGAGTACAGTACCACCCACACAGTGATGTAAGAAGGCACATGACCCAGCCCCAGGGGTCAGTGTGGTGTTGAGCAGAGATATGAAAAGACCTATAAGCATGGAGGTAGCTCCTAGCCTGCACACTTTACTGTGCTTATGTAAATAGTTCTAGTAGTTAATAAGACTTACAGTTAACCTACTGAAGACTATGAAGACTTCTTAAGACACACTGTCCTGTAACCAACACCCTTCCAACGCTGTCACAGCTGTACTCCTACCCTTCGCCTCAACTTCTGACATTCTACTTGATAAGTCACGCCACCAACTTTGCCCAACACTACCCACCACCGCCTCACACCCACCCCCACCACCCCCACCCACCCACCCCAACCACAGTGTCCTCAGGGAGTTGTAGCCTGCTCTCCACCCATTTCTCTGCTCTCCGCCATGCAGGGATAGAGAGACTACATTTCCCAGCCAACGCCATGGGACCCTCCTTCCTGGTTTGGTGCTGGTGATGCTGATGACCAGACTAGCCCAACTCCCTCAACGGCATCAATGAACTAGTGTTTCAGAATCTCCCAGAAGGCTTTCTTCGGCCACCAGGAGATTGGTGCTGAGTGCAGGGGATTCCCAGCCATTCCAGGAAGGTTGGAAACCCTAGTTGAGGGAGGTTGCTGGGCGCATAATGGCTGTTACATTTCCTACATTAAAACAGGGATTACACCTTTAAGTACTTTGTTGGCTGTGAAGCACTTTGAGATGTCTGTTGGTCGTAAAAAGCGCTGTATAAATGCAAGTCCTTCTTTTCTCTCTGTCTGGGGTTGGGGGGGAAGGAACACAGAAAAATAAAAGAGCAACAGTTACTGCACCAACATTTCTGTCCCAACTCCAGCTCCCAGCACTGGGATCCATTCTATCAGGTCAGTCTTTTTTTTGTACAGGACACAGCTGCAAGCTGCTCAGAATTGGCAGAGACTGGGAGAAGCCTCTTGGGACTGCCAGCAAAGCTTGCCGAAACCACATGTTGAGCCCATTGAAATAAGAAGTTCAAGAAATGTAAACAAATGAGGAGCAATCAATGCAGCACATTGAAGGAGACCTTTCCAATTAACACAAATTAAGATGGTAGTCAACTGTAGTGTTCCACTGTGGCACAGCTGACTTTGTGCAGATAACTGATGTCCCATTAGCTTAAACAAACACAGAGGCTACTAGAGTGAGGGATGAAGCTATTGTAATATTATAGATTCTACAGGGCTGCATATGCGAAGCAGATTAACCCAAGTTTGATTCTGGACCAAGATAAGAGAGGTTTCACATTAATCGAAAGCTGTGGTAAAATCCTTGCAATATACTGTAAAATCATCTCTTTTGCATATATATTTTTACACAATGAAAAGGGAATGGGATGCAGAAATAAACCAAAATGCACACAGCCATCATCAAACAATTCTAAGGAACAGGGAGCGTCGTTCTAGTGGAACCATCACTTAGTACCTGCGGGAACTGTAAGATGGGTCAGCAGCCACACCTCACCGTCCCCACACCCCACCTCCAAGTGCACCCACACCAACTACACAACCTATACTGAGCTTCTTGTATGCTACTGCACAAAACTCTGACATTTTTGTGAGTATTTTAAGTCATAAATTTAGTCCAGACACGCACAAGTGTATCACTGAACAAAGAAGGCTAACGGGAAAGATCTAATAGAGGATTTTAAAAACTGTAAAAAGTTTTAAGGGAGTAAATATTAAAAATTGTCTTCACTGGCTCAGTAAGTAACAAAGGGATATGGACTGTGGATTATCACTAATAGGACAAAACTGGTCAGTTAAGAGAACTTCTATCACATAGGGGATATTTAGAATGCACAATGCTTCACCGCACGTGGTTTAAGAGGGAATTGGATCATATGGAAAGGAGGGACCTAAGAGGGTTATAGGGAAATGGTAGGAAAGTGGGATTAGAGTGGATAGCTCCAGTTGAAGAGTTAGCATATGTCTGGGCCGAATGATCTGTATGTTCTCCTGTGTGAGAAATTCTTCAATTTTCTGATCAATAAAAATTTAGCTCAAATAAATATTTAGTTCAGCGCACAGACTATAGCACTGTAGCTCAAGAAAAAGCAGGAGATTCAATTGTCCTTTGTCCCTGTCAACTGATTTTCTGATATGTCTTTCCTCATTGTATAAAACTGGCAGAGCCTCAAAATGCTGTCACCATAAACGCCTCAAAGCCAAGGATTTCCACGGCACTGGTGGAAATCTGATGGGACAGTTATTCCATTTGATATGTGATCCTCCTCAAATCCCTTCAGAAGCTGCATGGGTGGCCGGGAGGCTGGGTGGGCACTTGAAAGGGGTGAACCTCCTGGGGATCGAGCAGGGGGGGATGGGGCTTGCTGGGTTGCTCCACAGGGAGCTGGAATCGATGGGCCGAATGGCCTCCTTCTGTGCCGTAAATGACTGTATGGATCGATGTTGGAATGGTCACGCCAAGGGGGAGAAGTCTAAGGTTCAAATTGAGCTGAAAACAAAGTGTCCATATAAAAAACTCACACTTTTATCTTGGGGCCTTCACTAGGCCCAGAATAGAAGCCAAGCCTGCTGACATCTGTTGTTGTTGTTGGAGGCAGGGAGCCATCTCTATGCGGCTCCCCTCTCCTCTCCTATTTTCCCAGCTCCCGACCCCACCCTTGCCTCCAACTCCATCTCAAGGCTGGGAAAATTCAACCATACATGCAACAGCTTCACAGAGGGTCTGTATCCAGGGACCAAGAAAGGGGATATCTATTATGTACATTTGAAGTAGCATTCTCTGTTTAAAAAGAATACATCAGAATATAGCTCTGCACCGGCCTATCCTAAACCTCGCATCCGAAGATTAAACCCTGACGGTGCCATGAGTTAATTTTAAAAATACACCTCACGGATCTATTTGTTTTCCGGAAAAGTGTTTCTAATTCTCTTCACTAACTCATCAACGGCTGGTGAGATGTTGCTGTTTTTGGTGCCTTTCCAAAGTTGGGCCTTAAAACTGGACAAGATTTTGCTTAAGTGTTCCTGCGCACCCATCACTACTGCAGAGGAAGTTGGGCATTTTTCAGCCTTTTAATTATTGTTCTTTTCAACCACAATTTAAAGGCCCCTCCATGCATGGTGTATTTTAAAATGAATATTTGAGGAGATGCTCATTGGAGAACTACCCTTGAGCAACCTTCTCATATCATTAAAATGAACAACAGCGCCCCCTTTAGGAAATCCTGCCTCAACAGCAGCAAACCCAGTGAAACGTTTCCCTTGTGTTACACATTTATGAGGTGACAGCAGATGAACGTTGGCACAGCAGTGAATCAGCCCGGCCCATCGTTATTATTTAATTCACTAAATGTGTGGCACCCGTCACAGACACTTAACAGAAGAATTAACACCAGAATGATCAATATCTGGCAATGCGACTCCCCCTCAGTGAAATGTAAAATAGTAAACTAGCCTGACCGAAGAGGATCGGTTTGAAATGGGAACATCTGAATATACTATCGGTTCACATCTTTTTTGCTTTCCTGTTGGTGAATTTTAAGCTTATTGCGGTGAGGGGTCTGAAATGGAACTTTCCCATTCCTGGCACCCAGTGTCAGCATCCAACGCCCCAGGTCAAGTCTGGCAAGGGTTAAATGCAATACATCCACATCTATTCCACTCCAATGTTGGGCTTCTGGTCCTTGGAAGACGCATCCCAACTGTGCCAGTGTGATATGTTTCCCTTTGAAATCTTTTCACATTTTCCCTAGCTCCAGAATCTCTCTCTGCAATGGAGAGAATGAGTGGGAAACCTGTTTTCAGCTCTCCGAGAACACCACTTTGACTAGGATCACAAGAGATAAGGAACATTGCCTGGGATTCCCTCACTCTAAATGCTCCCTTTCCTCCCTCTTTATAGGAGGATACTGTTTAGGATCTGCCCCACAGACATGCTGTTGAGGTTTGGAACTGAGGGGCGTGTGGGAATCAAACCCTGAAACACATCAGCGGCATCAATGCTCTCTAATACTCTCTCTGCAATCTTAACACTTTCCCTGGAGGTTTTATTCTTTGCTTCCCACAAAGCAGCATGAAATTTCCATGGATTTTCTCTGGCAGGAGATCAGCGGAGCTACCAGAGAAATGAAGTAACCAGCTTAAAATGGCTATTCGTATGGTTTCTGAAAGGATGTCATTAACCACCCATCCAAGTTATGGCAGAGCATTGGGAAAATCACACGGAAATTGCAGGCCATTGTGCACGAGTTTCAGAAAGACAATAAAAAATAAAGATCCAAAACTCCTCTTTTCTTTTGAAAAAGTGCCTTGGAACTTGTCCCAAATTACAGACTTGGGTTATTTAGAAACATATAAGGCAAGCGTGCCGGTAAAAGTGCCTTGCACCTCCAGCAGGAACGTTAGAGTAGTAGGGTGCTGTTCCGACATTATCCTACTTGAAATGTGCTGTGGAAATGTAAGTTGTTGTAGCTTCATATATCAAATTGCACTTATTGTTGATCTTCGTCTAAGCCAGCTATGCTCAGAAAACCAGACCGGATACAAATTCCCATTCATTACAATGTGAGTAGCTTTACTTTCCTCCATTACTTTTTCCCTTTAATTGAGAGCCTCCTGCAATAGTTACCATTCCCGAGCTCTCCTGCCTGTCCAGCCTACCCCACTGCTGTAGTCACCTCTCAGAAGCTCTAGTGACCACCATTTCACAAGAGGCCATGGAGCCTTTTTTGTTTGGGTTGCCAGCTCCATTTGGACTGGAGATTTCATCACACCTCATACCTCTCACTGCCCCGTCCAGTCAAACAGCCTTCACCCACGCACCCACCTCTCTGCCCCCCCACCCACCCCCCCACCACCCATTCATGAATATTTTTAGAACTGATAAACAAAACCACTCAAAGCCAATAAACATTATCATTCTAAATGCCTTTCTTTCTGACATTGGTCCTGGTTTTCTCGCGGCAGCCTCCTGGACTTTAGTTCCTGAAGACTCCAGGGCCATTGTGAGAGTTGGCAACTTCAGCCTTTGTAATGTTGCCATCTCGTGAAGATGGTAATGAATGTGCTTCACCTTTCATTAGGTAGAGCATCTCAGTTACCTTATTTAGGCTGCAAATGTCAGAAGAAAGTTTATTTTTCTTTAACGCTTTCTCAAAAGCCAGATGTAGGTTCTGTGAACATAAGCTTTAAATACCTGCTTCTGCTGAATACAGCAGTCATCCTTCTATTCAGCTTCATTAATTCAAGCTTTGGCTAGTTAACATGTGTAGAGATTTGCAGGCGAGTTCTATGTGCCAGCTTGTTCATAGGGATAGGAATTAAATTTCACATGAGCATACCCTATCCAGGTTTGCCTTTCTCATCAATTGAATTTCTGCATTCAAGTAGAAAGAAAAATTGCTGTACTTAAGCTTTACCTGCCCTCGTAATGTGAAGTCAGTTAATTTGAACATATAAATCCCAGACTGTACAACTTGACACCCCAGAAGCTGTGCGTGCAACAATTGTTAAAGAGCTGTTAGCAGCCCTTAAAGTTGCACCAGTCTTACTTTTTACACAAATGATTGCTTGGAACAAACTAGCCTGCAATGAAAGGAGGCTCTGTGTGGAGGGGAGAGTCACCTGCTTGAATCCCAAAGCAGAATACTCCGGATGCTGGAAATCTGAAATAAAGACGGAAAATGCCGGAAATACTCAGCAGGTCAAGCAGCATCTGTGGAGGGGGAAATAGAGTTAACGCTTCAGGACTGTGACCTTTCATTAGAACGAGGTGAACAGGTACAGGCCTGAAACGCTGGATGGAATTTTACAGCCCCTGCTGCCAGCAGTAATTTCCAGTCCCACCGAAGTCAATGGACCTTTGAACGCTCGCCGCATTTTACAGCCCCACCCCCGCTGTAACAGGGCCATAAAATTCCGCCCATTAACTCTGTTTCTCTCTCCACAGATACTGCCTAACCCGCTGGGTATTTCCAGCACTTTTCATTTTTATAATGAATAGTTGAATATTTCTAAAAGCCTCCATGAAGCATAGAAACATAGAAAATAGAAGCAAGGATAGGTCATTCGGCCCTTCGATCCTGCTCCGCCATTCGATATGATGCTGATCCTCTATTTCAATGCCATATTCCGCACTCTCCCAGTACTTCGCTCCATATTGTCACAGGGGATGTAGCAGCCTCTCCCACATGGTTACACTGACCTCTAGTGGCAACTATCGACAATGCAACAACGACCCACTAACAACTCCTTCATTGTGAATCGATTTTTCTCCACCAAGAAATGAGAAAAAGCTGCAGTGATTTATTGGCCGTAAGAATGGATTTAGAAAAATTTCCAGTCCCATCCCACTTAAACCTTCTAACTAGAAATGTGGCCTTGATTTTGGGTTCCACTGGTGCCAGCACTATGGAAACTTCGAAGACATAAACATTGTGCCACCTGGTGCTCCATGCTGGACAAGGTACTAGCATGGTGTGCTGTGCATGCGCTGGTAACGTGAGAAGCGCTCCCATTGTGATATCAAACCTTGGTTTCAGCTGAATTGATGCTCATTTCACTAAGGGAAATACTGTACTTAACGTTTTCCTCCCTTTTCAATGTGAGGACAACTAATTTAAATATCTGGCACACTGAACGTTTGCGCTAATCACTCTCATCCGCTCATTCAGCAGAACATGGGATACATCCCCCTCCCACCACCCTCACTCCCCCCCACCCCACCCCACCATCAGCACTGGCGCAGTTTATAGGGACAGGCATCCAACTCCCTTTTCACTTTGTTCTGCTGTGGGAATGCCATGACTTGTTTTGGAGGTTTTGTGCTGGGCTGCTGCGCACATTCAGGGAAGCCAACGGATTTGGTGGCTGCACGAGATGTGGAGGCTGTGGCTGCAGTGCCTCTGGGTCTACAACCACCAGAAAATGGAGCAGGGGCTACAGAGAGGGGAAGCCGTGTGAAGAGAGAGGAGGCGGAGGGCTGGCCACACAAAGCACTATACCCACCTTGGGTTTCTCAAGAGCCTTTTGCTACCTCCAGCTGACCCAGGAGCAATTCTTGTTCAACAAGAGGGTGGTTACAGAATTGTGCCACCTCCTTTAATGTAACTTGCAGTTTTGCACCAGAGCAAGGAGGTAGCTGACAGCGACTGCAAAGGTCACAGTGACATTACACTTTTATGTGTCAGGATCTTTCATATCCAGCATATCCCAGTACGCTATTCCTTGATGCATCTAGGAGGTGATGGAGCTCATCCACGCCAGGGGAGCTGGAAACGTCGTTTCATCCCTTAGTAGGGAAAAGCAGGATACGAGGTTTAACCAGGATAGCGGGATTCTCAGTGGTGCAGGGTTCCATTGACTGCGTGTCTTGGGTCAGCAGGGCCCAAGAGGTACAGGAACCACAAATCCCTACCATTTGGGGAGAGGGTAGTGTAGTGGTAATGTCACTGGACTAGTAATCTACAAATGCCAAGCTAACACCTGGGATGTAGGTTCAAATCCCACCATAGCAGTTGGTGGAATTTAAATTCGATGAATAATATCTGGAATTTGAAATAAAACAAAAAGATAAAAACAAAAAACTGCAGATGCTGGAAATCCAAAACAAAAACAGAAATACCTGGAAAAACTCATCAGGTCTGGCGGCATCGGCAGAGAAGAACAAAGTTGAGGTTTCGAGTCCTCATGACCCTTCAACAGAACAGAGGGTCATGAGGACTCGAAACGTCAACTTTGCTCTTCTCCGCCGATGCTGCCAGACCTGCTGAGTTTTTCCAGGTATTTATGTTTTTGCTCTGGAATTTGAAAGCTAGTCTCCTTAAAGGTGACCATGAAACAATCATCAATTGTTGTGAAACTCTATCTGGTTCATTAATGCCCCTTTTGGGAAGGAAATCTGCCATCCTTATCTGGCCTGGCCTACATTTGATTCCAGGCTACAGCAATGTGGTTGACTCTTAACTGCCCTCTGAAATGGCCGAGCAAGCCACTTGGTTCAAGGGCAATAAGGTATGGGCAGCAAATGCTAGCCTTATCAGTGGCACCCACATAGCATGAAAGAATAAAGAAAAAATCTATTAATGTGCAGTGTTTGTGCAACCTTGCACAATACAACATGCCGGTGAATGGCTACTACCCTGCCAGCAGCCATGACATATTCATTCTGAGGCAGTCTGCCATTCCCGCTGTCTTCGTGCCTCTACAGAGAACCAGGGGATGGCTCCTCTGGATGAAGGCTACTCCCATACATGTGGCTAATGACACCCTCTCTGCCTCTTGATCATGTGAGGACAACACACTATAATGAGAGCCACAGGGCTACCAGGAATATTGTAGATCAGACCATCAGTGTATTCAGGTAATGCTTCTGATGATTGAAGCACTCGAGGGAACAATTCAATACATGTCGGAGCAGGTGTCCAAGTTTGTGATGGTCTGCTGCATCCTCCATAACATCGTCAACATGAGGGCACAGCCATCAGCGCCAGGAATCCAGAGGCCACCTCAGGAGAAGAAGGAACAGGAAGAGGAACAGGAAGAGGAACAGGAAGAGGAGGAGGAGGAGGCCGACAAGGAGGCAGGAAGAATGCATTTTGAGCCCCTTCACTCCAGATGGGCCCTCTGAGAGAGCCTGCTCAAACCTCGGTTTCCATAGGACAATGTAGTGTATTGACAATTGCATTGTGCATTTTGTCCCCTTAAGGTTACCGTACACACATGTACCAGCAGAGTGAGTCTAGAAGCAGAAGAGAGGAATCCATGTTTTAGCAGCATGTGCAGTTCTGATTCTGAATGCTTCTTACTGATCTTACTGTTTCTTCCCAAGAACTTCATAGGCAACGTTCCTTTATCACCAAGGATCTACCATTCCCCGTCATTACATCCATCTAAGTGGCCCCATCACAGTGTTTTGACTATCATCCGAAAATAAAAGCCATCCACAAAACCTTTCCATTGACATCTTTACCAGGCCTCTTTGCCTATCTTGCTGCTCCTATGCAGCTGTACCGCAGTAGCTGCAGCATGGCTGATGGAAGGTTACTGGAGGAGGCTGCAGGTGGCCTTGCAGGATGCCGTTGAACAGCTCTGGGCCTTTTGGGTCTGGCTTCAGCCTGGTCCACTCTGGCATCAGCGGCAGCAGCCTGAGCTGGCAACAGCAAGGGCACTGGTGGAGTGACAGTGATGGGAGAGAAAACAGCAGGTTTGTGCTCCATGGAGCCACTGGCACTCCCCCAGGGAGCTGCCCCAGCAACCTGAGCAATCAGTTAGAGGATCGATTGTTGGATTGCTGAGAGCGCCTATGAGCCCCTCTGAGCGCTGGCATCGATAACCATGATGCATGGATGAGCCTTTTATGTGGTTGCTGGGCGCCTTTACTAATCATCATGCTACACTCTGGTGGACACTCAATAACTTGAGAGTCACAGCGTGTGAAATTAGCTCCCCATGTTTACTTTGTAGCATGTATGTGTAGCACCAAACAGGAGAAAACCAGATAATAAAGGTCTAATATTATGGATTGAATGTTTAAAACTTGCCCAATGAAAGAAGATCAGGATATGATGTGTATAACTTTCACACTCATCCAAAAACTTACATAACATTTGCAGCCCTGATTCAATAGCCTTTATAAAGACTTTACTGCCCAAACCACTGATGCAGTCAGTAACTTCCACTCCTGCCCCAGGACACAGAATGTAATTGGTGCCTGAAGAAAGGAATCTCCCAGTTCTACTAGCAATGTTCATCAATCATAGTGATTGAGGTGGTATTCTATTCTAGAACGATGGATGGTCCTTCTACTGTTCACTCAGGTATTTGGCCTTGGGGTTTATAGATCATTTCTAGTTGTTTTTTACCACCTGGAATTGGACAATCTGTGCGAAAAATGTACTGAGACATATTGAGAACTTCCCAATGGTCCCTGCCATTGTTCATAACAAATCCATGTGAAGAATTTACATAAATCAGTTCAGTTTCTGGTTTAGCTTGAAAAACCATTTAGGCTGGGGTGACTAACTCTACTAGGACTTTCCTGTTCCGTGAATTGCACCTTTCACATGAGGAAAGTATTCACTGCACAAAATAAAGTACAGTGGGGAGGTGTGGCTGTGTGGGCCTTTACCCTACTCCTTTGTCATGTTTCTATGTCAGGGAGTGTCCTCGGTCCACTGCACTCTGGCTTTTATGTGGTTGCTGGGTGCCTTTACTAATCATCATGCTACACTCTAGTGGACACTCAATAACTTGAGAGTCACAACGTGTGAAATTAGCTCCCCATGTTTACTTTACAGCAACAGGGTCTCTTCATTTGTGGACCCACATTTTCAAGGGTCTACAATGCCATCAGCTAACTGCGAGGTGGGTCATTTTCACTTGCAACTACAGTTGCCTGACTGCTGTCAGCTATACTTGTTTAGCATAAAAGGCACCTTAACTGCTCTGCTCTTGAGCCCAGCTTCTCTCTGGCTTACTGTATTGAGAGGACCCAGCTATTCCATTGCTGTCGATATTGCAAAATAAACAAATATTTTAAGGGACATTTTGCTATGCTAATCCACAAAGTTTGGTGCTAAAAGCCATTACTTTAAAAATATTCTTTGGATTTAAATATTATTAGTTTACCACAGGAACAATACGCCACCAGAAAAGAATGGGTACACATAATCAGAGTCAATCAGAGTAATACACAATTCACAGCTGAACATTGGCATCGTAACATGCTAATGCTAAAGTGAAATGGTTTTCTGGGACATTGCACTATTTTTACCCATTATAATGGAGCTAATATTATATTAGCCCAACACATTAGTCCAGGCCACTGTCTTCTCTAGATTCAATTCCAAGTATAGAAAAGCAAGACCCAGTACTGTACAACATTGATATGTTTTATGTGTTATATGATAAGTAATATTCACCTGTGAAAAGAGCTGGTCAACCTTAATTTCACCCATTCTATATGCATTATTACACCCCAGGACTGAAAAATAAATAAGGTTGGATGAAGAAACATGGTTCAGTAAAATTGCGAGGCGCAGCCCATCAGCAATTCAAAATAAATCTATCTATTTCCCATTGAGAAGGTAAATATAATCTATGGGCGTAAAACATGTTTACTGTAGTTTTCAGCATTTTTTTTGGAGTGTGGTACAATCTTAGTCCTTGTCTTGACAGTATAAGTACAGTTCTCATTCATATTCAGTATTTTTGTATACTATCCCAATTTCTAATGATTTTACTTTGTTTCTCATAAGCTCATCCAACTGATGGAGGAACCCAGATTAATCCTGCTGGTCTGCGTTACTGGATTTCCTCTTGACTTGTTTGTAACAGAAGCATTCAGTATTACTTTCGACAGGTAGAATTCATTTCGGTAAATCTTGCTTTTCATTTCCTGTCGTTATATTGTGCAACTGAAAAACAACTCATGTCAAATTTGCCTCTAAATCTTAAGACAAACATATACAGTCATGAAATATTATACCTTCACCTTTAACATCTTTTAATATACAGAAACATTTTGCTTTTCTGTTTCACTTTGTTGGAATGTTAGCTTAGATTATGTGCGTAAATCTGTGGATTTGTCTTTCAATGCATGGCCTTCTGACTGAGAGGCGAGAATGCTATCACTCAGCCAGGGCTAAATGCTATACCTTTCACAGGTATTCGATAAAAATAAGTAAATGAGTAAAACTGATGATAATTCATGAGATGAGATCATCCTGCATATTACAAGCCGATATAAAATGAAGAACATTAATCATTGAACTAAGCATTCACACTCCTCATTCAGCAAACACATGAATATTTTGGGATCCATTATTGATCAATACTCAATAATACCTTTATTAGGAGTAAGTACTCTAGTCTGTAATATCAAACTCAGCGAATGAAAAGAGCTGTGTGTTAGGTCAGTGCATTATACCACTGAATGGTAGTAGGTGGTTTCTTGCCAACGATTGTTCACTCTGTGAATCATTGACCTGAGCTGTAGGAGGCATATGCTAAGGAAGGGTATCCTCCCACACCCAGAGAGAAAAATACAGGAGGAAATTGGCAGCTGTGGCATTTATCTGTACTGGAGTAACTTCTATACGCTGACTATTTTAGGTTCGTCAGTATACAATGCAAATTAAGGGAGCCCTCTGACTCTAACACTCTCCATATGTGTCAACCACTCACTCACTCCAGTTCTGTAACCCTAAGACAATTCATTTCTTAGCCTGTCGTTCTCTCCAGTTCTGTAACCCTAACACTCTTCATCTCTTGATCTCCAACTCCCTCGCAGCTCTGTGTCTCAAACACTTTCTGTTTCTTCATCTCTCTCTCCCCTTTCAGTTCAACAACTAACACTCTCCCTTTCTCGCCTCTCCCATATTTACTGCAATTCCATGGGCAAAATTTAATTTTGGCCACTAGGATCTCACCCATCGGTTCTCCAAATGGCTGAATCCCAAGTCGTTTCCGTTGAGGAAGGCCCGACGGGACTAAATGCCCATCAGACCCCGGGGTCAGAAATCCCGTCCCGAGAGCTACCAGCCAATCAGAGGCCAGCAGCTCTCAATTGCCGGTAGCGCCACTGGGAGCGGAGGCTGCTGCCAGTAAAGTAACCAGGCCACAGGTGAGTGAGGGTGGGATGGGAGCTGCGGAGAGAGAGTTGCCAGCTAGGAGGGGAGAAAGGGAGGAGGAGAAAGGCAGGGCAGTGGCTTTTGAGTTGGTGCCCCCTTAGAACTGGATCTCTCAATCAGGCATTAAGTACCTTTGAACAAGGGACACCCCCAACCCCGCCCCCACCCACACCCCAGCAGGGTTTACTTTTGGTCTCCCCACATGGTGAGTCCCCTGTCTGCTGCTGGTTAAACACCACCAGCAGCAGGATGAGGCCCTCAAGTTGGAATTAATGATCCAGTTAAGGGTCTCAATTAACATCTGGGCAGGAAGGCCATCCATGAGCCATCCCGCCACAGGTGTCATTAGATGGAGGCAGGGAGGCGGCAGGGTATGCACCCCCCACCCCTACCACCTCCAAACCAGGGGAGGCATTAAATTCCACCCTGTGCCTAAAACTCTCCAGTCAGGTTTCCGCCCCTGCCACAGCAGGGTGCTTAAAGTCACAAATGACATTCCCTGCGGCTGCAACTTTGGTGTATCTTCTGTCCTTGTTCTAATTCTTTCTGCAGGGTTTGGCATGATCGACTACACCATCCTCCTCCATTGCCTCTTTGTTGGTCCAACTGGATGAGGCTGCGCTCACATACTTCCACTCTTCCCTGTCCACTTATAGCCTGAGGATCCTTCACAACAGCCTGTTCTCACCACCACCCCTACACCCACCCCCACCTTCCACTGCACCATTACCTCTGAAGTTCCACAAGGGCCCCTTATACTCTTCATCTATATTCTGCCCCTTGCTGCAGTCATCTGAAGACTTGACATTAGGTTCCATTCATACACTGATGGCACCCAGCTCTACATGCCTTTTGACTCCTCTGCTGTCTCTGTTTTGCTAGCCTGTTGGCATTAAATCACCAGTAAGCTGCAGTTTCCTCCTTGTAGACATTGGGAAAACCAAAGCCATTTTCTTCAGCCCCAGCAACAAACTCCATTCCCTCGCCACTGTTCCATCCCACTTCTTGGCTGCCATCTTAGCCTCAGCAAGATTGTTTGCAAGCTCAGTGTCCTATCTGACACCAAGTTGAACATCTGATGCCATACTTCTACCTCATTAACATCACCCGCCTCTGTCCCTTCCTCAACCTGTCTGGAAACAAAGGAATAGAAGTGTGCCATTTAGTCGCCAGAGCCTATTCCAGCCATCCAGTCATATCATGGCTGATCTGTGCCTGAACTCCATTTACCCACCCTTGGTACCTTTATCTAACAAAATCTTTCAATCCAAGTTTTGAAAATTTCAATTGACCCAACATCCATAGCCTTCTGGGGAGAGAATTCCAGATTTCCACCCGTCTTCCTGTAAAAAAAGTGCTTCCTGGTTTTCCTCCTGAAAGTCTTTGCTTTCAGTTTTGAACCTCTTGTTCTGGATTCTCCCAGCAGAGGAATAGCTTCTCTGTATCTAAGCTATCAACATCTCTTATCACTTTAATCAGCTAAATTAAATCATCCCTCAGCCTTATAAACTTAAGGGAATACAACCCAAGCTAATACAATCAGTCCTCATAATTTAACCCCTTGAGCCCTGGCATTGAGTCTGGGGGAGGTGGTGGTATTGTCGCTGGGCATAGCATTCTGGGGATCCTGGGTTCAAATCCCACCACAGCAGATGGTGAAATTTGAATTCAATAAAAATCTGGAATTAAAAAGTCTAATGATTGTTGTAAAACTAATGCCCTTTAGAGAAGGAAATCTGCTATCCTTACCTGGTCTGGCCTACGTGTGACTCCAGAGCAATGTGATTGACTCTTAAAAATGCTGTCTAAGCAAGAACAATTAGGAATGGGCAATAAATGCTGGCCTAGCCAATGACTAAGCAAAAAATTGATCTGGTGAATCCACTCTGACCTTTTTTAAGGTCAGTCTACCTTCTTGAGGTGTTGAAAACAGTACTCCTAATGAGGTGTGAACAAGACTCTGTACAATTGAAGCATATTTTCCTCATCTCTATATTCCCACCACCTCACTATAAAGGCCAAAATTCCATTAGCTTTCTTGGTTCCTTTTTGTACCTGCTGGTCATGTTTCTCTTATTGCATTAATATAAATTATTGAATTTTTTGTCCATTGACTGAGTGGGTGGAATTCTGACTTAACCCTGCTTCTCTGTTGCCATAGCAATGTTTAGTGAATGTGATGAACACACCTACAGTTCAAGGTGTGGTTTGCTTTTTTAGGCGACAAATGACTAATTCTTCACAAGATTGCCATGAAGACACAGCTTGGAACTCGCACTAGCAACTGTGAAGTAAACTGACTGTGATAACTTCGAAATGCCTTCAAAGCTATTGCCAAGTTGATTAATATCTCAAATAACAGCCCAATGAATATCTGCCCATGTTGATTGAAGCATCAGAGTGTCCTTGGTAGATACATTTGCCAGCAGTTGTAATGCAGTGCTGGCTAGATATGAGGTACAAGCCTAGCAATTGAGGCTGGCAACCTTGCAGTGTGCCATTTCAATGTTGCAAATTGGTCCCAGGTGTCTTTCAGCCATGTGGCACTTTGGGGATATAAATTTGTCTTGGGTGGTTTTGCAAGATGGGCAACAGGAAAATCAGCAGTTTGCTCTGCACTCTGTTGAATCTTCTTTCCATTCAGTACCCCTTTGACTTCAGGCTACAAGCCTGGCCACACGTACTTAGAACTGCTGTAAGTCTCACACCCACATCCCCTAGCTTGCACACACTGTCAACCATTCATCTATGACACACACATCACCCCATTGCGCCACATACACTTTCCTCTCCTTTGCGGGATAAAATGGTCCATAATCAGAGGCAACAGAACCTAGCCAGTGCCAAACAAGCAGGAGGAAATGGTGGTTGCTATTTTGGAGAGACTGCAATGAAGCTAATAATGTATATAATATTTTGGAAAATATTTTTCTTTAAAAATAGAGGTTAGTCTGTGGGTATGTCTTAATTGGATTGAAGCCAGCTAGTCTGGGTGCTTTGATATGTAAGAGAGATAGCGTGCATTTGCACTTTTTTGGATAAAGCATTCAAGAATTGGGGTGAAAATTGACACCTTTCCAGCAGCTACCAAGCAATATGTTTATATTACTAATAAAATTGGTATTATGAAAGGGATTTCATTGTTAAAAGGTGAAGCTCAAAGAGGTTGTTGATAAAATGAGAACTAACATTCAATGGGGCTGGTAGGTATAACTTCAGTAGTTTTCAGGTGTGCAGCACAGAGGCAATGTAAGATCAAAAGCCAGCTACAAGCCTCCAACTATCTCCACAGTGAAAGGAACCTCATTTTGAATTTGTAAGGTGAAAATGCTGTGCCTGGTGTTTGGTTAAGTCTATGGGTTGCTGTTGCCTTAATGGAGATTACTTTGGGAATTTCTTAAAAGCTATGATAGTAGTGATTTGTAGCCATGTGTATATACTTTAACCTGTGTAAATTAATAAAATGTCTCAATTAGTTTAATGTAAAGCCTCGAGAACTGATGGTCTGATTCCTGAATTTAAGGTTGCATCTCAAACATAACACTTAAAATTATAGGTTATGACAGTTATTTAAAGTTTCCCTCTGGGATTTTTAAATAACTCCGCTCTACCAACTGCATCAGTCATAACAGAGGCCATGACTAAGGTTGTGGCAAGTGGTGGGGCTGAAGTTATGGAGATAAGGCAGGGACTAGGCAGAATGCTCTTTCAGACAGCCAGTGCAGACTCTGTGATTCTATGGTTCTGTGATATGCCTTCTTCTCATAGCCACTCTCCCCTCATTCCACAATCTCTTCTGATGGTGTAAACATACAACGCTTGCTTTTCCCCTCTTCCCTCACCCCAATCTGGCCCTTGTGCCTTTGTTCTTTCAGTACACAAGAACTGCTACTTGGTCAAGCACTCATGTGGAAGCATGAATTACAAAAGGAGCAAGAGACTGATGGAGATGAAATACCACAGCTCAATCTAACATTCACGGCCACCAGAGCTGATATAGGCACCACCTGTACTTTAGAGGGGAGGATCTGCACGTGGTGAGTTATCGGGAATAATTGGGCAGCAGCCAAGTCAGGCTGAAAGGATAGAGCAACTATCAGCTCCCCAGGTCAGGGGCATGGTCTCAGATGAGTTCTGCTGTAGAGGACTAGGATGAGGACTTTGATGGGATGTCATACAGGAAAAAAACTGATGGGCATGCACACAGAAATGCTTCATGTATTGGCAGGCCTGCTAGAACATCTGATATCATGCAGCACGGAGAAATACAACTTGGCACATGGCTTTGTGCAGAGCTTAAATCTTTTTCATTGTGAGCTGGTGGTGAATTTCATCAGAACATTTGTGGACCAGACATGATACTACATCTAATGGTCGATATCCGACTGAGGCAATGAAATCTCAGCTTGATGTCATATAGGCTCAGACTGTTGCCATTTTTGCTGCTCAAAGGTTCTTGCAGAGTCTCACAGCAGTTCAGCAATCTATGCTCCAGCAGGTTATTAGGATTGCTGAGGTGCCTCCCCAGGGTAGTGGCAGTGGGTCTATGCTGCACAAACCTGCTGTCCTCTCTCAAAATGACAGCATTTGTGCACGCGCCACTGCTGCTCTGACAGGGTCCTTGCTGTTGCCTGTCAGCCCAGGCGACTGCCCCCCATCCTGAGATGGTGCAGTCTAAAGATAGGCCTTCTAGGGCCAGAGCGGTTTGAGGTCACCCTGCATCACTCTCTCCCAGTGAAAATCAGCAGCCTTCCACCAGTCATGCTGCAGCCACTGGTGTAGCACTGTGTTGGGGCACTAGGACAGGCAAAGGCACCCACAAGATAGGCACTAAGGGAATGCACAAGAGTGATTAGTTAACTTTTGAAGTGAATGTTTTGGATGGTTTGTTGGATAAAGTTGGTAGGGAACATTTCTTGGTGGCTTTACTTTCAGCATTGTGGCCAAGAGGACACTTTGATGGTCACAATCTTACCATCCCTCTGTTATGGACCAGGCAGCAGAACTGTTGTTTCAGCACCTGAATGGGCTTCTCTAGGGTGTTTCACTTGGCAGCCTGGCTCTCATTGTATGCATGTTGGCCGTTTATGATTGGGTCATGGAGCAAAATCATGAACCAAGTGTAAAAAGGATAGCCCTTGCTGCCCAGCAGCCACTGTTAGTATTCGGAACAAAATGAATGAATAGTGGTTGCATGCTGAACTCTCCACTCTGGTGCTTGAAAGGGGGGTCACAGCAGAGGAAGAAGATGTAGACGCAGTTGCTCCGGATGTACACGATGAGTCCAGTAGTGAGTCCGAGGATGAACACGCACAGGAGAACGCTGAGGGGATAGACGCTGACCCAGGCATCCTCCAGGGAGGCAGGAACACCCGGGAGGCTTTAATCCAACAAACCTTCAGCTAGCCACCCACAGATTGACCTCCAACACATGCCAGAGCTGCAGGCTCCATACTCAATACCTGACAGCAACATCTGCCTGGTTAGGAACATTAACTATCTGCCTTGTCAATAAAGCTCAATGACAAACAAGTCACTCATAACATCATGGGTTTACCTTCATCTGCAGAAGTCAGGAAACACCCTGAGTCATGGTTCACATATGAAGCATTTAATGAATTCACAAAATAAAACAGAAAAGAAATTTAATTCAAAGGTGTTCAGCATCACACTAAATTATAACCAACTAATAGCGGGGCAACAGTAAACCACCAGTGAGAAGCCCGTGGTGTGCCTAAGGTGCCTTAAGTTTACATTTTTGGGTGCTACGTCTAGGTGTTCCCCCCTCACTGGCACTGGCATCTGAGACAGCCTGCTTACTCTGCTATTATGTTGGCGTCGATGACCTTGGCAGCCGTGCTCTGGCCCGTGGTGCCTTTGATGGCCCTGCCTGGGAAGGAGCAGCCGGTTCCACGGCTGGTATCTCCCCAGTCCCCGCAGCCCCATCAGATCCCACAGTCACTGGCAGAGGGGTGGAGGAGCTGCTGCCCTCATCCGGAGTGCCCTGAGAGGAGCCCACAGACACGACAGGCAGCTCGTGCGCTGACATGAGGTCACTTCTGACCTCCATGCTCATCATTATAGAATGGGCACTGAGCTGGGATACTGGGTGCCCAATCCATCTCCCACACTGGTACTGATCAGCTGAGGTCAATACCGCTGTGAGGGTTTGCAGGTCCGAGCGCATCCCCAGGAAGCCCTGATTGTTCTCCTGGAGGAGCCTCTCCATGAGAGTCGCCACCCTCTCCATGGAGGCAGAATGGTGCTCGACCATGAGGGTCATTGCATTGCTGATACTCCACATGGACTCCTCTAGCACAGAGACCATGCCATGCATAGCCTCATGTATCTCCGCCAGATCCTCCCGCACACCCTGCTGGACTTCCAGTGTCTGTTGCCTCACGGATGACTCCAGAGGCCCATCATCAGCCACCTACTGAGCATGTGCCTGGTCCCCAGCAGTCCTCCGACTGCCAGCGCCATGGGCACTCTCTGTTTCCACCCACAGCTCAAGCGAGCGTGAAGTATCCTCACCCGCTGTGCCCCGGGACACTAGCCAACAATCTAATTCCCACTGAGGTGCTAGTATCTGCACTGGTGCCTGCCTGGCTAGGATGGTGCGACACTGGTGCTTCTTAATCTTCTGGGCCCTCAGGTGTTAGAGGTGGCCCCTCTGCCTCCTCCTCCCGGCCCTGCTCCGGTGATGCTGAAAGGAAGAACAAGGACATTTGATTAGTTGAAGTGGAGACAATGTCAATGTGCATGCCTGGCCCCCCAGATCAGTATGCGCTCATCCTTCCATAATCAATGGTCAACCCATGTTGGAAGCTTAAATCACTGAACATTGAGCAGTGGAATGGCTGCTGGGACAGACATGGTGACCTCAGTGCACGGCACTTTTACCTCCCCCAGGCACCCCAGCCTCACCACCACCGGTGGACCTGGGCTCACGGCGCCTTTCCAGCTCCATCACCTCCTGCTCGTATCTGGTTATAATGGCCAACTGGGCCTGGCCTCTGCCAGTCTGCATCCGCTCTGTGGTGTTGTGTGTGGTCTTCTGAAAAGGAGAGAGGAGCATTGATTAGTCCACACGGTGCCTGGATTCCCATCGCATCCCTTCCACACCCACCTGAGTTGGACATTGCAGGGCCCAGTGAATCGTGACCCCGCAGCTGCCGCACACTCACACCAAGAAGCCAGGGCTGACCACCCCCCCTTGCCCACATGCTGCCTCCATCACATTTGGCACCACACGGTCTAACCTTGCAAACCAAGGAGGCACAAGCACGTGGAACGCCAAGGGCAGCAGATGGATTGGTGCCCAGCCAATTGGAAGCTCGCCTCCCAGCATCTCAGCAGCCTGATTTCGACATGTTTTGGAGTTCCAGAACTGCGCCTAGGTACCGATCCTTGAGGTAGGCCCCAAATCAGTACTGTGGGTGTCAGTCTAACACATGCTGCGGGTGCAGAACCCATCTCAGCATAACCCTCTCAGGGTGAACTAGGCATGGGCAATATCTGCTGGCCCACCCAGCGAGGGAAACATGCCGTCAATGATTCAATGCAGTAACTAAACTGAGAGTTGGGGGGGCGTGCTGGGGGGGAAGCCTACCTGCTGTGTTAAGTGACCCATGCCAACATGGTACTCACCCTTCCTGAGCGCAAGAGGTCATTGAAATGCTTGCGGCACTGAACCCAGGTGAGTCGCACCATGTCGTGGGAACTCACTATCTCTGTCACCTTCTCCCAGGCATGTTTGATCATGTGGGGGGGCCTCCTCCTCCTGTCCCTGGAAACAAGGGTCTCACTCCGTGCTGCCACCTCTCGAGGAGGGCAGCAAGGCACTCGTCCGAAAAGTGAGGGCACAGTGCCCCGCTGACCTGCCCTCCTGCCTGGCCTGCTCACCAGCAGCGCTCTGGGGAGCCCTTCTGCTGGCCATAATTCACAGCCTTTGCAAGGCTGCAGGAGCGCTCTTTAAAAAGGCCACCGGGTCGCCATTGGACCCGGCAATCATTGCAGTCCCGCCACCGCCCGCCCACTCCCGCTGTCCTCGGAAGCCACGTTTCACGCTGGGCGGTCCTTAATTGGCCCGCCCACGTAAAATGGTGGTGCGGAGCTGATCGCGGGCAGCAATCGGCTCCGTGCCCGCCTGCGTCCACTCCCGATTGGCCCGCCCAACGGGGAGAAAATTCTTCCCAGAGAGTTGGGAGAAAGGGGGGCGCATTTTCGGGATGGCAGCCTGTAACTAGTGGAGTGCCACAGGGATCAGTGCTGGGGCCTCAATTATTTACAATATATATTAATGACTCGGATGAGGGAAATGAATGTACTATCGCCAAGTTTGCAGATGACACAAAAATAGGTGGGAAGGCAAATGGTGAGGGTGACACAAAGAGTCTACAGAGGGATATAGACAGGTTAAGTGAGTGGGCAAAAACTTGGCAGATGGAATATAACATGGGAAAATGTGAGGTTATGCACTTTGGCAGGAGCTGAATATTATTTAAGCGGAGAAAGAAAGCTGCAGCACAGAGGGATTTGGGAGTCCTTGTGCATGAATCCCAAAAAGCTAGCATACAAGTTCAGCAGGTAATAGGGAAGGGAAATGGAATGTTGGCCTTTAGTTCAAAGAGAATGGAGTATAAAAATAGGGAAGTCTTGCTAAAACTATTGGCACTAGTTGGACCACACCTAGAATACTGTGAACAGTTTTGGTCCCCTTATCTACGGAGAGATATACTGGCATTGGAGGAAGTCCAGAGAAGGTTCACTAGGTTGATCTCGGGTATGGAGGGATTTTTTTTATGAGGAGAGGTTGAGTAGGTTGGGCCTGTACTCATTGGAGCTTAGAAGAATGAGAGGCGGCCTTATTGAAACATATAAGATTCTTAGGGGGCTTGACAGGGTAGATGCTGAGAGCTTCTTTCCCCTTGTGAGAGAGTCTAGGACAGAGGGCATAATCTCAGAGTAAGGGGGCACCCATTTAAAACAGATGTGAGGAGGAATTTCTTTTCTTGGAGGGTAGTCAATCTGTGGAATTCTTTACCGCAGAGGGCTGTAGAGGCTGGGTTGTTAAGTATATTCAAGGCTGAGATAGACAGATTTTTAATCAGTAAGGGAATCAAGGGTTATGGGGAAAAGGCAGGAAAGTGGAGTTGAGGATTATCAGATCAGCCATGATCTCCTTGAATGGTGCAGCAGACGTGATGGGCCGAATGGCCTACTTCAGCTCCTACATCTTATAGTCTTAAGGTCTTTCATGGTGGTTCAAATACTGAGGAAACAATGGCCTGGCACAGAATGAAAGCATCATGACTGCTGCCAAGATAGTGAGCATTCACTGCATGATGTGCAGAGTGTGGTTGTGCACCAGCTGCCTGCTCAGCAAGTGGTAACCTTGGTGATTGTGGTACAGCTCAGCATTTAGATGCAGTGTGTGCCTAGTCATGTATGTGCAGCAGGTAGCACCCTGCAACATGGGGAAGCCTGTTATCCTGGCAAAGCCATGTCCTTGCTCTAACTGCTTGATCCACCTGCTTCTATGTGGTCAGAGCAAACACAATGAACTCCCTTCTCCTGGCATAAAGAGAATCTGCCACGTCTCTGATGCAGCTATAGGCAGTGAACTGAGAATTGCTACAGATGTCACCTGCTCCAGCCTGATGCATAGATGTTCTGGGCCACATTCATAGCCCCTGAAAACACCATCCTTACCCTGCTCTGAGATTGCAGGTCTGGTTGCCAGATGTGACAGAGTTCTGTGAGCACCTTCCTCCTAAAGTGCAGATGTCCCATACACTACTCTTGAGTTAGGTGGAGGTAAGAGAAGTGTTCTGCTGAGAACCTTCTTCTCCCTGTGGGAGCAGCTTGTCTTCTGTGCTGCCTCTACTTCAACTCCCTCTCATTCTGCAACCCAAGAGGGATTGCAGTTAGAGCATTTATGATTGGGAGCGACTGGACCAGAACCTTTGAAGTCACAACCAAGGTCTTCACCACATGCAGTAGCATGCCCGGTCGACTTCATAAACTTGAACCAACTCTGGAAATCACCCAGCACTTCTACAAACTCAAACAGAACTAGTAGAAATTCATCAGTAACTAACTTACACGGTGTTGATTATCCCTTTAAAGAGCGCTGGCAGGCTGGTCCCTCCTGCTGATGAATGCATGTTCAGCTATATGTATTTAAGAGAGGGCATTAGCTGGAATGGCATGACCAAAAATGGCAAAAATCCCTGATGTTGCGATCTGCCCTCTGTATACTTCTGGCACACGCTCCTAACGCCCTCACCAAATGGCAATGAGCGCGGGCCATGCTGCAACTATGCACATGTGACATGGATACCATTTTAGTACCAAAATGCCACCCATCGCCCTGAAACTAAGGATGCTGTAGAGTCCAATTTTGCAGCCATTATTTGGTCATTTATCTCATTGCTGTTTGTGGGATCTTGTGGTTGTAAATTGGCTGTCATACTTGTCCATGGTACAACAGTGATTAAATTTCAAACATACTTCACTGACTTTTTAGATGTTGTGATTTCTTTATTTCATCTGACTTTCTGTTTACATCAGTTAGACACAGATTTCAGCTGAATGTAGGTACAAACAACTTTTAATGCCACTGAAGTGACCTATCAAGTTAATCATATATATACATATACAAAAATCAAACTTACAGACAAAATTTGTAACCCAAATCTGAAGAAAATATTAAGAAAGAAACAAACTGACAGCTTTCCCTCTTCTCCAATATTTCTAATAAGCAGCACCACCATCTGGAAGTTCCCCTCCATGCCACTCACCATCCTGACTTGGAAATATATCGCTGTTCCTTCGCTGTTGCTGGGTCAAAATCCTTGAACTCCCTCCCTAACAGCGCTGTGGGTGTACCTACATCACATGGACTGCAGCGGTTCAAGAAGGCAGCTCACCACCGCCTTCAAGGGCAATTAGGGATGGACAATAAACGCTGGCCCAGTCAGCGACGCCCACATCCATTGATTGAATTTTAAAAAGTGCTTATTAATATTAAAGTGTTCCTGATAATGCATCATAGCTAAATGCAGTACTTTTATACAAACCAACAGCCAAATCCCAACTTGAATCATGTCCTTCAAGGATTTTTCTCCTTTATATGACCTCTGCTGTTCTCTATCAGACACAGACTGGTGCATATGAATGAAAGAGGGTTAACTGCCAAAATATTATAAAATAAACAAGCAATGTAAAATTGAAATGCAAAGTGTTACAGATGACAACATTCTGCAATAGTCATTATTTTCCCAAGGTCTGCAGGTATACACTGGTACATATTAATGAAAGAGGTTCAACCACCACAATCACTGAGAACATATTATAAAATAAACAAGTAATGTAAAAATTGAAATGCAAAGTTCCACTTGTTACAGATGACCATGTTCAGTCATTAGTTTCCCAAGGTCTACAGATATGGCCTGATCCCTGCTGATCATCCTAGCATATCTCCTTTCACCTTGTACCACCTCAAGCATGAAATATTCCATCTGAGGCACTTTCAACACAAACCTGTAGTGCGTAAAAAAAATGTACTTCCAAAAATATTGAAAATGTCTGATTGTAAACAGCGTAGTGATAAAAACAGCTGCAAACCTTGCAAACAAAAGCTTACAAAGGCTGCTTTAAAAAAACCTTTTAAGCCACTCCTTTAAGGTTTCATGAGGGTATTTACATTTTTATTAAATGTTTAAATAAAAGTTATGGACATGTGCCAACTCATATGACAGTGTCACATGAGAGGACATGGCAGGGAAATTTTTTAATCACCTTTATTGAAAGTTTTAAATTGGAGCCAATCTCCCTGAGGCAGCACTTGGCCTGAGGGAGATCTGTGCGCTCGTTCGCACACATTCGCGAAAGAGCACACTCCCAGCTGAGGGAATCCCCCCCCCCGCCTGCATGGGGAGCACATAGCACTTAATTGGCCCGCCCACCTAAAACGGCGGCGCGCCCCCAATTAGGGGCGCCAATCGGAAACCCGCTGGCCCGTGCCCACTCCCACATTTCCCCGTCCCGACGGGGGGAGAATGTTGCCCATTAAATTCCTGTGTGCACTACTTTAACAATCAAGTAATTAATTTTAAATGTGCTAATGACTTTATTAAAACAGCATCAACTGTAATTACACATGACCACATTGACCTGTTCACTAAAAATAATGAAGGAAGAATTTCCACTTTAAATCATCTTTTTTGAAAGATCAGTACATGCTAAGGAAAACCCATTAGTGGCAGGATAAGTTCTCTGGCAACAATAGTGCAATTCAGCTATGTATTATCTATTTCTTCAAATAAAATAGAATAATAAGCCTCCAAATAATCTACCATGACCAAGCTTTTATTTGTAACAATAAAAGGATTCTTGTTCAAAAACAAAAATACCTGGAAAAACTCAGCAGGTCTGGTAGCATCTGCGGAGAGGAACACAGTTAACGTTTCGAGTCCGAATGACCCTTTAACAGAACTAAGTAAAAATAGGAGAGGTGAAATATAAGCTGGTTTAAGAGGGGGTGGGACAAGTAGAGCTGGATAGAGGGCCAGTGATAGGTGGAGATAACCAAAAGATGTCACAGACAAAAGAACAAAGAGGTGTTGAAGGTGGTGATATTATCTAAGGAAGGTGCTATTTAAGGGTAGAAAGCAGGGCAAGCAAGATACAGATAGCCCTAGTGGGGGTGGGGTGGGGTGAAGGAATTGAAAAAGGTTAAAAGGTAGAGATAAAACAATGGATGGAAATACATTTAAAAATAATGGAAATAGGTGGGAAAAGAAAAATCTATATAAATTATTGGGGGAAAAAAGGGGGGCATCGGAAAGGGGGTGGGGATGGAGGAGAGAGTTCATGATCTAAAATTGTTGAACTCAATATTCAGTCCGGAAGGCTGTAAAGTGGCTAGTCGGAAGATGAGGTGCTGTTCCTCCAGTTTGCGTTGAGCTTCACTGGAACAATGCAGCAGGCCAAGGACGGACATGTGGGTATGAGAGCAGGGTGGAGTGTTGAAATGGCAAGCGACAGGGAGGTCTGGGTAATGCTTGCGGACAGACCGAAGGTGTTCTGCAAAGCGATCACCCAGTCTGCGTTTGGTCTCTCCAATGTAGAGGAAACCGCATTGGGAGCAACGCCTCTTTGTCCTTTTGTCTGTGACATCTTTTGGTTATCTCCACCTATCACTGGCCCTCTATCCAGCTCTACTTGTCCCACCCCTCTTAAACCAGCTTATATTTCACCTCTCTTATATTTTTACTTAGTTCTGTTGAAGGGTCATTCAGACTCGAAACGTTAGCTGTGTTCCTCTCCGCAGATGCTGCCAGACCTGCTGAGTTTTTCCAGGTATTTTTGTTTTTGTTTTGGATTTCCAGCATCCGCAGTTTTTTGCTTTTATCAAAGGATTCTTGTTATTTGAGCCGACATACATTGTACATAGAGAGGTGTTATTGACTCAGTATTGAATCTGTCAGCTTATCAGTCCCTGGAGGCAAGCAGAGGCCAGTGACACTTGTTAAACTAACAGCACTAACATCAACATATTAAATTGAATTTCAGAAGGCATAACTTTAAAAATCTATTTGAAAATTAAGTACCCAATTTTAAAAGGAAGAGGAACTTATAGTTCTCAGGTAGAATTAGCATGAGATCAATCTTGCAAGTAACTCAACAAATATCACCATCAAAATATAAAAAATGTCACTTCCTGACATAAAATATTTTGCTTCACTTCATAAGATCACAAGATAGATTCAGATGAAAAATGCCCTTTGGTCCATTTGGTCACATCCACCTAGAACACCAAGCTCATTGGTTTCCTATTGTAGCATCAGTTTCTTAAATGAACCTTGACTTCAACAATCCTTCGGATAATCCATTGGAACTTTTGATCACTTTTGATCGGTATAAAATGCATTCCATGATAACTGTCAACACACTCTCCACAACCTTGAAATAGTGCCCTCTTTTCCTGCTGCCCTGCTGTTTCAGAAAGTATTAGACCAGACTTATGTACTATACTCTATTAAGAATCTTATATGTCTCCATAAATGACATGAAAATACATTTATTATTGTGCCTGAAGTGTGGTTTTATAATGGGAAGTCAATCTGCAATGTTGGATTATATTTTCAGGCAGCATGATGAAAAGCTAGTCCATTTTGTCTAAAATGATTCCTATTAATATAAGATAATTCCTAATGATTCCTATTAATATAACATGAAAATAATTGCTCGAGAGTACACTCGCATGTAAATATAAATGCACAAAACAAACCTTACTTCTACTTCATCCCATGAGTAACAGAATTTTGCAGTTTGTTCTAAAATGCAATCATTTGCATGTATTCATTAAATTTGAATTTTTGACACAGCTTTCATAGGTTGAAGTGCTTTGAACTACAGAAGCTATGGGGGTCATTTTCAACTTTGCTTCCGAGGGGTAACTTGTTGGAGCTGATTGCATTCCTGTGGTGGAATCCTCCCAATTTTTAATCCCTCCACCAGATTTTCAACCAGGGATGTGAGGTTGAACATGATCAATTTGGAAAATAAGTTACTTGAGAAATGCATTTAATTCATTGAGATGGGCCACTAGTGCAGGCAGCTCAATAGATAAACTGGGTTGGTTGATTTCCTGCTGACCAATCAAAGCTTTCAGCTGAAGGTTAACATATTTGATTTTCCAGTTGTTTCTGCCGACTGGTGTGCGGACAAGCCCAAAGAGCTGCTCAAAAATACCGAGGCACTGCGTGTTCTTATGAATGGTGCCAGCCACTGCTATGGCAACTAACCCATGTGGAGAAGTTACACATTTCATGCCATTCTTGCTGATGTTGGGATTGAAGAGCAGTTGTTCATCCTTCACCAGAGACAGCAAGCGCAGACTGACCGTTGCTGAACTCTGATGTTGCTCTGTTATGTCTTCCTGGACAGAATAAGCAAAGTGAAGTATTGCGTCATCCCAAAAGTGCTGTGGACCCCACTCTTCTGGTTGTCGGCCAAATGAAGGATTTTGGGAATTCAGAAGAATAAAGAACCATTTGCAGAACTCCTCTCCTATTATTTGGCACTCAAAGTCTCCCCCTGCCTGAGATGGCGTCTCGTACTGGAATGTTTTAAGGAACAAGAATAAAGTCAGATCATTAGAAAAACCTACAAAATAACAGCAACGATAAATATAATTAAAGCAAAAAATATGCAATGGGTAGGGAATGGACGTTGCACCCCTGTCCTTTCTTCTTTCTGGGAACTAGTGGTTGCAATTTGCACCAATGACTGTGTCGTGACTATAGAGGAAAT
Source organism: Cetorhinus maximus (assembly GCF_964194155.1). Taxonomy (NCBI): domain Eukaryota; kingdom Metazoa; phylum Chordata; class Chondrichthyes; order Lamniformes; family Cetorhinidae; genus Cetorhinus; species Cetorhinus maximus. Next base: position 78,072,640 of record NC_135894.1, on the reverse strand, counting down.
TTAGCTACTGCTTGAGAGGATCTAAGATCTGGAAATAAAAACCAGCGTGGTCTTTAGACCACTAGAGAATGCAAATGCAGCCTTCTACCATAGCTCCCCGGGGAACATGAATGTCTACTCGACACTAAATTGAAAATGATGGGATAATACTCAGATCATTAGAAAGGCAAAGAGCATAACACACCACCAGACTGGAGCTTGGAATGCTCATATCCTCTACATTACCGCCGAGCTGTACTTAGGCCATTGCTCGGGTTTCAAAATCAGAAATCCTCCTTTATCAGGAATAGGAGTTCCGACTCCTAAATTAGTTTGCAGTAGTATGTAAGACAGATGCCAGTTTTATGCACAAAAATACACAGAGGGAAAATAAGAACATAGAAACAAGAATAGGCCATTCAGCCACTTGAGCCTCATCCACCATTCAATTAGATTATCTCTGATCTGTATCTCAACTTCACCTACCCGCCTTCATTCCATAACTCTTAATACCCTTGCATGAATCTTATTAATCTCAGTTTTGAAATTTCCAATTCAACCGGCCTCAACAGCTTTTTTGTTGGAAAGAGTTTCAGATCTCCACAGTACTGTGTATGAAGAAGTACTTTCTGACATCCCCCCTGAAAGGCTGAGCTCTAATTTTAAGGTTATGCCCCTTTGTTCTGGACTCCCCAGAAAAAGCTGAAAATGGCCTGGATCAAATGCAACAAAAGCAGAAACTTCTGGAAACGTAGAGCAAGATTAGTCAACATCTGTACAAAGAACAGAAAAGGAACTTTTTTGGGGTGTGAACCTTCCTCTAAAGCAGGAGTCATGGAGAGGTGGCTACATAATTTTTCTATTTTATCCATGTGCTGCCAGCATTTTCTGTTTTCGTTTCAGATTTCCAGCTTCTGCAGTATCTCGCTAGACCAGAATAAATATCCCCTATGGGAGCCGGCATTTTCCGGCCCCATCGCGGGTGGGACCCGCCACGGGCAAGTCGGCCCCCTGGCCAGAAGCCCATTGACTTGCGGCGGGACTGGAAGACCCTGAGGGCGGGGAGGAGGTGGGGGAGGGGGGGGTGGTGGGGTACAGAAAATCCCACCCGGGGTGTATTTTGGTGCACTTACTTTTTAAAACTGGCATTAGATGGCATACATGTCTGATTTTATGATAATAATTTGGAAAGCTGTGACCCACGCCTTTGAAATAGAAGGCACTGATGAAAAAGTTGCCTTTAGTTTCAGTAAACCACAACTTTAGATAATTGGGTCACCTCTCAAATCAAATTATTTATCAATTCTGAACCAAGAGATAGGAAGGTAAATAATTAAGAATGTGAATAAGCCATTTGACCCAACAAGGCTTGTCTGCCATTTTATTAGTCACAGCAGCTCTATCATTTTTATCCCAAAACCCTTTCCAGGTCCCTTAGCAGTTACTTTCCAAGGTAGTAGCTATCTTCTTTTAAAAAACTTCAACTGATTTTTAATCTATTTCTATCTTGCATAATAGATTTTACACTCACAATCCTTTGTGCAATTTAATTTTTCTGGATAGCATATTGTGCCTATTTTTGATTAGTACTGTTATAGGGCACAATGGAAGAATTACTTTCTCCTGATAAATATGAACTGATACAAATATAGGCACCTTGAGGAAACTGATAGTGCAGGGGTTAGGACACAAAATCTCTGAGGTGCTAAACATTTTTTGATGTAACATTAATTACCTGTGTAACATTCAAATGTATATTCATTTGCATTTCCAGTTGCTTCTTTCTCTCATCCAGCACTTGTTCTGTCATTTGCTCTTGCATTCGTCTCTTAATTTGCTCTTCCAGTTCTCTTTTCACCTGCTCCTCTGCTCGTCTCTTAATTTGCTCCTCGGCTTGTCTTCTTTTCTGTTCCACTGCTTGTCTTGCCTGCTCCTCCAGTTGCCTTCTCAACTGATCCTGTACTTGTCTTGCCTGCTCCAATTCTATCCCTGCCGCCTTGACTTCTTGTGCCATGGCTTTTATCTTTGCATTTGCAATTTCCTGCTTTACATTTTGCTCCAATTTATGTTTTGTTTGATCTATTAGCTCTTTTCTCTTCCATTCTTTCTGTGTCCAGTAGAACAAAACCTCGCCAATAAGTTGCTGTTTGTCTGCTGAAACTTTAATTACAACGTCATGTCTGATTAAGTACTTCAATATTGCCTCTCGCACAATCTTCCGCCGTTTTAGTAGTTCTTCAGCACTTTGGCTACAGTTTAGAATGACACTGATGGCTTCTACAAGGAAATGTTAAAAAAATTCATTTGTATATATAACTATAGAATAATAGAATGGTTAGGGTACAGAAAGAAGGCATTCAGCCCATCATATCTATGATGCCTCCCTGCAAGAGCATCTTAGCCAGTCCCACTTTCCTGCCCTTTCCCCATAGCCCTGATTTCTAATTTTCTCAGATGCTTACCCAATTCCAATTTGAAAGATATGATTGAATCTGCCTCCATCACTCCCTTAGGCATTACATTCCAGGCCCTAACCACTTGCTGCATAAAAAATTTTCCTCATGTCAGTGTTGGTTCTTTTGCCATTCATTTTAAATCGGTGTCCTTTGGTTCTTGACCTTTCTGCCAGTGAGTACAGTTTTCTCTATCTATTCTGTCCAGATCTCTCATGATTTTGAACACCACTGTCAAACCTCCTCTCAACCTTCTCTTCTCTAAGGGAAACAAGAACAACTTCTCCAATCTATCCACATGACTGAAATCCCTCATTTCAGGCACCGTTCACATAAATCTGCACCTCTCTAAAGCCTTCACAACCTTCCTAAAGTGTGGTACCCAGTATTGAACACATTACTCCAGCTGAAGCAGAACCAGTATTTTATAAAGATTCATCCTAACCTCTTTGCTTTTCTACTCCGTGCCCTTATTTATAAAGTTCAAGGTCCTGTATGTCATTTTAACCACTTTCTCAACTTGCTGCACCATCTTCAATAATTTGTGCAAATATGTCCCAAGTCCCTCAACTCCTGAACACTTTAGAATTGTACTTTTTATTTTATGTTGTCTCTTGTCATTCTTTCTGCCAAAATATATCGCCTAACATTTCTTTGCATTAATTTTCACTTATCACATGTCCACCCATTCGTGTCTATGCCCTCTTTGAGTCTATCATTCTCCTCCTCCCAGTACACAATAATTTCAAGTTTGTGTCATCTGAAAATTTTGAGGTCCAAAAAAAAAACATTCACCGCTATTCTGTTTCTTGATGCTCAGCCAACTTTGTATCCATGTCATCATCCCTTTTATTCCATGAGATTGAACTTTGCTGGCTGTCTATTATGTGACACATTATCAAATGCCTTTTGAAAGTCCATGTACACCACATCTACCACATTACCTTCATTGACCCTCTGTTACCTCATCAAAAAACTCAAACAAGTTATTTGCACAATTATACACAATTTGTCTTTAACAAATCCATGCTGGCTTTTCTTAATTAACCCACACTTGTCCAAGTAGCTGTTAATTTTGTTCTGGACTATTGTTTCTAAAAGCTTTCCCACTAATGAGGTTACAATGACTGGCCTGTAGTTACTGTGTTTATCCTTACATACCTTTCTGAATTGTTGTGTAACATTTGCAATTCACCAGTCTTCTGGGACTACCCCAGTATCTAAGGAGTATTGGAAAATATGGTTACTGTTTCTGCAATTTCCACCCTTATTTGCCTCCGTATCCATGGATGCATCCCATCCAGTCCTGGTGACTTTTCAACATTAAGTACAAACAACCTTTCCAATACTGCTATCAATTTTCAGCCTTTGTAGTATCTCCCCATTGTGTCTTTCACTATGACTTTGACAGCATCTTCTTCCTTGGTAAAGACAGATGCAAAGTTTCATTCACTACTCCAGCCTCCGTGTATAGATTCCCTTTTTGGTCCCTGGTCAACCCCACCACCTCCCTCTCCCCTTTTATCACCTTTTTACTATTTACATGCGTATTGGAGACTTTTGGTTCTCTTTTATGTTAATTTCTTCTCATACTCTCTCTTTGCCTCTCATTTCCTTTTTCACTTCTCACACTGAACTTTCTATATTTAACTTGGTTCTCACTTGTATTATCAACATGCACCTGTCATATACACCCTCTTTCTGCTTCACCTTAATCTCTATCCCTTTCACCATGCAGAGAGAAGCATAAGGAATGGGAGCAGACCATTCAACATCACTTTCCCATCTATTCACAATGTCCTAAAATTCCTTGTGGCCAAAACTGTGTCAATCTCAGCCTTAAATATATTCAAAAAGGAACATCCACAACCCTCTGGGATAGAGGATTCCAAACTTTAACAACCCTTTGCGTGAAGCTCTGGTGTTGTTTGTTCTACTTTTACCCATTATGGGAAAACAACTTGACTGTACCCAGAGTATTGCCTCTTTAAAGGCAGCTGATTGTTCCATTAAAGTTTGGCCTGCCAGTCTTTGATTCCCATTTATCTGGGGTCAGATCTGTTCTCACCCCACTGAAATTGGCCCTCCTCCAATTACATATTTTTACTCTAGATTGTTCCATGCTCTTCCCCTTAGCTAACTGAAACCTTATGATAGATGTCATGGCAGAGCACTCAGATAAATTCAAGGCCATCAGGCAGAGTCAACATGGTTTTGTGAAAGGGCAATCATGTTTAAACAAATTATTGGAGTTCTTTGAGGGAGTAATTTTTAAAAATTTGTTCATTGAGTATGGGTGTTGCTGGCTAAGCATTTATTGTTGATCCGTAATTGCCCTCGAGAAGGTGGTGGTGAGCTGCTTTCTTGAACCGCTGCAGTCCATGTGGTGTAGGTACACCCACAGTGTTGTGGTTAAGGGGAAACTAGTGGATGTTGTAATGATAATGAAGGAAAAAATACCAAATTGTGTCAGAAAATATTGGACTTTAAAAATAAGACTTGAGTTTTTTAAAAATGCACACGAGCCACTGGCTGGACTGCTGCAGCGTGGCTCCCTAAGGAGTAATGGAACCTCACCATGTTGCCAGACAAGGTACTTGGAAAGACATCCAGAAAGTAATTGCTCCCTCTGGTTGAGACAATGGGACATAATGGGAGATGAGTACCATCTCATCAAGAAATCCTGTGAGCAATGCCCAGACAAATTTGTGAATTCGCTTCCCACTTGGAATATACACAGGAGGGGTTAAAAGTGAGCTGAAGAGCTGTCCCAATGTCATCTGTTGGTGGGTTTTCTGAGAGAGCAAGTGCTGGAAGTTTGATTCAGAAGTAACAGCTACGCACAGTACCCCTTCAATTCACCACTTTGCAGGTGTCCTGACCTCCCTCTTTACCGAAGTCAACTCTACTGTAACCTCAAAACCAACTGCGAATATAGGCAGGAAGCCAGTTCATCCCTCACAACCCAGGGCATAAAAATTTGGGGGTGTCTCAGCCAGACAGTGACAAATTGAGGGGTGTCGCCTGGATCAACAACTTTAGGGAACCTCGTCTGGGGGAGGGTTGTAACAATGCACTGTACTTGGATTTCTGGAAGGCATTTGGTGAGTTGCTACATCAAAGGTTATTGCAGAAAATAAAAGATGGTGTCGGGGGTAACATATTGGCATGGATAGAAAATTGGCTAACAGGAAGCAGAGGGAAGGCATAAATGGGTATTTTTCTGGTTGGCAGGATGTGGCGAGTGGTGTACCACAGGGATCAGTGCTTGGACCTCAACTCTTTACAATTTATAGAAATGACTTGTGGAAGGGACCGAAGGTATGGTAGCTAAATTTGCTGATAACATAAAGAGAGATAGGAAAGTGAGTTGTGAAGAGGACATAAGGAGGCTCCAAAGGCACATTGATAAAGTGAATGGGCAAAGGCCTGGCAAATGGAGTATAACGTGGGCAAATGTGAAATTGTCTATTTTGGCAGGAAGCATAAAAGAGCTTATTATCTAAATGGTGAGAGATTGCAGAGCTGTGGGATTCAGAGGGATTTGGGTGTTCTTGTGCATGAATCACAAAAGGTCAGTATGCAGACACAGTAGGTAATTAGGAAACATAATAGAACGTTATTGTTTATTGCGAGGGAATTGAATATAAAAGTAGGGAGGTTATCCTTCAGTCGTACATGAAACTGCATGAGACCACATCTGGAGTGCTGTGTACAGCATTGGTTTCCTTATTTAAGAAAGGATGTAAATGCATTACAAGCAGTTCAGAGAAAGTTTGCTAGACTAATACCAAGAATAGACAGAACAAATAGCTTTTTGTTTTTATCCAAGAATAGACAGGTTGTCTTATGATGGACAGGCTAGGCTTATATTCAGTGGAGTTTAGAATAGTAAGAGGTGATGATTGAAACCTTTAAGGTACGGGGGGCTCTTGACAGAGTGCTTATGGAGAGGATGTTTTCTCTTGTGTGAGAATCTAGAACCAGGGGTTAGTGTTTAAAAATATGTGGTCATCTATTTAAGATAGAGATAAGATTTTCTTTCTCTCAGAGGGTAGTGAGTATTTGGAACTGTCTTCCTCAAAGGGCAGTGGAAGCAGAGTCTTTGAATATTTTTAAGGCAGAGGTAGATGGATTCTTGATAAACAAGGGGGTGAAAGGTTATCGGGGGTAGGCGGGAGGTCACAATCAGATCAGCCATGATCTTATTGAATGGCGGAGGAGGCTCAAGGGGCTCCTAATTCGTATGTTGTATTTCTTAAATAGTAAGAGATTAGGGATTATAGATGTACAATGGGATCTGGGTGTCCTCGTTGATAAGTCACTGAATGCTAACATGCAGCTGCAGCAAGTAATTAGGAAGACCAATGGTATGTTAGCCTTTATCGCAAGTGGATTTGAATACAGGAGTAGTGAAGTCTTGCTTCAATTATATAGAACCTGGGTTAGACCGCACCTGGAGTAGTGTGTGCAGTTTTGGTCCGCCTACCTTAGGAAGAATTTTATTGCCATAGAGGGAGTGCAACAAAAGTTCACTGGACTTGTTCCTAGGATGGCAGGACTTTCCTTTGAAGAGAGATTGGGGAAACTGGTCCTGTATTCCCTAGAGTTTCGAAGCATGAGAGGTGATCTCACTGAAGCCTGGTGGGGAGTCTAGAACCAGAACTTTCAAAATGAGGGGGTAGTCACTTAGGACTGAGATGAGGAGAATTTTCTTTTTACTCAAGAGGGCTGTGGAAGCTTAGTCATTGAGTATATTTATAGCAGAAATTGACAGATTTCTAAATACCAATGACGTAAAGGGATGTGGGAATAGTGTGGGTAAAAGGCATTGAAGTGGATGATCAGACATGATCGTATTGAATGGCAGAGCGGGCTTGACAGGCTGAATGGCCTACTCTTGTTCCTACATTCCCACAATATATATGACCTACCCCTGCTCCTAATTTGTATGTTCGATACTAAATAATAAGAAAAAAATGTTAAAAAATTTGGCTTGCTAATCTAATGGCTGAACTGTTTCGGCTAACGCCAACAATAACTGTCTTCTATCCTTTCAGTTAAGATACAATAAGGCTGAAAATTCTTGGCACTTCCAGTGAACCCTCATCATAATTCAATACCATAAAGGTGCCTCGAACTCATAGAAAATAGACTGGGTGCTAGATATGCAGTCTCTTCCCAATCTTTACAAAGCCAGTGGTCAGGGTGGGAAAGGCCAGAGGTGGGGCCAGGTGTGAAAGTTTCCTAAATTTGGCATCCCTGTAATTTCTGGCTTTCAGATTTAGGCATAACGCCTACCCCAACCCCCCACCTACCCCCGCCACAAATCTCTTGGTCAGTGTGTTTTGTTCAGTTCCAGGGATGGGGAACTCGTTGGTTGTGGTGCATTCTTTCAGAATTTGCTGCAGTTTGGGAGCATTCGCTGGATATTTTAGCTCAATTACCCCATGGTGCAATTTCAGGATCAGTGTGTTTTTGTTAAGCCTATAGCTTTAAATAATTTGTGGCTGAAAGAACATTGTGTTCTTTCCACTTCGCAGCTTTCCCAATCACAGGCTGGGTGAGGTTCTTGCAACTGTATTTTGGTATATTCGCTTTCCTTTAGTCAGCTTCTGAAGTCATGTTGTTAACCAAGGTGAGGAGTCTGTGGTAACAACATACCTCCTCTCCTCCATTTTCTGCTTGGTTCTGCAGGTTGATTTGCATTTGATGTTGCCATACTTCTTAAAACCTTATCTAATTATATATAGTCTGACCTGTACTTCCTACAATAATTTCTTGTATTATTTTGAAATACTGGATAAATTTAATGTTAATGCCTATTCTCCCAATGCATGCCTATACAGGTCTATACAAGACATTAGTTGTTATTCTGGAGTTGGTAATTGTATGTGGAGTACTGCACCCTGGAATGTAGGAATCTCACATGTTTCTTCAGTCATTACTGCACTGAAACACTGACACACAAACAAATACAAATGATCTTACATAATAGAAAATGCCTGGAAATACTCAGCAACTCTGTCAGCACACTTCTTCTGAACTTAATAATCACCAGCACAACCTAATTCTGTTCTGTATTCTAAAACGTGTAAAAAAACTGCGAAGTCTAAGTTATTATATTATCTGTGTTTGCCTGACAAGGGGAATGGGCTAAAAATACATCCTAAAATAAAATAATCCTAGTCCCAGCTACTTATCTCATGATATCTGAATGTTCACAATTATGGTCATTAGATGAGACATGATTAAGTACAGTTTTAATGATACCCAAGGTTGGGAATCCTGAAAATACACCTAAACAACCTTCATGCATTTAAAAATGCCATGGACATTTGGACAGCATAATGTGGATCGTTTAATACTTGTGAAACTATCTCCAGTATGAGCCATTGCCTTCAAGAAAGAAAATTGTAAAAGTCCATTGAAAATAGGCCCATTATAACCTGCTCCTTAAAAAGGTGTTTTGGTATGTTAAAATTTGTATTTTTCTAACATACAATTGTTAATGAATTTCTTTGGAACCACTGGTTCAAAACAAACCTTTTATTTCTTTTTATTAATGCTATTGAGATGCTACCAAATAAAAGTGCATTAAGATTGTTTTCACTAATATACAATGTAACGTAGCACAATTTAGTATCTTTACACAAAAAAATGCATTCAAAAGTTTATGTATTATGTTTGTGAAAAATTGTTCTGCTGAATAGTCTGAAGAGAAAAAGTTGCCTGTATTGATTCAGAATATTGGTTTAAATGTTTATCCAAAATCTGGTCTGTTTATCATCCAGTTAGTTACAAATAGAAATCAGGTACAACTATGTATTTTCTACAGGCACATCCTGACAACTTGATACATGATTAACTGCCTGTTTGTGCCTACCTTCTTTAGTCCATACGTTCGCCAACTTGGTGGCTATGGTGTCCTTCAGTGCGAACAAATCACTGTAGCTTAAGGACTGTAGGATTTCAGTGCACCCTAATTTTTGCATTGCAGAAAAATGAGACATTTCTTTTCCCTGTTTAAGTCTCTTGAGTTTAGTAAAATGTTTAAAATTAACAATACTGGAGGAAAATAAATCACAGATTTCCTTTAAAGAGCACAAGTAGCTCAAATATTTTGTAATGCTTTCCAATTAATGAGAAGAGCTTCAAACTATTGAGTCTGCGTGCTCACAAAATGAGGTCTGGGTAAAGTGAAACTTAAATTAATCAAATGAATTGCACAATGGGAAATCGAAACTCAAGACCAGCTGACATGAACAGGATGTATCTGATTCAAGAACACAGGATTAAACTGAATAAATAATTCCTTTCACTTCTCCCAAACTCCCAAAGTAAAACACTGATAATAACTTTGTACAAATCTGAGGCTAGTGTTGCCTCCTCCCACATTTATTTTATTTTAATTTTGCTTTTAAAAAGTACACAAAGTTTCAGCTTTGGGGTTTAGAGCAGAAAGGGCAGCAGCAAGTAAGAGCAGGAGCAGCAGAGGATGTTTTTATACTAGCATATCTTTATGGAGAGCTTTCAACCTCATTTTTGCATCTATGCACTTTATACAGTTATAGTCCTCAGGCACACAGTTTTGAGTATAAACAACAGCTGTTTAACGCCTTGGCTTTATTCTGCTAAAGTCTTGAGCAATTATACTACAATAGCTCCAAGTAACAATGTGAAAAGAAAACTCCAGGGAATCAGATTTGTTTCCAGCAAAACAAATCTATCAGTTACAGTTCCAAGACTGACTGGGAGACCAGTTTATTTCTATTTGTTGAAAAATGATACATTACCTGCAAATCAAATACACACAAAATGCATTTCACAGAACTTGGGTCTATTTATAATACATTCACGATATGTTTTCTCAATATTAACACTTGTCAACGATCAAGTATCAAAGGCTGGATTGATAATTAACAGAAAATATATAACAAGTTTAGCTTTCTCCAACTAAAATGTTGAAATATGCAATTAATAAGAAACCAAATCTGTCTGTATAACTGGCACCAAATACATCATTGACTTCCACAGCTGCTCTTACTTTAAGTGGAGTGTTAACACAAAAGAATATCACATTCAATTTCCAGCTGTCTTTAGCAGTAGATGTAAAATTAAAGTTGAGTACTCTGAAGTGTGAACACTTTACAGACGTCTGCCCACATCATTCATGATGTACACCAGTGCAGCCTCAACATGTTAGAGATCATAATTATAATGGTAAGATTGGATAGGATTATCATATTTAAGCACAGCAGGCACTTTACAGATCAGCTATGATCTAATCAAATGGTGGATGGGCTGAATGGCCTACTCCGTTTCTATATTGAAAAGACTCCTGGAAGCAGCAACATGGGTTTCATATGTGGTAGTCAGATCGTTAGCTTATTTGACAAGCTGCATAGCATTTCTTAACCAGATATCTAACATTTTCACTTTATCAGTGGTCATGGTAGAGGAAAATAGCACTCTGCTTCAATGAGTTTTGGAAAAAAACTTTAATCTATTAACATTTACAGTAGGCAGGATTAAGGTGATAACAGATACCTCCGCACAAAAGAAAATGCAACAATCTTTTCTAATCATTTCTTCTCATCAATGCATCTCCCATGGAGTTAGACCAGGAACGAGTGGGACACGACGACTGGATCAGGAAAGCAAGCTGCAGCCAAAGGTATCAAGAACCATCTGGTGGCTGCCATGAAGGTTAGTCATGACTTACCTCTTTCTTTTCTTATCCTATCTGGGCTGGCTGTGCAAATTAAAATGGCAAACTCTCATGGCAGCTGGAAGGAAGCCAAAATTACCTTTTTGCTACTCTGAATGATTATGCTTCTATTATAAAAATCAAACAGAAAGCTCAGATATGAGCCTACTTTGAAGTAATCAGGGGAGCCAATAGCATGGCAAACACAAAGAGCTTCAAAGGACTTCACAAAATAACTTTTTGCTTCAGAGTGCATAGAATGTTGTTACTTAGGCAGATGTGGTGGTTTTGTGCAGACCAAGATTCCACAAATAGCAATCAGATGCATGACTAGTTTATCTTTTTTTGGTGGTAATAGTTGAGGGAGACAGGTTCTTAATTTGGGACAAAAGCGAAACACTATGGATGCTGAAGATCTGAAATGAAAACAGAAAATGCTGGAATTACTCAGCAGATCTGGCAGCATCTGTGGCGTGAGAAATACTGATAACATTTCAGGTCACTGACCCTTCATCAGTTTGGATCACTGACCTGAAACGTTAACTCTGCTTCTCTCTTCACAGATACTGCCAGATCTGCTGAGTATTTCCAGCATTTTCTATCCTTAATTTTGGATATCACCTAAAGAACAGCAGCTCCAATAATGCAATACTCTTTCAGCACTGTAATGCAGTGTCAACCTTGTTTATCTGTTCCTAAGATTAGAGTGGGGCTGAACGCCAATCTTCTTACTCAAGAGCCAAAAGTGCCAGCAAGAGACAAGGAGTCACCATAATCTGAGAAAATACAGCTTTATCAAATACATTTAGTGATTACAATCTAAAAATGGAGCAAATGTATTTGTAACCAGCATAGGTGGAGGAAGGCAAAAAGAGAATATTTATTGAAATAACACTTATCCTTTGGATTTTATAACATTTCCTCACTCAAGGTTTTTGACAATATTGCAAATATTGGTATCATGTTACATGGGCAATAAATGCAGTCTGTTTTCATTAGTTTTGTCGGCACCAGTATTTACACATCAGCATGAATTGTGGTACTGGCTGCTTTGCAATATATTGTACTGAATTCTAGCACAAATACAGCATTGCACTTTTGATGTCATAACGCAGGAATGAGCAATTGACAGATGTACCAATGTTTCATAAGGGCAGAACAGAGCACACAGCCTCAATCACAAATTCCTACAGTGTGTTCTTCAAAAACTTGCAGGAGCTCATTGGATTCATATTTGATGATAGGGAGCTCTGCATCCTCATCGGGCTGGACAGCCACCTGCGCTGCTGCACCATGACCAGTTATCTTTAGGTGGACAAATTTCATCTTCCAATTATTCTCACTGCTTGGACAACGGATGAGACCAAAGATTTGCTCAAAAATTCCCAGGCAGATTGACTCTCTGTGAATGGTGCCAGCCACTGCAATAATGACTAATCCATGAGGTGAATGGATGCACTTCAGTCCACTGCCAGTCAGGTTAGGATTCAGGAATAGATGTTCCTCTTTTGTCAGTGCTAATAAACGGAGGCTGACCATAACTGCGCCGGTGTATACCTCCAACTGCTGCTCGGAAGTTCTGTAGGAAAATTTAAGTATTACATCTTCCCAAAAGTGCTGGGGCCCCCACTCTTTTGATTGTTCTTGCAGTAAAGGATTCTGGGAGTTCAAAAGCTGATAAAACCATTTGCAGAATTCGAGTCCCATAGCTTGGTAATCATACTTGTAGTTTGCTGCTATATCGTGTGGTGGGACATTATTTCCTGATGTGCTTCCTGAAGAATTATTTTTCTGAAAGAGAGGAAAAATATGTACATTTATCCTTGGCTGAGAGTACACCATGCGTCAGAATAAACACAATAAGCAGAGGATTTATTTTTTGGTTCACCTTAGTAGCTATAAGACTGAGCAAATGCTCCCTTACCAATTCTATGCAATGTCCTGTTGAAAGGTTAAATCTAGTACTCATATTTGTAAAAAGGCTCCACCAACTGTCCCTATATCTGAAGTTGGGGGATGGTTAACTTATTTGGCTAGATGGCTATTATGTGGTTCAGAGCTATTGTGTGGTTCACCAACAGTGCAGGTTCGATACCTCAGATGGAACGGGAAGGTTTGGGCCTTGCTTCCTTGCCCTGCCCCTGAGAGTGAAAGGCAATGGCAAACCACCACTGACAAAACTTTCCACTTTCCAAGAAGAACACAGGATGAAGCATCCACAGCCAAAGAGCCAGGCACCTGCCTTCAGACAGAGTACACATGACACATGATGACCTGGAGTTGGTAACTTCTAGTAGGAAACAGCTCCTCACATATTAATGCTGATCAGCACCTTATCAAAGTATTAATTCTTCATGCATGTCCCTGACAGTGTGTCCACAGACTATTCACTGCCAAGCTCAGGTCTGCTTTTGCCTAGTGTTCACAGATACCCTTGCATTAGGAATCACTGTTAAGGCAGGAATTGGAACCCTGGCTAGGTTTTTCCCTTAGCCTGGAGGCTACTGCTGGCTGGGGCCCACTTCACCCACTCTCACCCGGGCAGAAATTCGGGATCAAAACACATTCAGAACTGAGATTTTACTTAACATCTGTTAGCTTCTTTCTTTTGATTATACTCACCAAAAACCTGTCCTGTACTGCTCTGTTGCTTAAAGTTTAAAGTAACTTGGATCAGCTTTCAGCCCTTCCCACTAATGCTGCTCCTCTGCTCGGCATTGTGATGGCCACTGGTTTTACTGGTTTCTCAGCTTCAGCTGGACTAGCTCCTGACAGTGTGCATGAGAGTGTGACAGGGAGCAATGCGGGGGCAGGAGGGAGCGACAGAGGTGGGGGGCGGGAGGGAAAGACGGGGGAGGGCAGGGGCAGGAGGGAGCGACAGAGTGGGGTGGGAAGGAGCGACAGAGGGGGACCAGTGAGAGAAAGAAAGAGAGAGAGAGCGAGTGACAGAGAGCGAAAGAGAGAGAGGGAGGAGGAGGCAGAGGGGGGTGGAAAGGCAGGCGGAGAGAGAGATGGGGAGCTGGAGAGGGAGAGGGAGAGGCAGAGAGAGGGAGAGAGACAGGGATGGAGAGAGGGACACATAGCAGATGGTGGAATTTGAATTCAATAAAAATCTGGAATTAAAGTCTGATGATGACCATGAAACCATTGCCGATTGTTGCAAAAACCCATCTGTTTCACTAATGTCCTTTAGGGAAGGAAATCTGCTGCCTTACCTGGTTGACTCTTAAAATGCCCTCTAAGCAAGGGCAATTAGGGATGCCCTCTAAATAAAGGCAATTAGGGCAATAGATGCTTGCCTAGCCCGCGACACCGACATCCCACGAACGAATTAAAAAAAATACAAAGAACGCAACTCTGTTTTAACATGCTGATAGGTTAGAAAGTTTTCTCCCTTGAACTCAATCAACTTTGAAAATACAATTATTTAACTAACCAGAATGCCGTATTTCAATGAAAAATGTGTTCTTGAACATTTATTTCTACATCTGAAGGCATAACTAGCACAAAAGAAGGTGGTTGTGGCTGTTGGAGGTCAATCATCTCAATACTGGGACATCGCTGCAGGGGTTCCTTTGAGTAATGTCCTAGGCCCAAAAATCTTCTACTGCTTCATCAATGACCTTTCCTCCCTCATAAAGTCTAAAGTGGGAGTGTTCACTGATGATTGCACAATGTTCAGCAACCTTTGCGACTCTTCAGAGGCTGAAGCAGTCCATGTCCACATACAGCAAAACCTGGACAATATTCAGGCTTGGGCTGATAAGTGACATTCACGCCACACAGTGCCAGGCAATTACCATCTTCAACAAAGAGAATCTAACGATCTCCCGATGACATTCAATGTCATTACCATTGCTGAATCCCCCACTATCAACATCCTGGGGGTTACCCATGACCAGAAACTGAACCCGACCAGCCATGTAAATAATGTGGCTACAAGAGCAGATCGGAGGCTGGGAATTCTGCAGAGAGTAACTGGCCTCCTGACTCCCCAAAGCCTGTCCACCATCTACAAGGCACAAGTCAGGAGTGTGATGGAATACTCTTCACTTGCCTGGATGAGTGCAGCTCCAACAACACTCAAGAACATCAACACCATCCAGGACAAAGCAGCCCGCTTGATTGGTACTATATCCACCACCTTAAACATTCACTTCCTCCACCACTGATGCACAGAGGCAGCAGTGTGTAGCATCTACAAAATGCACTGCAGCAACTCACCCAGGTTCCTTCGAAAGCAACTCCTAAACCTGCAACCTCTACCACCTAGCAGGATAAGGGCAGCAGATACATGGGAACACCACCACCTACAAGTTCCCCTCCAAGCCATACACCTTCATTACTTAGAACTATATCATCGTTCCTTCACTGTTGCTAAGTCAAAATCCTGGAACTCCCTCCCTAACAGCCCTGTGGGTGGACCTACATCACAGAGACTGCAGCTCACCACCACCTTCTCAAGGGCAATTAGGGATGGACAATAAATGCTGGCCTAGCCAGCGACACCCACATCCTGTGAATAAATAATAAAAAGTACAGCACATACGGAGATATATTTGAAGCTGGTGATAGCTGAGAGTACAAAGGCACAATAGAATTGCATAGGGCAAATATCTAAAAATATCCATAGCCCACTCTTTTTGCTCCAGTCAACTGAATTCAAATAAATGATTCACTTCATGGTTGGATTTCTGCATCGAGAGGAAGCATGCTCAAATCAAGGTAAAATATATTCAGGCAAGATCACCACAGGCATGTGTAACTGTTTGTAAACTTTTTCTGTGAGTATCCAAATGCAGAAAGATATTAAAATAGTTCAGAGAAAACTAAACCTGAGTCATGGCACCGTTCCTGTACAGCTACAACACTGGAATCTACC